>NC_086175.1:3866871-4194639 GCF_023053635.1 Elgaria multicarinata webbii
CTAAACTCCATATCCTGCCCTGAAGCCGGTTTGAAATGGGTCTAGAAAATCTGTATCATCCAAAATTGCTGGGAGTTGGAAGGCAACTGCCCTCTCAATCACCTTGCTCAAAAATGGAAGATTTGACAGTGGTCTGTAGTTAGTAAGGTCCAGCGGGTCCAGGGAGGCCTTTAATTATGATTAGGGTTCTGAGAGTCCTGGGTTGAGGAGTTGGATAAAAACAGTTAAATAGAAATAAAGAAAGAAATCCCAACTATCCTCCACAGTGCTATGGCACTGCCAGAACATATGGACCTTATGCAAGTTATTGTTTATGTAAGATATTGTTTGTGCATTTACTAAATGCAATTAAATTAAGTCATGTTATGAGGAGAAAATGGCTTCCTATTCCCCTACTGATTGCACACTGAAGTGCCACCTGGAGTGTGAATAGGACTGCTGATGCTGCATGAGATTTGGATGGGATGAAGGATTTTGCGCCTCTCCCACATCCCATCAGAAATGTCAAGCATGAGATTCTCCCCTTTGGGCTAACTATTTTAATTATCCACTAAGCTCTCTGCCCCCCATCAGCAGTCTCCTGTTGGGCTTTTGGCTGAGGCACCCATTTATTAAAATTCACTCATTAGTCTGAGAACGCAGCCTGCTTCTGTAACAATGTCACCATTGGAGCAACGAGGTCTCCTGGTTCTCACATTACACACCATGAACTACAGAGTTCCACATTAGCAAGGCCCAATTAAACCAAACCGTTGATTAAACAAAGCAATGAGATTAATTAGCTTAATTAGATTCTCTAGATAATGGCACCGAATTGTTGTAAAAAGGCAGCAGAAGAATAAAGTGAATCAACTTTTTTCTCCTGAGGTAATTAGAATTGGCCAGTGGGATTTTAAAACTCACAGATCTGAATAGTGGCCAAGGGGCATGGGTGTGTGTGTGTATGTGTGTCTGTCTATCTATGTAGAGAATGATTAATGAAGATGAGGATATGTAAAGCAAACAGAAAAAGAATGGAATGTATCTCAAATGAATGAAGAGGAGGCGGCCTTGGTGGAAAGGGCATATAATTTTCACCTGCTCTGCTAATGTGTCTGTCTCAAGTGTGTAGTAGCGACACTGCTCCCTTTGGTTGCCCCTCTCACATTTATTCTCACATTGAGCTTCCATTCAGGTGTAAATTCCATTCTGTTAAAAGAAGCTCCCTAGCTCAAAGCTACGTACAACCTTAAAACTGATGATGTTAAGGGTGGTGAAGATGAAAAGATTTCTAACCTGCCCTTCATCCAAAGATATCAGGGCATCCTAAAATACAATAAAAGCAAAAAGGAATACTAGACATAAATCAATTTTAAAAGCAATAAAATATAAAAGTTCAAACAAACAATCTAAAAAGACTGGGCAAACAAAAAAATCTTTTAACTGGGTGCTGAAAAGATAGTAGTCAGTGCCAATTGCAACTCTATGGGGAGGGTGTTTCATAGCAGGCACAATTTGACACTATACGTTGCAGGTGTGGGCTCCCTGATCCAGAACAGGACCACATTGGGGGGAAAGGGTTAAAGCCTTCCTACCCAACATGCTTAGATCCAAATCAGGATTGGGCCCCTGCACTTACACCGGAGTAAATAGAATAACATGCATGGCTGCTTGCTGTGTCTTTAATCTAGTGTCTGCTTTGGCCATCAGGTACAAAAGTCTCCCCACCACAGAAGTTCACCATCAACATGGAGGATAACTAGGGTGACCCTATGAAAAGGAGGACAGGGCTCCTGTATCTTTAACAGTTGCATAGAAAAGGGAATTTCAGCAGGTGTCATTTGCATATATGGGAACCTGGTGAAATTCCCTCTTCATCACCACAGTTAAAGCTGCAGGAGCTATACTAGAGTGACCAGATTTAAAAGAGGGCAGGGCACCTGCTGCTTTAACTGTTGTGATGAAGAGGGAGTTTCACCAGGTTCTCCATATATACAAATGACACCTGCTGAAATTCCCTTTTCAATATAACTTTTAAAGATACAGGAGCCCTGTCCTCCTTTCCACATGGTCACCCTAGGATAACTAGGTTAGTCTGCTCATATTCACTCTCCCATCTCATGTGTTAATTATTCCTAAATGCAAAACACCTGAATAGGACTAGTGATTAGATCCCTCTGAGTAAATTTTTTCAACCAGCTGTGGATATGTCAGACAAGTATTATAATCTAGCCTGCATTTCACCAGTTGGTAACCAAAATATCATGGAGACCTTTATCAAAGGCTTTCCTGAAATCAAGATAAATTACATCTGCAGCATTCCCACAATCCATTGAGCTAGTAATGGAATACAAAAAAGAAAATTAGGAAAAAAAAGTCTGACAGGCACTTTTGATTGTTTTTGATTGTTTTGTTTTTAAAACTACCACAAAAATCCCACGTGTCTGTTTGGCGTTTATCATCTTAAGTTTACACATTCAGCACCCACTCTGACAATCATTCACCTAAGCAGATATAACTCACAGCGCATTATTATATATATTAAAATCCATTCTCCATTTTAAACCCCTTTCTCCACATAGTTTGGAGGAAGGTGGGCTTTATCCCTTGCCTCAGATGTACCAAGTGGTGGTGCTTGGCTTGAGCAGGGAGTAGCCTTGGCTGGGTCTGTTGTTCAGAGCCTGTGTCGTGGCATAAGAAGTGGTGGCAGCGTCGGGATCCGAAGTAGACTCTGTTCATTTATAGTGACAGAAGTCAAAAAGGATTTTATTTGTGAACAGGACAGAGGGTGGTTACTGTAAAGCACCTCTGAGGTCCTTAGCTGTGAAAGTTACATATTACCTAAGTCAGAGGTTGCGCTGATACAATTCTCTGACAGGATATTTTTGTCTGTGGTGAGATACATATTATAAAATATCAAGTTTACCACTCCTGACCTCAATTGAAAGCTCCCAGTACCATTTTATTTATTAAGGTTAAGTCTCTGTCTAATAACGATGGAGATCTTAGGGTTGAAGAAAGATGCTCTGTCAGACAGATGTAAATGTTTAAATTTGCCAACTGAAGGAAAGTCAGTTGATGAAATGAAATGGGCTCTTATAGAATATTACAGAGTTCATGCTGCAGTTGAAACTGAGGTAAATCCTCTGAGGCAAGTGCCTGTAGAAATGTCTCCTCAATACTTGGAGCTGGAAAAAGAGAAATTGAAAATTGAATTAGAAAAGATAAAACAGCAGGAGGCTAATAAACAACTTGAATTAGAAAGAATAAAACAAAGAGATCGAGAATTAGAACAGCAAGAGGCTGATAGAGAATTAAAGAGAGCTGAGATAGAACAACAAGAAAGGCTGAGGGAAAAAGATCGAGACCTGGAGCTAGAACGAATTGCTTTAGAAAAGAGAAAATTTGAGCGGGAAGATCAGAGGAAAATTGAGGAAGGGGCTAGACCTCCCAAATTATCTCCTAAAGACTTTACCCCTTATGTTGAAGGGCAAGATCCCCAAATTTTCTTCAATACCTTTGAAAAGGCAGCCATGATGTGGGAAGTAAAGCCACAAGATTACATGAAGTTTATCCCTAACTTGATCAAGGGAGACCTGGCTGAAATTTATAACAGTTTTCCTGTGGGGGAAGCTTTAGATTTTGCCTCTTTTAAAACAGCAGTTTATAAAAGATTTCGCTATGGGCCTGAGTATTTCCAGAAGAAATTTAGAAGCCTTAATGCTGTGTCATCCAAATCTTTTGTGGAATTGGGACACAAGTTAGCAGATCATTTTGAGAAATGGATCACCTGCGCTGAGGTGAAAACCAAACAAGATTTAGTTGATCTGATGATTAAAGATCAATTAATTGTTCAAATCCCTCAAGATATAAGATTGCTGGTGAGAGATAGAGACCCAAAGACTTATCAAGATGCAGCTTCCCTGGCTGATCAATTTTCCTTTAACCGGGGCTATCATATGACCAGCAAGTCTACTAAAGAAATATTAAACCAGGGTATAAACCTAATGGGGGTAAAAAGGAAGCTGAAGTAAATAAAAATCAGTTGCCAACAGAAAAGGCGGGAAACTCCACCAAACCTATGTTTGGAAAAACAGACCTCACATGCCATCATTGTGGGTTGGTGGGGCATATTAGACCACAATGTCCCAGCCTGAGAGAAGAGAAAGATAAAAGTACCTCAGTAAGGAGAGTAGATATAAATAAAGATGCTGAACATCCCCAAAGTTCCCAGTGTTACACATTAGTGTGGGAAGACGTTTTAATAAATGGAAAAAAGCATAAAGCTATTCTAGATACGGGAGCTTGTTTATCTCAGATTAGAGCAGACCTTGTGAAGAGGGAGGAGACTATTCCTCACAGAAAAATTAACATCAAACCTGTGACAGGGCCCATAATTGAAATTCCTGTAGCCGAGATGGAGGTTACATGGAGGGGAGTCACAGGGAAATGTATTTTGGGTGTTAATTCCTGTCAGGAGGAACCTCTAATACTAGGTACTGATATCATGGGGTTAGAAGGTAGAAAAGTGTTTATTATTACACGTTCACAAGCAGCAGTGGAAGGCTTGTCAGACAATTGTAGCGAATCTGGAGAGGCTGAGGGCATGCCTCTGCAGTTACCTAGCAACCCAGCTGAATGAACTGCTGAGCCAAGAAACATCGTTGCAAAAACTGATACCACGTTTGCTTTAAACACAGGAAATGATCCCAGCTTGGAAGTTTTAAAATCCAAAACTGAGGCACAAGAAACCTCTTTTAGTGACACTCAGAAAGAACAAGTTTTCTGGGATTGGGGACTCCTATACCAAAAGTGGTTGCCCAAGAAGAAACAAAGAAGTTGGGGGGCTGAAAAGCAGCTTGTGGTACCAATACCATATAGGGACCAGTTGCTGAAATTAGCTCACAACTCCTTTTTGGCAGGCCACATGGAGATAGGAAAAACCCAGAAAAGGTTGATGACTAATTATTACTGGCCTAATATTTCTAGGGAAGCCACAGAGTTTTTCAAGTCCTGTGAGAGTTACCAGAGGGTGGGGAAAAGTAGGGACAAGGTCAAGGCTCCCCTAAATCCCCTACCACTTACCAACCAACCCTTTTTAAAAATAAGACTAGACCTGGTACGACCCGTCCCTAGACCTACACAGACAAGAAAAATATTTCAAGTGACCATAATAGACTTTGCCACAAGGTTCCCGAATGCTGAGTCCTTCAAAATGTTGACGCCTTGTCAGTAGCAACAGCCCTATTAAAAATCTTTTGTTGCTGGGGTTTCCTCCATAAAATTTTGAGGGATCAAGGCTCAGCTTTTCTCTGGGATGTAATGAGATGTTTGTGGAGGTGTTGCGGTGTCAAGCATATAACATTTACTGCTTTCCACCCCCAAACAAATAGGCTAATTGAAAAGTATAATGACACCACTGAGCCAATGATTGAGAGCTATGTGGCAGACTGTTTCTTTAATTGGGACCAAGAATTATCCTACTTTCTTTTCAATTATAATGAAGTGCCCCAGGACTCCACTGAATTCTCCCCTTTGAACTAATGCTGGGGAGGAATGTATATAGTCCCCTAAGTGTTATGAAGGAAAGCTGGGAAGGAGAATTAGAAGAGGAGAAAGAATCTGGAGTGGATTGTGTTCTGAGCCTTCAGAATGACAGGAGGGAGGTTATAGAACTGGCACCCACAAATTTGGCTGGGGCCCAGACCAAGCAGAAAACTTGGTGTAGTGAAAAGGCTAGAGACCGGAACTTTGGAATGGGAGTTGAAGTCGTGGTCTTCTTTCCCAAGAAGAATGGTCAGTTCGATGCTGTTTGGGAGGGACCTTGCCTTATTCAAGATAGGACTGGAACCCATCCCCCTATAAAGTCATCTACTTATAGGGTGGATAGAAGAGTACCAGAGGCAGTAAAAGAAAAGTTTGTTCTGACCTCAGACGCTTCGGAGGTCAGAATTGGAGCAAGGCTGATACAGACAGTGGACGATGTGAAACATCTCGTGGCCTACTCCAGCGGAGGGTTGGCAGAGAGAGAGAGAGGCTGTTCTGCTGTCCAGGAGAAGTGTCTTGCCATCGTTTGGGCTGTGGACAGGGTCAAGCTGTGTGTGTGGAGATGGTGGTTCATCTGGCAAGCGAGTCATCAGGCGCTGTTGTGGCTGCAACCCATGGAAAGCCACAACCAACTTTTGCAGCAGTGGTCATGGCGGATCCGGAGCTTCAACGCGGAGATCCAGCATGTGGCAGGTTGGGAGAACATCATCACGTATGGACTGTCTCGCCAGGAATCATCCAGTTCACCATTAAAGTGAGACTTTGTTGTGGACATTGTGATGCTCCTGGACTTTAAAATTGGAGCCAAAAGGTGGACTAATAAAAATGTGGTTCATTTAACTTGTTGATGTTCCAAAAGGTTTGTATGTGTATATATATTGTTATTGCTATTAATTGTATATATAAATGTTTAACCATTTTATTTCCCCAAACCCTATGTACAGGTCCAGGTATTAAACCAGCCCCATACTCGGGTTTTTTTTTAAAAAAGGGGGGGAATATGTGGCGTTACACCCCACAAGTCAATTCCAAATGTATGTCTGCAGTGTGTAAGTCCGTGGTTTTTAGAATGTTGGCCTGAGTGGGCGGAGTTAGAATGTCTTGGGAGGGGGGAGGAGTGATATATAAGGGAATGACTGAGGGGATTGAGAGTTCTTGTTCTTGTTCTTTTCAGGAAACCTTTTCAGGGAGACTTGTTAGGTACTCTTAGAGTCTGTAGTGCTCTCTGTATTTATGGTACTTAAGTTCTGGGAAATTTGAGAGTCAGTGTAGTGAGTGGTGTCTTTCGAGTGTGGTGTGCACGTAGTGGAAGTATATTAATCAATACTGAGAATAAAGAAAGTTCAAGAGTGATTGTGTGAGAAAAAGGAAAGCGCGAATGTGAGAGTGACAGGATTGTATGGAAGGTTTCAAAAAGGTTTTTAAATGTTGTTATTTGAAACAAAGCTTATGAACTTTTAAAAATAAATTTTGATTGTTTTGTTTTTAAAACTACCACAAAAATCCCACATGTCTGTTTGGCGTTTATCATCTTAAGTTTACACATTCAGCACCCACTCTGACAATCATTCACCTAAGCAGATATAACTGACAGCGCATTATTATATATATTAAAATCCATTCTCCATTTTAAACCCCTTTCTCCACATAGTTTGGAGGAAGGTGGGCTTTATCCCTTGCCTCAGACGTACAAAGTGGTGGTGCTTGGCTTGAGCAGGGAGTAGCCTCAGCCGGGTCTGTTGTTCAGAGCCTGTGTCGTGGCCTATGGAATTCCCTGCCTCTGGAGGTCAGGCAGGCGCCAACTTTGTATTTCTTCCAGCACCTCCTGAAAATATTGTTGTTCTAGGAAGACTTCCATTAACGACCAGCTGCAGTTTGTTTTGCACATTGTTTCTTTTAAAACGTACTTTTAATGTGTTTTTATTCTGTTTTTATTCTATTTTATTTTGTCCACCACTCCAAAATTCTGAATGGAGAATGGTATATAAATATTGTAAATAGCAATAATAATAATAATAATAATAATAATAATAATAATAATAATAATAATGAGGAGGAGGAGGTTCCTTTCAAGGCTCAGCCCTGGACTGCCCACCACCATTGGGGCAAAACAGTCATGGATTGCCCCCTCAATCAGCAATATTGGATGTATCAGTCCTGAAATAAATAAATGATGACATTTTTGTTACCCTTTCAATGACTATGTTGATAAAAGTGGGCCTTGCTTCCAAAGCTCCTGCGAAGGCAGTCCTCAATTACAAAATGTCTGCATGATTTGGTAACTGGCAAGGCAGAGTCACAGTTGTCCCCAAACCATCTTCTGCTGAAAGTCCCTGAACAAATCTCAGAAGCTCTCCCAAACGGACACCATTCCAGGTGCTGCTGCTCCTCAGAAGCTCCCCCTGAGCTTGGCCCACCTCGCCTCGCCTCACAATGGCGTGGCAGAGAATGAAATGGCCCTGTTTTACATGAGAAAAGGGCCTATTCAGGCTCCCTGGGCCAAGGAGTATAAATTATTAATCACCGCTCCGAAAGGCTCTGCCTGCCTCAGACAACCGAACTTCAGATCAATTAGTTCATTTGTCCTCCCCTGGAGCTGTCTAGCGCACAATGGCAACGTCTCATGCAAAAGAAGACACAGGAGGAAGAAATCACAAAGATTACTTGTCCTAATGAGCAATTAGGGAAGTGTGTAGGGTTTCCTCTTTCTTTGGCCCATTCCAAGCCCCAAATTCTAAAAGGGATGCTTTTCTTCCCTACTTCCTGTTTGTCAAATGAAGTGCTAATCCATGCTCTGGGGGGAGGAGGGGCCGCTTCTGGCCTACCGAAGCGGGCTGGAGTAAACGGAGTCAGCCAGCATGATCGATAGCTGGGAGGAAGAATAATTAGGGGCTGCACCCCCACCCCTTCAGAAAACAGCTGCCTGGCACCTGAATGAAATTGGCACCCAGGCACACTCTAAGGGCATTGTCACGAGGGGTGCTAACTACGCCCTTTAAGCCTGGAATGTACTTACTACAAGCCCTTGGAAGGGCACTCTGGGAAGCAAGAAAGGCCATTCCAGCTGGTGAAGATTTTGCATTCAAATCACAGATGCAGGAAACGCAAAACTAGTCGAAGCAACACTTGTGAAAATGGCTGAAGAGCCCCTTCAAATAATTGAGAGTGACCCCCAGATCTTTATTGCAAGTGGGGCTCATGTAGCGCACCATCACATCTAGGGCAGGAGCTACACCACTGCTTTAAAGCGCTTCTTAACAGTTTGGACAACTGTTGGGTCCCAGGACACACTCCCTATACAGTTGTCAAAACTGTTATAAATAGGGCTGTGCTCCGCTTCTCCTTGGACCAGAGAAGCAGAAGCAGATCGGGGTGCTTCGCCTCCCCTTAAGGCGGAGGCGAACAGGATCGGGGGAGCAGCGGAGCGGATCGAGGCGAAGGTGGATCCTTCGCTTTGATCCAGAGCTCCGCAAAAAAGGTAAGGGGGTTTACTTGGCCCTGCCACTACTGCCGCCACCCGTGCGGCAACGGCGGCAGAGCCAGGTAAGGGGACAAGGGGGAGGGGGGGTCTTACCTGCATCCGTCACAGCCCATCGCCGGCTTCACTAGAGCCCACGGCTCAACCCAGAAGTGTAGGCCGCAAGCGGGGCCTGCAGTTCCTGGTTGAGCCGTGGGCTCTAGTGAAGCTGGCAACGGGCCGGGACGGACACAGGTAAGGGGGAAGAAGGAGGGGGCCTTACCTGGCGCTACCCCCCACCACTGCTGAGCTCCGATTCGGATCCAGAGCTCCGCAGCAAAGCGGCGCGGACCCTAGGCGGATCAAGGTGGGGCAGAGCAGGCCTGATTCGCAATTTGTGAATCTGGAAGAGAAGAGGATCGGGTGGGTCCGTGCACAGCCCTAGTTATAAAGCGCTTTAAAGCAGTGGTGTAAATCCAGCCAGTCGAAACACACGTCTCCCGTCGCTTCTCCATCGTCGCTCCCTGAAAACAGGAAGTAACGAGGCCCATTCAGTCGGCAGGAAAGAGCAGCAATTGGACTTTTTCGGGGGGTGGGGTGGGTTTGCGGTGCAAGGAAGGCCAGAAGGGGTGAAAGACGCGCGAGAGGCAGGCGACATCATGTGGGCAATCCATGGGTGCTCAGTAATGAGCGTGCAGTAAAACGCTCGTTGGATGGAGCTCATAGTCACCTCTGTGCAAGAGTATTGTTAGGTGCTTAAAAGTTCAGAGACACAGGCCCATGACACAAATTTAATAATAGTGTGTGATTGATATATATATATATATATATATATATATATATATATATATACACACTCATATATATATATATATATATATATATATATATATATGTATGTGTGTATATATATATATATATATATATATATATATATTACACTCATACATAAAATTACTAAAATTTATTTACCAATGTTAGCAAAAATAAGAATGAAATTAATAGTGCCCTGAGCATATGCAGAATGCTTTTCTCATACCTCTGAGCAATTGCAACCTCCTCCCCCACCTACCCACCCACATTTATTTATATTTATATAAAACAATACGACACATGAGCACCGTTAAAATCATAATCTAAAAATACAAATAAGCAATAAAAGTCAAGAAAACCATCACTACTACAACAGAAAACAGATAAAACACTTGACTATATCCAAAAAGCTTGGACAAATAATACATGTTTAATTGGCACCTGAATGACAATAGCAAAAGCAACCTACTGGAAGTAAGTTCCCCAGTTGGGGTGGCACCACCAAGAAGGCCCTGCCACGTGTGGTATCTCTATGAGCCACATTCCTCAAGGGCACCAAAAGGAAAGCCTCCCCAGCCTATTTTAAATCCTGGGCTGGTCAGTACTGGGAAGGTGATCCTTCAAGTGGCCTCGTTCAGAAGACACTTTAAACCACGGCTTTAACCATGGTGCTTAAGCCAAATATCCTTAGGAAAAAAGAAAGAATCTGTGCTTACCTGTGAGAAATTGTTGGAGAATGTATCCCCCCGTTGGATAGGGTGACCATATGCACAGATCTGCCTGGATTTGTCTGGGTTTTTGGTGACAAATCCGGGAGGGGAGGGGAAATCCGGATTTCCCCCCCCAAAGAGCAGCTCTAATGGGAATTAACAAAAATGCTTATAACTCTGTCATTTTTTAAGATAAAGACATGAAACTTGGCACGATGGTAGCTCTTAGGAAGGGCTTTACTCACACCAAATTTGAAACAGATCAGTTCATCCATTGGTTTTTTTTAGGAATTTTTTCAAAATTGTGGTTTAAAATTATTATTTTTAAAATTGTCATTTTTAAAGATAAAGAGATGAAAGTTGGCACCATGATAGCTTTTAGGTAGAGCTTTAGCCATACCAAATTTGAAACAGATCAGTTCATCCATTGATTTTTTTTAGGAATTTTTTAAAAATTGAGGTTTAAAATTATTATTTTTAAAATTGTCATTTTTAAAGATAAGGAGATAAAAGTTGGCACCATGATAGCTTTTAGGTAGAGCTTTAGCCATACCAAATTTGAAACAGATCTGTTCATCCATTGATTTTTAGGAATTTTTTAAAATTTGAGGATTTAATATTTTTTTAAAAAATGTTATTTTTAAAGATAAAGAGATGAAACTTGGCACCATGATTGCTCTTAACAAGGACTTTAGCTATGCCAAGTTTGAAACAGATCTGTCCATCCATTGAGTTTTAGGATTTTTAAAAAAGTTTGAGGTTTTAAAATTATTTTTTTAAAATAATTTTAACATGGCGACCATGTTGTCCTCCTTTTTGGTTTCCAAAATATGGTCACCCTACCCTTGGAGAAATTCAGTGAAATTGTCCCCTCCCTCAATTTCTCTGCCCACAAATAGAGAGGAGAATTTCAAGAGGCCGTTTGCACACAGCACTAAACCAATCGCATGATTCTGTTACCCTCCACACAATAATTTCTCATCTTTCCCACCCTCCAGAGTTTATTTTTCTTATTTGCAACTCTCCTCTTTCTCCTTCTTGAAATTGCAAGGTCTCCTTTTCCTCCTTCTCCTCATAGCTTAATTTGTGACAAAACTTCTCCAGGATTCAACCAAGGAATCTGTTTTAATATTATTGCTAAGTTATAGAAAAAGTACCCCTGAGCATTGTTGGGGATGGACGGACTAGAAGGCTAAAATTCCAGGGTCCCTGGTATTAAATACTCAGGCACACCCATCTCAAATAGCCTCAGTTTAGCCCAAGAGTTGTAGGTGCAGGTGCGCTCAGGGATTCAAGACAGAATGTTTGCATTCACCCCGATTACACTTAGAACTCAAAACATCTAACAAACTTTAAAATTAAATGTATTTTATTAAAGAAAAGACAAAGTTTAACACAATCACCAACCTTTCACCCAAGCAGAGCAAAATGACATACTCACAAATCTTGTAGCCGTATACTGACAAAATTCTGCACCACTCATACAGACGCTGAGGCCTACGTGCTAGGCTCAGAGCAACATCCTGGATCTCATACCTGAGTGAAAGGAAAGACATCTTCCTCCACTGTGTTCAGACTTAAAACTCTTCTCAAAGAGACCTCCCTTCTAACACATATTAATTTATTTTAAAATTTCTAAGCCCATTGGTCCACATCATCCATTTAGATATCCTCTTCCCAAAATGTTTAACTTTTGTAAACTGCCCAGAGAGCTTCGGCTATGGGGTGGTATATAAATGTAATAAGTCAAATCAATCAATCCTGTGTGGCGTACTTGTTTGTCACTAAACTGGATGTCACTTCCTTTTCATGTAGTCAACTGTCCCGTTTACTACTCTTTTCTTCTAGTCACAGAGATTTTCTAAACCACAAGGGATGTGCCAAGTGTGCCTAGGCACACTCTAATGCTTGGGGCCATCTCCACTTTCCTGCGCCCCACCCCGCTCAAATCGGGGGGTTTTAAGGAAGGGAAGAGCGGTGAATTGTACTGCTTTCCCCACCCCATCCCTGCCAGGAAGGCCAATAATTCTATTTGCAGGCGAGGGCTGGAGCTGGAGCTGCTGCCGCCAGCCCGCTCGCTCAGTCAACCAGTCACTTTCTCCCTTGCTGCCCCCTTGCTCTTGTCTGTCTGGAAACTCTTGTCTTGTGCCCCACCCACCCACAGAGCTCACAAGGGTTAGCTGGACCTCTTGTGATAGTTGATGTCAGTGATGATGTCAGATTCAAGGTCCAGCAGACTGAACAGAGAACACCGACTGTGCTCAACAGGCAGACGGGCACAGCTGTGGTAGTAGTTGAAGTTCTTCTGCTCAGCTGTCCATGGGTAGTGGTATGGGGCCATCAGCCACAGCTGAAGAGCAAATGCCTGGTCTGCCAGCATCAGAGGGCCTACAGGAGGAGAAGAAGTGCTGGGCTGGAGGAGCAGAAGAAGTGCTCTGTGGCTAGCTTGTCTGCAAGAGGAGTTCCATAAGATGGCCATATCATGACTCAGTCCCAACCTCCCCCTCGCATCCACCAGAGCCTGCAGAACCATGTTGTAGTAATGCTTGCGTTTGTAGTATTTGTTGCTCTGCATGTGGGGGGGGGGCAGGATGCACACGTGCATAGAGTCCAGAGCCCCCACTGCCCACGGGAAGCCCAGGGCCCAGAATCTGTGCATGTTCTTCTCATCCCCCACCAAGATGATGTCATCTAGGTACAACTCATTCAGAACCCTCACAGTCTCCCAGAATATTTCGCAGGCAGACCATAAAAGCAGTAGGTAGCCCACGTTGAAGGCCAGCTTGTACAGCATCATGGTAAGATGACATGAGACTGGAATACAGGGCCTCATCATGGTGGATTCTCTCTGCAGAATCAGGGTGACCTCGGCCACCAGCTGGTCAAATGTCACACGGGACATGTGGACGCTGCCTCTGAAGCACTCATTGTCCCAGTCCTCCAAATTCTGCATCTCTGCCCAGACAGCATCGGTCCACGGAAGGACCCAGTGGCAGACCACATTGTGCTGCTCCAGAAGGCCTTGGCCATCATCAGCATTAGGATCTTGTTGAGGACATCTACTGCTGTGCTCCTGGCCACCATCTCTTCAGTCACGCTGGCCCTGTCTTGGATGGGCAGCAAGGGCTGGAGGCAGTCCAGGAGCCCTGCCACTGCAGAGCCAGGAGGACTGGCTGAAGGGCCCCCAGCATCAGCAAACAGGAGATGACCCGGTAGAAGGGTGTCCAGACGCTGCCACCTGGCACAGAGAGCATCCTCCTCCTTGTTATCTGCACCATCATCCACCTCTGCCAGGATGACGGCTTCCATGGCAGTTGTGGCAGCTTCTCTTCCAGCCATTCTCAAAGCTCTGCTGTGGCCAGGGGAGAAGGAGAACGACTGGAGAGGAGTAGTGGGTGTGGCAGCCGAGGGGCAGGCCCCTAGCAAACAGTAGGTGGAGGCAGGGCCAGGGTGGGAGGAGCCAGAGCCACAGCATGGGAACAGGGCTCTATGGGCAGATTGTTATGTCTGCTCTGCAGCTGCCCAAGAGGAGAGGAGGAAGGGGAGACAGGAGGGGGAGAGGGTGAAAGGCCCGCGCTCCACGGAGAAGTGTGCTACAGATTCTGGGGGGATGGGAGGGGGGCTGCTGGGTCACTCTGCTGGGGCTGTTTGAGGAATCAGGGGGATCGAAAAGTGGCACCACCACCACCACCACCACACAATGCGCTCCAAGTGCCTCAAGTGGTGCTCAACAGCAGCCAGGAGATTGTGCACAAAGCACAGGCAGGGCTTTAGCTGCAGGTGCAGCCTGCTGAGGAAGGCCAGGTGACATTCAGCTCAGCGGACTTCACGGTCAGGGAGGGTAAGAGAAGGAGGGAGGGGAGCAACAGCAGGCATCATGCCCCTCCCCCTCTCACCTGTCCACACACAAACCTCGTCACCGCAGAAGCCTGGGGCAGCGGCACTGGGACCTCAGCTGCATGCGAAGAGTGGGCTGGGTTCAGTGGGCCCATCCTGAATGAGAGGGTGCTGGCATCTCAAGGGGCTGAAGGTGGAATGAGGGCAACAAAGGGTTCTCGTGGGGCGTTGCTGGCAGAAGCAACATGGTTGCAGAATTGGTAGACCACTTTGTCCCTGACCATCCAGCTGCGCTGGCGAGAAGGAGTTGCTATGGCAACTCCTTATTGTAGACTGAATCAGCTCCCTGTGAGTAGCCACGCGTACAGACAATAGAAACACTCCAGGTGGTTTGAAAGAAAACTTTACTTAGCAACATTTAAGATATCCTACGATGGGATGACTTGGTTCCCCCATCGTGGTCAGCACACCATGCAGGTGGGTAAAACAGCAGAAAGATGAAGGAAGGAGGAGGGAGGAGACAGGAAGTAGCAAGACAAGCATTGTAGCAATCCCCTCCCTCCCTGTAGGTGTTTGTTAACCCTTTAGCCTCAGGTCAGTGACCTGTAGCCTGAGTTCTGCTAACACCCCTTCTCGAAGGCCACAGGGCACTGCGCCAGTCCAAATAGGTCATTGCATCAGTCCTATGCCCATCAGGTGCCGCTGGTGCAGTTCCCCTGGTAGGGGTTTTGTCAGTACATCTGCCACCATCTCTTCGGTTGGACAGTACTTTAGCTCAATCACTCTTTGCTCTACTAGGTCTCTTATCAGGTGATGCTTCACGGCGATGTGTTTCGTCCGTGGTCTCAGCTTCTCACTCAATGCTAGCTTTATGCACCCCTGATTGTCCTCATGTAGCACTGTGGCTTGAGTGGTCACCAGCCCCATGTCAGTGAGTAATTGCCTCAGCCAAATCGCCTCCTGACATGCACTGGCCGCTGCCACGTATTCCGCTTCTGTGGAAGACATGGCTACGACCGCCTGCTTTTTACTGGTCCAACTGATGGCTCCGCAATTGAATATGAACAGGCTTCCCGACGTAGACTTACGGTCTGACTCGTTGCCTGCCCAGTCTGCATCCACAAACCTGACCAGTCCCATGGATGTGCCTCTTGGCAGTTTTAGCCTTGCATCCGCAGTGCCTTTCAGATAGCGCATCACACGCTTCACTCCGTCCCAGTCATGCTGAGATGGGTTGGCTACCTTCCTACTCAGGATGCCCACAGCTGCAGCGATGTCTGGCCTGGTAACTGTTGCAATGAATAACAGCTTACCGATCGCTCTTCGATACTGCTGGTTGTCCGGTAGTGGAGTGTCATCGCCTCGACCCTTCAGATGATCTGTGGTCATGGGAGTCTTGACCTGTTTCGCCTCTGCCATTCCAAACTCTAGCAGCATCTCTTCGATCTTTTGTCTTTGGTTAAGGAGAAAGCTCCCGTCTTTCCCCTTCTCAACCTGTATGCTTAGATAATGTGATATGGGACCCAGATCTTTAATCTCAAAGTTCTGCCTCAACTTGAGCATGATTTCTGTGCTGTCGCTTTCCTGCTTATAGCACAGGACCAAGTCGTCCACATACACCAACACGTATGTCCATCTGCCCCCCTTCTGCCTGGTATAGAGGCAAGGGTCTGCTTTCCCCTTGGTGAAACCCAGGTTTACTAGGACTCCATTAATTTTCTCATTCCAGGCTCTGGCTGCCTGTTTAAGTCCATAGATGCTCTTGTGCAATTTACACACTTTCCCCGCCCCTTCTGGATCTGCAAATCCTGGCGGTTGCATCATGTACAAGTCCTCTTCTATCTCACCGTATAGAAATGCAGTCTTAATGTCTAGATGCTTGACTTGCATCTCTCTGCTGGCTGCTATGCTCAGCATGGCTCTGATGGTCGTGTGTTTTACTACTGGGGCAAAAGTTTCATCATAGTCCTCCCCATACTTTTGAGAGTATCCCTTTGCTACTAACCTGGCTTTGTAGCGCTCTACTTCGCCGCTTGCGTTGCGTTTCACTTTGAAAGTCCACTTGCAGCCGATTCCCTTGCGATTGGGTGGGAGCTTGGCTAGGGTCCAAGTCTCATTCTCATGTAATGAGTCCATCTCCTCCTGAGCTGCTTTCAATGGCTCTGTCACCTAGCTTAGTCCTCTTCTGCTCTGGGATGTGAGCATAGGCCTTGCATCTGAACACTCTCAGGTGGCCCACTTTTGGCTTGGCTCCATGCCACAGCTCAAAGGGTGTCTTATCAGTGGCTCTGGTTGGCAGCCTGTTCTGTATGTAGGCTGCCGTGGATGCCGCCTCTCCCCAGAATTTGAATGGTAGGTTTGCATCTGACAGCATGCTTCTTACCATGTCTAGGAGTGATCTGTTGCGCCTCTCAGCCACACCGTTCTGTTCCGGTGAGTAGGTGTCCTCTGGTGTCTGATGCCTTGGGCCCGAAAGTATGCTCCCATCTCTTTTCCTACATACTCTCCATTGTCAGTGCGAATGGCACCCAATGTCCTATGGAATTTGTTCCTGGCCGCTGCAACAAACTCTTTCAGCTTACTCAGCACCTCGTTCTTATGCTTGATGATGTACACTGTTGTGAACCTGGAATAATCATCAATGAAAGTAAGGAAGTACTTACCCCCTCCAGGGGTTACTGTGTTCATTGGTCCACAAAGGTCAGAGTGGATGAGCTCCAATGGTTCTTTGGCTCTGCTCTCGCTTGCCTTGGGCAGTGGGGCTCGCGTGAACTTGGTCTTGATGCAGCAAACACAGCTCATTTTTGACTTGCACGCTGGGATTTGTAGGTCTGCAGTGAGTCCTTTAGTCACCAACTCTTTTACTGCCTCCATACTTCTGTGCCCCATGCACCTGTGCCAGAGGTGGATGCACCTGTCGTGGGGTATGTGCTCTGCCCTTCTGGCCTCTTCCCTGCCGCCGGTGACCTCATACATGGAGTTCCTTGCCACGGCATTGCCCCACAGGCTTCCGTCTCTGCTGATTTGGCATCTGTCCTCTTGGAAAAGCAGGACAAATCCATCCGCTGCAAGCTTTCTCACTGAGAGCAAGTTCCCTTCTAGGTCTGGCACAAACAAGACTTCTGTCAGCTTTGTCTTCCCGCCATGTGGTGGGGCTATGCAGTCTATGGTGCCTTCTCCCACCCCATCTGTTCTTATCTGTTCGCCATTTGCCAGGCAAACATAACTTTGCCTTCGACGATCCAGTTTGGTGAAGAACTCTCTCTGGCTAGTCATGTGGCAGCTGGCTCCTGAATCCAATATCCAAACCAGATTGTCCCCTTGAGTTCTGGATGGTTCAAGGGAGGCCAATTTGCAAAGGTTTGTCCGGGCATGTTTTTCATTGCCCTTCGTCTCCCTCTTGTGGCCGTTTTCGGGACAGTCCCTTTTAAGGTGTGTTTTCGCCCCGCACGTGTAACATTGCTTGGTCTTTGCCTTGAGGGCCTTCTCTGATTCCTTTGCAGCCTTTGTTTCCCGCCCAGCCTTTGTCCTGTTACATGAGGCGTCGGCCATGGTTTCCATCCTGCGAGTCCACTCACTAATCAGCCTTGGCCTTCACATAGTCCAATTTTAACTCTGCTTCGGGGCGCACTTCTAAGGCTGTTATGAGGGGTTCGTAGGAGTCATCTAGGCTGCACAAAATTATGGACACGACATCCTCTTCCGAGGTCTCTGAGCCAATTGCTCTTAGTTCTTCAACCACTTTCAGGACTGCATTTACATGGTCTGGCAAACTAGCACCTCTTTCCAGCCTCATTTTAAACAGCTTCCTCTTCAGAAAGAGCTTTGTGTTTATACTGCTAGGCTGATGTATTTTCTGCAATGCTTCCCACATTCCCTTTGCTGTTTTCTCATTTCGAATGTGGAGCAACTGGTCGTCTTGGACCGACAAAGCAATTGTTGCCCTTGCTTTTCTGTCCTTTTTATCCCAGTCCTGGGGGTTTTTTGCAGGTCGAGCTGATTCTAAAACCTCCCACAAGTCATCTTTTACTAGCACCATTTCCATCTTGAACTTCCATGTCTGGTAGTTCCTAGTGTCTAGCTTTGCCATGGTTGCGTATGTGTTGCTTTCAGCCATCATCCCACACTCTAAGAGTTTTCTTTTCTTTTCTTGTCTAACCGATAAGCAGTACTCACAGGTTCCCAAGTGATTCCTTTCACGGGTTATTCTTTATTTGCGTCCTGGGCCCATAACCTGTTGTCGACCGAATCAGCTCCCTGTGAGTAGCCACGCGTACAGACAATAGAAACACTCCAGGTGGTTTAAAAGAAAACTTTACTTAGCAACATTTAACATATCCTACGATGGGATGACTTGGTTCCCCCATCGTGGTCAGCACACCATGCAGGTGGGTAAAACAGCAGAAAGATGAAGGAAGGAGGAGGGAGGAGACAGGAAGTAGCAAGACAAGCATTGTAGCAATCCCCTCCCACCCTGTAGGTGTTTGTTAACCCTTTAGCCTCAGGTCAGTGACCTGTAGCCTGAGTTCTGCTAACACTCCTCAACGTATGGTGCAGGCACACTTTTGTGAGTAAGGGGCACACCTGTTTTTGGGAACAGAAGGAAAGGGAAAACACTTGGAAAAAGAAGTTTAGTTCCTAACTGGAAGTGTAGAGGAATTTAAAATGTTTTCTTCCCATTAAATATTGTGGGCACAATACTGTTGAAATTAAGCATTGCTGCCTTCATGCTGCGCCCCCTATTGGTCTGCTAAGGGAAGGAGGACTAAGGTATCCCAGTCACTGCAAGGTTTCTGTGCTCAGAGGGAAGAGGCAGGATTGTATTATGGGTAGCTAAAGAGCTTCAGGGCACAGCTCAGAAGATTCAGTGCACATGCCCTGGTGTGCTTTTGTATAACAATGCCCATGCTACTGTGGCTCAGCTGTAGTAACCTCCTCTCACTCAATTTGGGGGCTGGGGGCAATCAGTGAAATTATTATTATTATTATTATTATTATTATTATTATTATTATTGTGCTTTTATATTGTATTTTATATTATGGTTTTATACAGTTGTTTTGTTTTGAATTGTCTTAATTTTATAAACCGCCCAGAGAGCTTCAGCCATTGGGCGGTATAGAAATGCAATAAATAAATAAATAAATAAAATTATTATTATTATTATTATTATTATTATTATTATTATTATTATTATTAAATCTACATTTTCATTTCATCACAGCAGGGCACTTGGAATTGTCCCTAGTGATGTCAGCCATTGGGCCTGTTACTGCACCATCCCTAATTTCATGCCAGTCTCACAAGGAAGATGAAATACATAACATCACACATTGGTGTCAAAGGCTTTTCAGGGATTTAAATGGCAAATGGAGCAGAGCAATAGAATCAATCTACAAACACATTTGCTTATCTATATCCAGTAGTTTAAATATAATCATAGAATCATAGAATCATAGAATAGCAGAGTTGGAAGGGGCCTACAAGGCCATCGAGTCCAACCCCCTGCTCAATGCAGGAATCCACCCTAAAGCATCCCTGACAGATGGTTGTCCAGCTGCCTCTTGAATGCCTCTAGTGTGGGAGAGCTGATTCCATTGTCGCACTGCTCTAACAGTCAGGAAGTTTTTCCTGATGTCCAGCCGGAATCTGGCTTCCTTTAACTTGAGCCCGTTATTCCGTGTCCTGCACTCTGGGAGGATCAAGAAGAGATCCTGGCCCTCCTCTGTGTGACAACCTTTTAAGTATTTGAAGAGTGCTATCATGTCTCCCCTCAATCTTCTCTTCTCCAGGCTAAACAGGCCCAGTTCTTTCAGTCTCTCTTCATAGGGCTTTGTTTCTAGACCTCTGATCATCCTGGTTGCCCTCTTCTGAACACGCTCCAGCTTGTCTGCATCCTTCTTGAATTGTGGAGCCCAGAACTGGACGCAATACTCTAGATGAGGCCTAACCAGGGCCGAATAGAGAGGAACCAGTACCTCACGTGATTTGGAAGCTATACTTCTATTAATGCAGCCCAAAATAGCATTTGCCTTTCTTGCAGCCATATCGCACTGTTGGCTCATATTCAGCTTGTGATCTACAACAATTCCAAGATCTTTCTCGTTTGTAGTATTGCTGAGCCAAGTGTCCCCCATCTTGTAACTGTGCATTTGGTTTCTATTCCCTAAATGTAGAACTTGGCATTTATCCCTATTAAATTTCATTCTGTTGTTTTCAGCCCAGCACTCCAGCCTATCAAGATCACTTTGAAGTTTGTTTCTGTCTTCCAGGGTATTAGCTATCCCACCCAATTTTGTGTCATCTGCAAATTTGATCAGCGTTCCCTGCACCTCCTCGTCCAAATCATTAATAAAAATGTTGAAGAGCACTGGGCCCAGGACTGAGCCCTGCGGCACCCCACTCGTTGCCTCTCCCCAGTTTGAGAAGGTTCCATTGATAAGTACTCTTTGAGTCCGATTCTGTAGCCAACTGTGAATCCACCTAATAGTTGTTCCATCTAGCCCACTTTTAGCTAGTTTGTTAATCAGAATGTCATGTGGTACTTTGTCAAAAGCTTTGCTGAAGTCAAGATATATGACATCCACAGCATTCCCACAGTCCACAAGGGAGATTATCCTATCAAAAAATGAGATCAAATTAGTCTGACAGGATTTGTTCCTGACAAATCCATGTTGGCTTCTAGTAATCACTGCATTGGTTTCAAGGTGTTTACAGATTGACTTCTTTATAATCTGCTCCAGAATTTTCCGAGGGATGGATGTCAGACTGACTGGTCTGTAGTTCCCAGGTTCTTCCTTTTTGCCCTTTTTGAAGATAGGGACAACGTTAGCCCTCCTCCAGTCGTCTGGCACCTCACCCGTCTTCCATGATTTTGCAAAGATAATAGACAAAGGTTCTGAGAGTTCTTCCGCTAGCTCCTTCATTACTCTTGGATGCAGTTCATCGGGCCCTGGAGATTTGAACTCATTCAAGGAAATTAGGTGTTCTTGGACCATTTGTTTATCAATCTCAAACTGCAATCCTGCCCCCTCAACTTCTGCTTCACTTTTTCCAGGGGGGTCATAGACCCGCTTTTGGGAGAAGACCGAGGCAAAGTAGGAATTGAGCACTTCAGCCTTTTCTTTGTCATCTGTTATCAATTTGCCATCCTCATTAAGCAGCTGAACCACCATTTCTTTCCTCTGTCTTTTACTACTCACGTATCTGAAGAAAGCCTTTTTATTGCTTTTAGCATCCCTCGCTAATCTCAGCTCATTCACAGCTTTAGCCTTCCTGACGCCATTTCGGCACTTCTGCGCCACTTGTCTGTACTCTTCTTTTGTAGCCTGGCCTTCCTTCCACTTCCTATATGTATCCCTTTTTGTTTTCAGGTCATCAATAAGCTTTTTGTGGAGCCACATTGGTTTCCTCTGTTGTCTTCTATCTTTTCTCCTTGTTGGAATTGTTTGTAACTGTGCCTTTAAAATTTCATTTTTTAGATACTCCCACCCATCCTGCACTCCTTTTCTCTTTAGGCTCCCTTGCCACGGGACCTTACTTATTATAGTTCTGAGTTTATTAAAATCAGCTTTCCTAAAATCCAGAGTACGTGTATAGCTACGCTCGACTTTTGTCTCCTTCATAATCAAGAATTCAAGTATGACGTGGTCACTTTCCCCCAGAGTTCCCGTAACTGCCACTTTATCCACGAAGTCATCCCTATTGGTCAATAACAAGTCAAGGATTGCCAATCCTCTAGTTCCTTCCACCACTTTCTGTAGGAGAAAGTTATCACCCATACATGTCAGGAATTTCTTGGAAGGGCCGCTTTTGGCAGTAATGGTCTCCCAACAGATATCAGGGTAATTGAAGTCCCTCATCACTACTACATCGCACTTCCTTGAAACACTGGTAATTTGTTTCTCAAAAGTTTCGTCCTCATCTTCTCCTTGATTGGGTGGTCGGTAGTAGACTCCGATTATCATATTCTTTTTATTCCTAGCCCCATTTATTTTAATCCAGACGCTCTCGACGGGGCTCCCAATCTCATCCGCCTGTATTTCTGTGCAGGGATAGGTATTTTTAACATATAGTGCAACTCCACCTCCCTTTCTATTTCTTCTGTTCTTTTTGAACAAGTTATATCCTTCAATTGCTATATTCCAGTCATGGGAGTCATCCCACCAAGTTTCAGTTATACCTATCAAGTCGTATTTGCCTTCATGTAATAAGAGTTCAAGTTCATTCTGTTTGTTTCCCATGCTCTGGGCATTAGTATATAGACATCGAAGACCATGTGTTTGATAGTCTGGCTTTGTTCCTACCTTGTTGCAGACACTATTTTGGGACACTGTTGGAGCTGTTCTCTGTACTGTGGTGCATTGGCCTTCATCCATTGTTGCCTCAAAATTTACGTCTCCCACCCCCGTAAGATTCAGTTTAAAGCCCTCCTGATGAAGTTCTTCATGCTGTGGCCGAACTCATTCTTTCCAGCCCTTGTGAGGTGCAACCCATCCCTTGCCAGCAGTCCATGTTCCAAGTAGCGTAGCCCGTGGTCCCAGAATCCAAAGCTCTCACGACAGCACCACCTTCGAAGCCAGTCGTTCATCCGGAGTATTTTTCTTTCCCTTTCTAATCCTCTTCCAAGAACCGGGAGGATGGATGAGAAAACTACCTGGGCCCCAAAGTTCTTCAGTTTCCTTCCCAGAACTTCAAAGTCTGAAATGATTTCTTCATAGCTCTGCTTGGCGACATCATTTGTTCCCACATGGATGAGAAGAAAGGGGTATGTGTCCGTTGTCTTTATGAGCTTCGGTAACCTTTCAGTCACATCTCTAATCTGTGCTCCAGGGAGACAGCACACCTGGCGAGTCCATGGGTCTTCACGACATACTTGGGTTTCAATCCCACGCAGCAGGGAGTCTCCCACAACGACTACTCTTCTCTTCTTCTTGGTTGACCTACCTTCTGTCCCTTGGTCACTGTTGCATGGTGTCTCCTGTACTTCCTCCTCTGCAAACTGTCCTTCAGTCTCATTCTCCAGAAGCTGAAAGCGGTTGCTTAACTCCAATGGCCCCACCGGTGCAGAACGCCCTCTAATTCCTCCTCTCCTAACTGTCACTCTTTTCCAAGGAGTTTCCTCTTCATTGGCTTTCCTCCCCTCAGCATACTCCACTTCTGCTTCAGCTGGCTGTTGTTCTTCAATCTCATGTGCTTCCTGTTGCTGTTGCAGTTCCACCGTTCGGTCTAAGAACTCCTCGACTTCTCTTATTCCTTGGAGGGTGGACACTCGCTGCTCAAGTCCCCTCACTTTATCTTCCAAAAGTGCCACCAGCTTGCACTTGTTGCAGGTATACGCCATGTTGAGCTCAGGCAGAAACACGAACATTGCACACCCTTTGCAGGTCACCACCTCTAGGGACTCCTTTCCATCCATATTGTCGATTTCTGCTTTGGTTTTTTTCCTTTTTGATTATAGTAGAATTGCCTTTGCTTTGTTGTGTCCTCTCTGAAGGTACACAACTATATGAGGATGTCTTAAGGGAAAGTAATCTTTGGGGGTTTTTTTGCTTTTGTTTGGTGGTGGTTTTGTGGGGTTTTTTTCTCTTTATGTTTTTCTTTTTTTTTTCCCCACCTCTTTTTTATTTTTATTTTTTATTATTTTTTTATTATTTTATTTATTTTTTAAGAGGCCTCCCCCTTGACCTCCCCCTGTCAAACTCCTGTTTGCTCTTCCTGTTAGCTCTCTCCCTGTTCGCTCGCTCCCTGGGAATCTGGCTTTCTTTTATAGCTCCTACTTGAGCTGGGCCAGCTGCTCTTCCCTGCTTCTGCTTAGCTCCAAGTCAGGAACCTTAGCAAGGTTTGGTCAAACATCAAATAAAAATAGAATAAGGTAACTTGATGATGTAACTCCATTCCTTATAAGAAGACATGAAAACCCCGACACCATGGGTTTATTGAGGTATAGTGTGGAGTTGTGAATTCTAACTCAAATGCTTGCAAACAGATTAGCAGAATTAGTATAACGTTCCACAGTATGCCCACATATTTTCCTTTGCAGTTGTTCTCTAAAATTTGTTATGAAGTGATTCTTCATTTTCTTTTTCATCTCAGCCAGCTTTGCTTAGAAGTCTTTCCATGGAAAATTCTGGATATATTTATCAGTTATTTTTTAAAAGCGAGGGAAATAGATCGAAGTTCTCTGGTTAAGACCTCAACTTGGGCTCCCTCCCTAAGTTGAAGACAAGAGTGCTTTAATGGTGGGGTTTCTGGAGTGAGAGGAACTTTCTGCCTGATGTGGGAGAGTGCTTTATTTGGTGTTGTCCATATGGAGAGCTAATGTTACATTTCTTATATATTCAAGCCTTCAAGACCCCCCTGAGGACTCTAATTTGGAAAGAACTCTGGCCATCCTGACTCCACTGGCCCCACAAAGAAAGCCACAGTGTTATTTACTTATTTGTTACAGTCGCCAGAGTCTCGGGTTTAACCTTTCCTTGTACCTTGGTTGACAAATGCAGCAACTCAAGTAAGATTGCTTGGTGCCTGCAGGATTTCCAATGGAGAGCATTTTGTAGCAAGTAATTATAGGTTGTTCATGGTAAGAAAGCAAAAGGAAAGCCCCCCCACCCCCACCCCGAAGCAGCACAGGCTGTTTCTGTTAGGTTTTCTTTCTCCGTGTGTAATTATTTAAAGAGAAAACATATCCAGACAGAAAGGCATCGTCATGATGGGGGTTCAGAGGAGCAGTATGTTGAAGCCGTTGTAAAGCACTTGGACATGGGCCCAAGCCAGAACTTGCAAATCGTAAGGAAGCAGCACCTATGCTGTACGGCTCCTGTTGACCCACTCTGTGATTCTGTGGTGGTAGAAGGGTTACAATAGGGGTTAAACAGATATCTCATTTTCCATCCCTAGAGTGAAAACAGCGCATTCACACAGGCAGGAAATTGTCTTGAGCAAGCAGCAGGGGTTGCAAATACTTCCAAATACTTCTGTGAATCCACAGGTTACAAATCAATGTGCAATTAAGCCAGGTCTCTGGACTTGGAAAAAGGGGCTTTTGTTTTGCTTGCATGTGACCAAGAAGAGCTTTCCATGTCCTTCATGGGCTTACAAACCTCTTAACCCTTCCTGCTCCAAGTGCTTTTATGGATGAGAAGGCAAGAGCCACCTTGACATTTTTGGTTGAATAAACTTCCCTTCAGTCGATTGATTCTCCATTCAGCCATGAAATTCACAGGACCTTCGACCAGTCACTCTCTTTTGGCCTAAGTTACCTATCTTACTTAGTTCTTATGAAGGTAAAATGTGTGTATGTGGGGGGGGGGTGAATAGCACTGAGCTAAATAGTGCTGAGCTCCCTGAAGGATCAACATGAAAAAATGAACATTTTCTTTTCCTTGAACTGCTGACCTATCAGCTTGACAGGGACTTCTTGCCCACCTCTTCCTGGTTCTATTCCATGTCCTCCCTATATATTCTCAACCCTGAGTTCTAAGGTGCCTCAGGTCCATCACTTTCACTTGAACATTTTTTTTTTCATTTCAACCTTTTTTGTCCTGGGGCATCAGCATAATATTCCACACAGCAGTCATGAAAACTTGACTGCATTACGTTTGACATACATTATGCCAGAGAAAATTTGGCATTACGTTTGACATACATTACGTTAAGGCATTACATTTGACATACATTATGCCAGAGAAAATTTGGATTCAAGGAGAAAACGCACTTTGAGGCAAGGGATGCTCATAGATTGCAGAATGATCCTTCTCTTCCCATACTTGACGAAAGATACATGATGACATCATCACCATCCAAGCACAGCCTGCCCTAGATGAGAAGAGGTTTGTTTAATTTGCATTTTGTCCTCCCTTCACCCAACCACAATAAGCAACTGGCAACTGAGCATTCAGCTTATACATTTTAAAAGATTTTGTTCTTGCAGTTATAAACACATAGATTTTAAAAGGTGAAACATTTAGCATCAAATGCCACCTTCAGTCTTCAGTGGCTGAAGTATGGCATTTAATGCCAAAAGGTTTCACATTTTAAAATCTGTTCATTAAAGAAAAATATTGTAAAATCTGTAATCTGGATGCTTGATTGCTGGTTGCTTATTGTGGTTTGGAGGAACGTGTCATCTGAAAAGCACCAGGTTAGGGGAAATCAGTTTTGGCACTTTGGGGTACATTCATACATGATGCAGTGGAGGCTGGTGGCTCTGACAGGGTGAGGAATTCTCTCTGGGTTTCAGTCAGAACTTAAAAGGAGTCTTCCAAGGTGCACCTTTAGAATTCTGACTGGTTCTTACTGAAATCCACAGTAAATTCATTGCCTCACTGACATCGGAGCCATCAGCCTCCACTGAAGAGCTAGTTTTTAGTGGAGGAAGGCCAAACAGATGAATGTGAGTGGTGAACCAAAGGCACTACAATCATCCTTAAAACGTTTACTGAAGTTGAGGCCAAAGGCCTGCACATAATGAGTGCTGATTGGATCATTAATATAACCCCACCCCCCACCCCATGTGCTCCAGCGGCTTGGAAGCAATTGCTGGGCCAAGGGCTGTGTGACCGAAGGCAAGAGTTGTCTTCTCCTTTTCTTCCTATCTAGGCAAGCCCGGGGAGTAGAGGCAGTTTCGGGGCCAGCCCAAGACATTTTGCTGCCTGAAGCAATCCAGAAAATGCCACCCCAGCAATCAGTGCCTGGACCAGTTATTCTGGGCTCCACAATTCAAGAAGGATGCAGACAAGCTGGAGCATGTTCAGAGGAGGGCAACCAGGATGATCAGGGGTCTGGAAACAAAGCCCTATGAGAAGAGACTGAAAGAACTGGGCATGTTTAGCCTGGAGAAGAGAAGATTGAGGGGAGACATGATAGCACTCTTCAAATACTTAAAAGGTTGTCACACAGAGGAGGGCCAGGATCTCTTCTTGATCCTCCCAGAGTGCAGGACACGGAATAACGGGCTCAAGTTAAAGGAAGCCAGATTCCAGCTGGACATCAGGAAAAACTTCCTGACTGTTAGAGGAGTGTGACAATGGAATCAGTTACCTAGGGAGGTTGTGGGCTCTCCCACACTAGAGGCCTTCAAGAGGCAGCTGGACAAGCATCTGTTGGGGATGCTTTAGGGGGGATTCCTGCATTGAGCAGGGGGTTGGACTTGATGGCTTTGTAGGCCCCCTCCAACTCTGCTATTCTATGATTCTATGATTCTAAATACACATAGGATTGTGTGATAAATCCTAGAAAATGCCACAAACTAACTCCCAGCAAAGCTCTCTGGGCAATTCAGTATAATTAAAACAAAATGCATTACACAGACAAATACAATATTTAAAAAATGCAATTAGGAAACAAGGAAGGAAGGAAGGAAGGAAGGATGGCGACCGGGAGGGGAGGGCAACCCAGGTTCTTCCAGGAGGCCCACTCACTTCTCTTCTCTATTGCCGTTGCATCTCTTCTTCTCCTCCTCCTCCTCTGCTCCGTCTCCGCCGCTGCTGTCGCACCTGGCCTCGCTGCCGCCGCCGAAAGCTGGGTTTGTGTTTGGTGTGCAAGCCCCGCCCCACCTTTCCCAGGAGTCGCAAATCTCGCAAGACATCCGACACAGATGGATCTCAATGAAAGTCTTGTGAGAGTTGGGACCACTTCCTGGTTTTTTGACTCAGGAGACAGTGAGGGACGGCAGCTGGCCTGATTTCTCTGGAGGTTTACTCAATAGAGTAAAACTCCCTCTGGAGCCTCAGATCTGGGCCCCAGGGCCGGATAAGTCCATATTTTCCCAGGTGGGTTGGTCAGGCTACTACTAACAGCTGAAATGTGGTTGGTGGGGGAAAGCATATTATTACTTTGGTGGTTCTATTATTGTAAACTACCCTGAGGTCAACTGCTGTTGTTTATTTATTTACTTATTTATTAAATTTATATAATCCCCCCCCCCCGGAGATACATGTACTTTCTTTAGAGCCAGAGCCAGCACTGTATCCTATGGTGTCCTTATACAAAAGATGTTCTAAAGCTGTGCAAAGAAGTAGTTTTGTTCATTCTGTATATCCCTTCATTACTTTTCAAACAGCTTAGGGATGCTGCCAAAGAAATCTGAAATTTTGGGCATGGATTATTTTATTATTATTTTTAAATTGTCCAGTGGACTTTTTCTGACCTCCAAGGAGGGGGCTCTCATGCTCCTCCATAATTCAAGAATTGGTCTGGAAAGCAAGACTGAGGCATGGTGCCCAGATATGAATCAGCAGAGCCACCGAACCACACTGGTGCATCAGGCTTGGCGCAGAGTCTGACGAGGACTGGTATGCCACAAAGGAGGCCTTGCCTTCTTGATGGAGGGAGCCACAACAGCAGCCCAGTGCTGGCCTAGTCCTAGTCCTCAGGCCCCAGTCTGAAATAATCTAGACTGAACTGGAAATTTCTGGACGTGCAAGCAGACATTGAACAAATAATTCAAAAGCTTCAGATTATTTCCAGAACTTACTTATGGTACTTTATTGTGGTGTCTTATTTATGCAGTTGTCTGCAATGATTAATTTGCATCCATATTCAAAATTTTATTTACTTATTTATTTATTGTATTTCTGCAAGTCCTCACAAGGCTGCTCACAATAAAAAAGAGTTAGAAACAAAACAATTGCTGTGGGCGGTGTGAACCGCTTTCAACCTGATGGCCAAATTCCATTTCAGAGAAGTTCTTAGCTGGGAGGGGCGGGGAGAGGGATACATTCCAGTGGTGGGTGGGCGGGGCCACAGGAAAAGGGGACCAAAACACCAGCATAGTTGAGCTTAAAGTTCTTACTGCCAGTAATTCAGCCTTAGGAGAAGCATTTCAACCTTTTAGAATAGTTGTGTGTATCAGAGGGTACAAAACCTGGGAGGTAACCAACAGTCAGTGGTTGGGGGGAAAGGGGGTGGGGCCATTTGGGAAACTCTAAATGGCAGGATTGAGACCAGGACGGCTGGATTTGAACTCTGACCTTGAGGTTCCCTACTCCTACTGGAAGGAATTTCTGGAAACTAGGAGCATCATCAGACAAGTGTTTTATCGCACACTTGTCACTGTTCACTTATGGATGTTCATGGCTCCTTTTGACAATGATGTCCACCTCCCATGCATCTCCCGCTCCTTCTGGCATTCTTTCCATCAGAAAATAGACCGTAGTAAATCCATCTTTTTTTTAACAAAATGTGCCACCATTTCCTGCTACATGCAGGAAAAGCTGCATGATAAAAATGGCCACTAAATGGGCCATGTGGTCATTGTTTACTTCCTCTTTCTTCCCTGTGTGAATAAAGAGGAAGTATTGTGGGACAGAAGTGGGGAAAAGCAACGGGAAGGAAAGACAATTCTCTCCTGTCTGATGACTCTCTAGGAGTAACAGTGGTGTTGGTGCACTGTGATGTCTTTTTGCATGTTGCGATGCAGGATAAGGGCAGGTCCTCATCATTGTGAGCTCATTATTGTGTGAGCAGAATTGCTAGTGCAGTCCCTGATTGGTTGACTTTGGTGTTGTTTCCAGGGATGCTGGGGCGAAGCTCCTATTTTTTGTACCATTTTGCATTTTTCTGAGGTGTAGGGTTTCCACTGCCTTCCTGGGCTGAGTGGATATAGCATATGGTCATCATTTCACCAGCACCCTGTGGAAGTGTATCTCCTCCCGCCCAGCTTAATTGGTTTGTAAGTTTACTTTGAACTCCATCACACCAGCGTTTTACCACTCTTTTGTCCTGCCTTGTTTACCAGTTTGCCCTGCAACCCTCTGTGTCCTCCAGTCATCTCACATCTTCCCCTCCATTTTCCATGTTTTTCCAGGGTGGGGAAAGTGCAGTATTTTTTCTCCACACATGATAAAACCACCCTTCCATCCTCATGTATTGCTGTCCTTCTGCTTTGTCACAGAATGTCCCTTCTTGGGGGTGCGTGTGTTGAAGGGTGGTCTTGCTGATGAAAGAGGAGGGTGGGGGAGGTTCTTTTCCAGTCCATTGAACTGCTTAACTGGGAAGGGGGAGGGATAGAGAGAGGGCATGTGAAGACCCCGCACAGAAGCGAGCATCATCTCACCTCGAAAGGCAGAAATGCTACCCAGCCAATGAAACTCTAAATCACTAAAACGCCAAACAACAAAACCAGGGGTGGGGGGAAGGTGCCCATGCCCATCACAATGTCCATCAACCAGAAGACCCAATGAACTGGAGAGGGAAGGAGAAGGGGATGGGGTGGGGGTGGGGGCGCTATAGTGGAAGAGCAAACAAGTGAAAAGCGAGTTCACCAATACAATGGCGATACCAGGAAGGCACGTGAAAGGAATGCCATGTAATGGAGGTGGAAATTGTGGATCATACCGGGGGAGGGGGGAGTAGGTGTAATGGCCCCCTTTGATGCTGCTGGTGCTGCTTGTTTTTAAAGCCACTTTCCTCAGATACACCTAAGTGACTTTTTGCTTCTGATGAATTTCAGAAGAGGCAGTGGATTTAGACGAAGTCATGGAAGCCAGCCTCTCCTTAGAATGCAGTGCAGATGCCAGGGTGGAAATGTTGGTTTTAATCTTAGCTCAAACATGTGTTTTTGTATGTTTTGTTTCATAGCATTTGTTACTATTTCAAAGTGAACACATCTGCATAACATATTTTACTGCATACCAAAGAAACAACTTAAGTGTGTGAAAGTTAATGGACTCTAATAATATGCTTGGAACTGAAGTGCCAAGCTGGCAGTCATAACAGGAAATGGGCAACATTTGTCAATTACAAAGGCATTCAGACCACCTTTTCATTCATGTAACTTGAAAAGGAATGAAGTGTCTGGTCTTATATGTCACAATGAAACGTTCTGCCTTTTGTTCTAAATCTCAGCCAGACTGTGGGCAGAATTGGGGTGGGACTTTGTGACTGCAGTGAAGGTGGAGTGGGGGGTGATTGTTTCACATGTCTGGGATTGTGTCACTGCTATGCAGGGGACTATCTTCATGGGCAATTTATTGCAGAGGGGGAGGACTTTGAGGGAAGGCAGACAGAAGTGCCAGAATGGCGTCAGGAAGACTACAGCTGAGAATGAGCTGAGATTAGCGAGGGATGCTAAAAACAATGAAAAGGCTTTCTTCAGGTACATGCACAGTAAAAGACAGAGGAAAGAAATGGTGGTTCAACTACTCAGTGAGGATGGCAAATTGACAAACAGATGACAAAGAAAAGGCCGAAGTGCTCAATTCCTAGTTTGGCTCAGTCTTTACCCAAAAGTGGGTTTATGAGGCCCCACTGGCAAAAGTGAAATACAAGCTGAAGGGGCAGGACTGCAGTTTGAGACTGATAAACAAACGGTCAAGGAACACCTAATTTATTTGAATGAGTTCAAATCTCCAGGGCCCAATGAACTGCATCCTAGAGTAATGAAGGAGCTGGCAGAAGAACTCTCAGAACCTGCATTGAGAAGGGGGTTGGACTCGATGGCCTTATTGGCCCCTTCCAACTCTACTATTCTGTGATCCTATGATTCTACATGGCGTCATTGCCAATCCACAGTAAAGTCACCACTTCTCTCTGGAAAGTCCTTTACTGAAAGTTTCTGAAAGTCCTTCACTGAGTCTTTCCCCTGAAACACGGTTCCCATGTAGTTTGGCCATAGTGTGCCATGTCCCCCCGCATTAAATCCTGGGCCTGCCCCTTGTGTCATCGCAGTGGTCAAGGGGTTGGGATGCCAAAGTAGCTTTTCCCATTGAGAAAATCCCCAGGAGCATTGCAGTGACCCCTCACAATACCACAGTAGTGGGGACATTTATTCACATTAGGTAGCCTGCTTTTAATTGTTAACATAGATGCTAAAATGCCTAAGGAGCTAAAGTGCTTTAATCATTTAGCGCTTTAGCGATGTAGTGATACACTGAGCTTCATCACACCAGGGTTATACTGTGCAATCACTGTGAATTGCATGCAAAGGACTCTGAAGTTTTTCAGTTTATAATCTGCTTTGACTGTGAAGCACTCCCATGCATCCTGCTTTAATTGTGCTATAAAGGGAAAAGAATCGAGGTACTTAGCTACTAGTTTTCAAGCGAATCATTTGTTGTTTTCCGAGCGGCCACTGGGGGCGCAGGATCATGTTTAAAGAAAAATTAAACAAATGCTTACATCTCTGTAAGTTTTAAAGATAAAGATATCAAGATTGGCACAGTAATAGATATTAAGGAGAGCTTTAAGCATACCAAATTTGAATCGGATTGGGTCATCCGTTTTTATGATTTTTTTACATTTCCCTCCTTAAACCCATTTCCTGGTATGTAAAGGATCTTAGGAGCGCTGCTGGCCAGGGGCTAACAACAACAACAACAACAACAACGGTGACAGCTTAGCGCTGTAGGGGATAATTCAAGGGAAACAGGTACGTGGGATGAAGCTAGCTGTGGCTCCATATGCATTGGGATATGTTAAAGATTCACTGCAGGGGAGCAAGATTTATTTTTTACTTCTGAGTAAACATGCACAGTAGGGGAAGGGGCTTTACAAAGGTTCTCAACCAGTGTTGGGACGTGTTAAAGATTCATTGCTAATGCTTTAAGGGTTTAACGCTTTAGCCATATGGGAGTCTCGTTTCTCTGGAGAAAGACTAGCAAGCATGCTTGTTGGTCATATTGGGAGGGATATCAGACATCCAGAGAAAAAGTGAGGCCAGCTTGGGTGTTTCTTCCCAGATCACCCAAGTTGCTCACCCCTGATATAACCATATTTGAAATAAAATCATCCAAGAAAAAAACCTACTTAAAACACAGCCTAACAGTGGAGATACAGAGGATTGCAAAGTTCTGAGAAAGTAAAGAAGTCTGTGTCTGGTGCCAAAAAGATAACAAAGTAGCTTTGCCAGGCGGACCTCTTGTGGGAGGGTATTCCATAACTGGGGGCTACTACTGAAAAAATCTGCTCCTGGATAGCCATGTGACAGCACATGGAGCAAGTCCTCTGATATGATCTTGGGTTAGGAATATATGGTGGGGGGGGGCAGTGCTGCTTTGGAAATTGTGCCCCAAGTTGTGAAAGGCTTTGTCGGGTAATGTCAGCACTTTGAATTGGTCCCAGAAATGAACTGGGAGCCAGTGAAGATGATGCAATACTGTTATCATATGGCCGGACCATCTTCAAGGGCAGCCTGTCATCCAGTGCATGGTAGTAATGAATATCTAAAGCCAGGCTCTCTTTATTCAGCTAGGATTATGGTGGGCAAATGGTAAAAGGCACTCCATACCACAGAAGTCTTTTGTGCGTCAAACGATGAAGATGGGTTTGTAAGCATCCCCAAGCTACAAAATTGATTGTTTAGGGCAGATGTGTGCAACACATAGGCGGTGGGCTGCAAGTCCCTCCTGGCCCTTGTTGCACCACCACCCGATTCCCCACCACCACTGCTGAATTTGCTGCTCTGGAAGTAGAGGCTGCAGTACATATTTTGTCTGAAAGCAAGACACTGCCCTACATACAATTGTGGCCCTTGTTTGGAAAGCAGAATTGTGCTCCCAGAAGCCTCTTGAGAGGGCTATTATTATTATTATTATTATTATTATTATTATTATTATTTATTTATTTATATAGCACCATCAATGTACATGGTGCTGTACAGATAACACAGTAAATAGCAAGACCCTGCCGCATAGGCTTACAATCCAATAAGTTGTAGTAAACAATAAAGAGGGAAGGAGAATGCAAACAGGCACAGGGAAGTGTAAACAGGCGCCAGGTAGGGTGAAGCTAACAGTATAGAGTCAGAACAAACTCAATATTTGAAGGCTATAGGGAAAAGAAAAGTTTTTAGCTGAGTTTTAAAAGCAGTGATTGAGTTTGTAGTTCTCAAGTGTTCTGGAAGAGCGTTCCAGGCGTAAGGGGCAGCAGAAGAAAAAGGACGAAGCCGAGTAAGGGAAGTGGAGGTCCTTGGGCAGGCGAGAAGCATGGCATCAGAGGAGTGGAGAGCACGAGCGGGGCGATAGTGTGAGATGAGAGAGGAGAGATGGGCAGGAGCTAGACCGTGAAGAGCTTTGAAGGTCAGCAGGAGAAGTTTATATTGGATTCTGGAGTGAATTGGAAGCCAATGAAGAGATTTCAGAAGTGGAGTGACCTGGTCAGAGCGGCGGGCCAAGAAGATGATCTTAGCGGCAGAGTGGTGGACAGAGAGACTGATGTGAGACGAAGGAAGGCCAGAGAGTAGAAGGTTGCAGTAGTCCAACCGAGAGATAACCAGTGCGTGAACGAGAGTCTTGGCAGAAGAGACAGACAAAAATGGTCGAATCCTGGCAATATTATACAGGAAGAAGCGGCAGGATTTAGCTACTGCCTCGATGTGAGGAGTAAAGGAGAGCGAGGAGTCAAATATAAAGCCAAGACTACGAGCTTCCTTGACCGGAGTAAGCGTGACATCGTTGACAGTAAGAGAGAATGAGAGGTGAGGAGAAGGTTTAGGAGGAAAAACAAGCAGTTCAGTTTTTGCCATATTAAGTTTCAAACGACGATGAAGCAACCAAGCTGAGATATCTGAAAGACATGCCGAGATACGATCGTGGACATCAGGAGAAAGTTCCGGAGATGAGAGATATAATTGTGTATCGTCGGCATACAGGTGATATTGGAGGCCATGAGATTGAATAAGCTTACCCAAGGGCAGCATGTATAGAGAGAACAGCAACGGGCCAAGCACCGAGCCTTGCGGAACCCCAACAGAAAGGGGAAAAGAGGAGGACGAACTGCCGTTAGCCGACACGCTGAAAGAGCGACCCTCTAGATAGGAGGCGAACCAGTTATAGACAGAGCCACAGAGTCCAAGGTCATGGAGGGAATCTAAGAGAAGATCGTGATCAACCGTGTCAAAGGCTGCGGTTAGATCAAGGAGAATAAGAACGGAATAATGGCCTTTAGACTTGGCAGTAAGAAGATCATTGGTGATCTTGGTAAGGGCTGTTTCAGTGGAATGCAAAGGACGGAAGCCAGATTGAAAGGGATCCAGAGCAGAGTTATCAGAGAGAAAGTCAAGACAACGAGAGTAGACCAGACGTTCCAGGATCTTTGAGATAAAGGGCAAGAGAGAGACAGGTCGGTAGTTAGACAGGGATAGTCGATCAAGAGTGGGTTTTTTGAGAAACTTCCAAACAAAGTGTATGATTTAAAGCTAAATTGCCACTTTTTTTGTTGCTGCCACTGCAGCATTAATTTCAGCAGGAAATTCAGTAGCAGCAGGGAAGGCAGGGTGCAGCTTCTGGTGGGCCCCAGGGAAGGCAATGCAGCTTCTAGTGGGCCCTAGGGAAGGCAATGCAGCTTCTAGTGGGCCCCAGGGAAGGCAATGCAGCTTCTAGTGGGCCCCAGGGAAGGCAATGCAGCTTCTAGTGGGCCCCAGGGAAGGCAATGCAGCTTCTAGTGGGCCCCAGGGAAGGCAATGCAGCTTCTGGTGGGCCCCAGGGAAGGCAATGCAGCTTCTAGTGGGCCCCAGGGAAGGCAATGCAGCTTCTGGTGGGTCCCAGGGAAGGCAATACAGTTTCTGGTGGGTCCCAGGGAAGGCAATGCAGCTTCTAGTGGGCCCCAGGGAAGGCAATGCAGCTTCTGGTGGGTCCCAGGGAAGGCAATACAGCTTCTGGTGGGTCCCAGGGAAGGCAATGCAGCTTCTGGTGGGTCCCAGGGAAGGCAATACAGCTTCTGGTGGGTCCCAGGGAAGGCAATGCAGCTTCTGGTGAGTCCCAGGGAAGGCAATGCAGCTTCTGGTGGGTCCCAGGGAAGGCAATGCAGCTTCTGGTGGGTCCCAGGGAAGGCAATGCAGCTTCTGGTGGGTCCCAGGGAAGGCAATGCAGCTTCTGGTGGGTCCCAGGGAAGGCAATGCAGCTTCTGGTGGGCCCCAGGGAAGGCAATGCAGCTTCTGGTGAGTCCCAGGGAAGGCAATGCAGCTTCTGGTTTGCCCCAGGGAAGGCAATGCAGCTTCTGGTGAGTCCCAGGGAAGGCAATGCAGCTTCTGGTGAGTCCCAGGGAAGGCAATGCAGCTTCTGGTGAGTCCCAGGGAAGGCAATGCAGCTTCTGGTGGGCCCCAGGGAAGGCAATGCAGCTTCTGGTCGGTCCCCAAATCCTGAAAGTCGCCCACCCCTTCCGTAGGAGCAGAACAACTCCTTCCAGAACTTGTTGAACACCACTATCCCAGAAAGATGAACCACCCACCACCAACAGTACCTCCATCTTCAGTTTATTTGCCCTTACCAAGTGCATTACCACAGCCAGGCCCTGATTAAGCACATCTACTGCCTCACTGTACTTGATGAAAAAGAGAGCTAAACCTGCATGTCACTGGCATACTGATCACACTGCACTCTAAATCTCCAGATGACCTCACTCAGTGGTTTCATGTAGATGTTAAATAGTTGGGGAGATGAGGTGGATCCTTGTGGGACCTCAAAGCATAAATATCATGGCCTGAACGGAAATCCCCCAGAACTACTTGGATGGAAACAGCCATTCAAGTATGAATGGAATCACTGGAAAACTGTACTGCCCACTCTCAACTCAGACAACCTCTCTAGAAGAATACCATGATTGATGCTATAAAATGATATCCCTGAGAGGTCCAGCAGAATTGACAAAGTTGCATGCCCCTTGTCCCCTTTTCAGCATAGGTCATCTCACAGGGTGATAAAGGGAGCTCTACTACCCGAACTAGGTGTAAGCCCTGATTGAAATGGATCTAGCAAATCTGTGTCAACCAAGCGTATCAGGATTTGCTTGGCCAACACCTGCTTGAACACCTTGCCTATAATTATTGAACACCTATAATTAGTCAGATCTTCTGGAATTTAGAACCTCAGAGAGGCACCTGCACACAACCAACCAAGGCAGAACAAACCCCTGCATACACACCCTATGCAAAACATACACAATATCAAAACCCAGCGAACAAAAACCATCTGCCTTTCTCCCTGCCCCCCCGCCTCTCTCTCACGCACACAATCCAGACAAAACGCCCTCTACCCAGCATACCCTTCTTCATTCTTCTGGGTGGCACTTCAAATTGAATTTGTCTGACATTTCTATTTTCTAGGAAAGATTTTGGGGCTCACTTGGGAGCCAGAGGCATTCTTGAAAAATCGATATTAAAAACTTTTTTTTAAAAAAAAACCAGTTAAAAACTTTAAAAAAAGAAAGTAAAATGTAAAACATCTTTTATAAAAATAAACAAAAATCAGGAAGGGCAGGGAGCAGACAGATACAAAGGGTTTCCATGAGGACCATGCAGGAGATTCCCTCCTGCCCCCATCCCTATCTGTGCATTGGTTCTACACAGATGCACTGCCTGCATTTGGAAAGATGACCCTGCTTTTACTATATTTAATTAATTGGCAAAGTAGGCTGGCAAATCAAGGGGCTGTCTTCATGGTGCTGAGCTGGCACCACCTTCCCCCCAAACCCCACGGTTTTACTTACCCAGGGTGCCATCGGGTAATCCTGAGACCAAGGCGGGAGCACAGGGTTTCCGACGGCCCTCCAGGGACTGGAGCCACCCCACCCCCGCCCTCTCCCTGGTTTCCAGCATCCAATTCCAGCCATTCGCCCTCCACCAGGACCGACTCCTGGATCAGCCACGGAGTGAGGTCAGATAGCGGAAGAGCCAAGGCGATCTCGCTCCCACCAGAAAAGTCAGGGTAAGTCCCCAACTTTTTTCTGTGCAGCTTCATGGAGAAAGCATTGTGGTGCCTGCAAATGTGCGGCTGTGTCATATAAATGATGCAGCGCAGATTCACGGCCACCGCAGTGCTTTGGGTGCCTATAGACAGCCCCCAAGTGATACAGTAGATCTACCTTCCTGTTGTTACTTTTACTGCAGAAGTATTTATCAGGATGTGAGCAGGAATCTCATCTCTTCTAGTTATGTAGCTGAAATGACTCCCACTGTCACACTGTAAAATGTCCATATTCCCTGATTACCTAAGGATTTGTGGCTCACAGGGAATTCACATGCTATGCCAATGAGCACATCTGAATCTTCTCTGAAGAGGTGTGGATATAGCCACATTGTGTCACTGCAAGGTTTCAGAAGCTCAAGAATTCCTCAAGTTCTCAGGATGTTCCTCATCACAGATCTTGAGCCATTTGTTAATTTCTGTATTAAACAGAATGTTGGTGGTAAGACTAGAAGCAAAAATTTTCTCAAATCTCATGAGAGAACTGAACACTGTGGGAATGCATTACTTACTGTCTATGAAACAGACAAGAAGAACTGGCTTTGTCTCAGATTATAGCTACACGCTTCATAGGCAGGCTTATATTGCTACTCTGTTTATCTACTGCTCTGAGATGCCAGGCTTTGTTGTGACTTCGGTCGTCTGGTGTACACAGACACTTTGGAACTGCCATGAGATATTAGGTCACTGATCCATACTGGATCAATACAATACCGTCAACATTTTTAGCTCGCTATCAATTAATTACCAGTGTCATCACACAATGACAATAGTTTACAAAAGGACCCATTGCAATATAGGTTGCATACTAGAAAGGCATTGAATAAAGGATTGTTTCTGCTTTTTCTGTTTTAGAGCACCAATACTGGATCCAGGGAATGCACCCTGGTAGCTACTCACAGGAAAGTCAACCAACAACAAGGGACATCCATGAGCAGAAGCAGGCTTTCACAGGTGATTTCTGTCCTGGATCAAAATCACAGCTCAGATTCTGATGTTAACAGGTCATCTCAAACTTTTATTCTGCAAGCACCTAGTTCTTAAGTGCACTCGCTTCCTGCTCATGGCAGTGATCTGTGAGGAGCAGAAGCTGGCTGCTAGGAAGTGGGGGGTGGGCAGGGCAGCCCTTCCATGAAGCTGCCCGATGCAAGCACATCAAGCAGCAACATTTTGAAGAGCAGAGTGGTGCTTACTGTGCCCATGGGCACATTCACCAATTCTTGGTCCTGCTGGCCACCTGCAAGCAAACAGTGGGACCAAGAAATGGCTGCTCCCACAGGCCTCCAAGGCACCCACCCAGACTGTTTGCTTGGACAGCCAGTAGGCCACACCCACCAGATATGCCCACCACTAGGCATGTGCTCCGCTCCGATTAGAAGCGTAGAAGCAGGAGCGAATTGGCCTGCTCCGCCTTGCCCAGAGGCGGAGTAGAAGCGGACCGCTGACCCCTAGAAGCAAGGCGAAGAGAAGCGCCCATTTTTGGAGCGCTCCAGTTTCCGTGGTCCGATCCGATCGCCATCTTGAAACATTTCGCCTATAGGATTGCATTGTGGAAAAGAAAGGGGGATAATTGTGTTGTTTTTGAAGCTATCTTTCTGAAAATTCTTGTGCTTGGAGAGTCGTGGATGGGGGTCATTTTGAGCCTACTCTCAGCTCTCTGTGTGCTGCGGTTCGTGAGCTAGAATTTTTTTAAAAACCGGCGGGAAAATACCTTTTCCAAAGGGCTGAGGGGCAGAGTCAACTCCCGATCATGATCACATGGTCCCAAAGTTGGAGGAGGGGATAGGCAAAACGGGTAACTTGGGATTCTGGGAACTTCTCTTTCTTAGTCTGAACGGACTTTTCCCAGTGTTTTTTAAAACAGTAGCCCCAACAAATGCACAAACACAACCTGAAATCATATACTAAGCCAATAATAAGAGATAGAAACACAGCACTGCTACCCACCCTAACTTTGGGGAACAACTGAAAAGGTGTGGTGCAAGGGGATGAGATCCCCTAGGGCATCCCATGTGGACGTGCCCCCACTCTCTCCTGTACTTGGAGGGCCATCAGAGCCCTCCAAAGAGAGTAACCCGATGGAGCAATACCGATCATGAGTTGAAGTGAGAGTTCTACTCCTCAGAACTCTCGTGGTGAAGCAATGGCTTTCATGAGTTGAACTGACAGCGTTGCTTCTTAAAAGACTGGTCACTAGGACCAGTCAAATTGGCAGCTGCTTCCCCCTCCCCTGGGCATGTCCCTCTATTGCTGGTAAAAGACAGATATAGCCTTTTTAAAAAAGTTCTTCTTGTTGTTTATTCAGCAACACTGCTGCTTTTAATTCCACCCCTCCTTTGTTTATTTATTTATTTATTCCATTTTATATGCATTACTGACTTATCCTTGGCTCACTTCCTTATGCCCCCAGAAATGTCTGCTGCCTGCCTGCCTTCCCTCTCTCCTCCCCTGCCCGCCTCGCAGGGATGTTGTGTGTGTCTGGCTTTGACTCAGGGGAGAAGTCCTTCCTGCGTTCACTTGGAGTTTTGGAAGTTCCAAATCCATTTTTCAAGTGTGGAAGAAGATTCATATAGGTTTATCTCTACTCCCCAATTCATGGCATGTTGGGATTTCCTTTGAAATGGCCCCATTGAGATGTCTGCAGGTTTAAGCCCCGCCAAAAATCAGGGGATGATGGGACTGCCCTGAGTCTGGGTGTGCGTGTGTATCCCTGGATAAGCTATCATGGTGGTGAGTTTGAGGTTTCTAACGTGCAAATTGACGGAGCTAGCAAAAGGGGTGTGAATGGGGTGCCCAATTTTCATAAATTCCCCAAAAATCAGGGGATGATGGGACTGCCTTGAGTCTGGGCGTGCGTGTGTATCCCTGGATAAGCTATCATGGTGGTGAGTTTGAGGATTCTAACATGCAAATTGACAGAGCTATCGAAAGGGGTGTGAATGGGGTGCCCGATTTTCATAAATTCCCCAAAAATCAGGGGATGATGGGACTGCCTTGAGTCTGGGCGTGTGTGTGTATCCTTGGATAAGCTATCATGGTGGTGAGTTTGAGGTTTCTAACGTGCAAATTGACGGAGCTATCGAAAGGGGTGTGAATGGGGTGTTGGATTTTCATAAATTCCCCAAAATTCAGGGGATGATGGGATTGCCTTGAGTCTTGGCGTGCGTGTGTATACCTCCATGAGGTGTCATGGTGCCAAACATGAGGTTTCTAACTTTCACAGAAAAAAAGTTGTATACTTTTTTAGCTTAGTGCAAGCCTATGGGGGGGGAAACGGAGCTCCGATCCAGATCTGGAGCTCTGCAGCAGAGCGGAGTGGGCATGGGCGGAGCGGGGGCGGAGCGAAGCGGCCCGATCCACAAATCGCAGATCTGGAAGAGAAGCGGAGCGGGGGGTCCGTGCACACCCCTACCCACCACCCCTTGGTCCTGTCGGCCATGTCACACGGCCAGTGGGACCAAGGAGTAGTGAGCGCAGCCAGCAGGCACAGCCAGCTGGCTAACCAGGCAGGCAAGAGGCACACGAGTGAGTGGCCGCCTCTTAGTCCCGCTGGCTACTTACACACAACTAAGAAGTGGCGCCCACCCACTCACACATTTCCCGCCCACCTGGACTGCCTGCCTGGGCAGCTGGCCGCACTCACCATGGTCCCATTGCCTCCTGTTCTGGCTGCTCATCTGTAGGGACAGCCAGCCTGCTGGCCATGCAGGCAACCGGCCAGAACAAGAAGCAGCCAGCCGCTCACTTGTTTCCCCACCTTTCCTGGAAGTCTTGCAGGATGAGATCGCGCAAGACTCTTGCACCTTGTCCCAGAAGTCTTGTGAGATTTGAGACTTCTAGGAGAGGGGGGGAAGCGAGCGAGTAGCTGGCTGCTTCTGGTTTAGGTGGGAGGGTAGGCAGTGGTGACTGGGTGGCCAAGGTGAGTGCCTGGGGGTGGGGCTGATCTAGATGACCATTTCTGGACATCCATGCCTGAATTCAATGATTTCTAATGGGATAATGTGAACCAAGATGAGTTGCTCCAAGACTGAGTGTCTTAAATATTGAATTTCAAAATCTACTCTCAGGTGATAACTTTTTATGGCCAAGCAAGAATGCACAAAACTGAGGGGAAGCTTTCGAGATCTTCAGATCTCATAATTGGGCAAAAAAGAATTACAGAAAGAAGGCAATGGGAGAAAAAAAGGCTGACTTGATTTGAAAATCATTAACTTTAGTAAGAAACATGAAGAAAAGGTCTATCAGGAGAGTTACATGCATCTGTGTGTACTATCTAGTTTGACTTGATTCTGTCAAGACTCCAAACAGCACTGAGAGTGTTGGACCAATTTCATCTGAAAGTTAGCAACTTGATTTATAATGTTTAGCTGCTTGCATATTTGTTCCAACCTTGCAGTCATTGTGGGCTGCCTTTAAATGAAAAGAAAGTTAATGAAACAAGATCTAAATTGAAAACAGGCTCCCCGTTTCTTTCACATCACTCAATTTGTGAAATCTAAACAGAGTCCAAAAGAAGTAATGAAATCTATCCCAACTTACTTAGATGGTTAAACTAATGCTTACTAATGGGGGCTCAATAGGTCAAAAGATGGGCATTGCCTTGAAGCCCCGGCATGGAGCTGTTTTGAGTCTGTTTGATTTCATTAGACAACTGCTGGTTAGCTATGTGCTTGGGGTGAGCCCCTTTGAAAGAAGTGTTCCTATTCGCTTTTGCCTGAACCATGTCAAAAGTCATGTCATTTTAAAAGCTCGTCTTATTAAGTTAAATGGTTTTGAAATTGTTTAATATGAAACGGATATCAACTTATCATGGAATGTTGTTGTTCTGTTATTGCATGATAACGTTTTCAATGTACAAAATTGCATGTTGGCAATACTCATAGAAGAACCCATCCATGCCATTTCTAAATCCTATGTTAGCACAAGTTCATGGACAATTGAAGACCACAGCTCTGTTGGCTTTTTGAAAGGTTTCCAGTTTCCATCTCCTCGGTGCATTCTGACTACCAATTAGTACCCCAGCTGTCAACTCAGATTCTTCTCCTCTTTAACTTTTGAACACTCCAAGTGTGCCTCAAGTCAAAGAAGTCTTGCCCCCTCCCCTTTCCAAAGGTTTCTAATGGTTCACCCCCTCCCATCCTGGACACAGTTCTTGCACTGGAGGCAGGGTAGAATGAATCGAGCCTTATCTCCTTCTCAGGGTTTGAAGGGCACGGTATGACTGGTGGGCAGGATGGAAGGAGAACTCTCAAGCCTCCCCCCATCCTGCTTCTTGCCCTCCATGTCTTATTATCCACCATAGAGGCTGTTGCCATTGTAGCAGTTGGAGGGGAAAGCAGCATCAACCTTGCTTCTTCTTCATGGTCTCTGTGCATCACACATATGGGCTCTGCGCCTGCGCAGGACCAGGTTCGGAAACTTCTCAAGCTGAAAATCTTTTAGGCGGGAACCCCTCCCCCACCGTCCACTGAGCATGCTCAGGGGTTCCCGCCTAATCCCCTCAGTTCTCTTCAACCGCCTGTGGGTCAACAGTGTTTAGAGACTTCTCTTGGTATAGTGCGTTTTTTTGTTATACCATAGCTGAAAAATCTATCAATTTTTCCTTCATTCTCTTGTTTCTCCAGTTTTCTATCTGTCCTATTAAAAAAGAAAAAAAGTTGTTTGTTCATCGGCGTCTTGGTGCCTATGGCACATCAAGGCCTCTTCAAGAAGTGTTCCAGTTGTGGACAGAAAATAGCACAAAACGATGGACATTCTTTGTGCTTGCTCTGCTTGGGGGAGACTCATGTTGTAGAGTCGTGTGCCTTTTGCTTGAAGTTTTCAAGGCAGGCACGAAAAAACCGTGCAGAGCGCCTTCGGGCTATTCTCTGGGAAAAGGCTTTGGAGGCAGTAGACAAACCGAGAGTGACTCACGTTTCTACATCTCCACACAAGATGGAGTCTATGCCCCAACATCCTCCGACAAGGAGTGAAGCCTTAGCAGTTCCCCCCTCCTTCTCTCAGTCCGCAACAAAGCCAGCAAAGAAGATCTCTAAGAGAGCGAGAGAGCACTCTGAGGCCGAAAACCCTCAGAGAAAAAAGAGCAACATGACAAAAAATGGAAAGAAAAAGTCATCGAAACCGATTCCGTCGGTACCGAGGAGCCCAGTACCGAGTACTTCGGTACCGAGCCACGACACAGGGCATAGAAGCCCGATATCAAGTCTCTCACTACAGAGACCTCCCTCGCATGCGATAAGCCCGATACCGAGGCTATTGCTACCGACACCTTTTTCGATACCGAGACGGGCGACCCCATCTTCGCCATCGGTACCGAACCAACCGCAGCCGCGTGAGGAGCCGGTTGCTAACTCGCCAGTCCCATCGCCGCTGCATATTGTCACGGTCCCGACTGATGAGCCCAGTGTAAGGGCATCGATCTCGGAAGGTGAAATCAGGGGCTCCTTGCTGGATAACACCATGGCAGATCTGAGACCTTTTTCCCCTTGGTACCAAGAAGACATTGATACCGACAGACGTCGGTACAGACAGCAACCAGAGGTCGATACCGAAGCCTATCGATACCGACAAACACCTCCTTATGGATATGGCCGTGATTGTTCACCGGCTTCAATTCATTCCAGTCGGCAATATGCTGCTTACAGTGAAAGTCCCAGGTCCCCACAGAGGGGTACGGGCTACTATGCCGATTGGCAACCTCCACATTTTCCTCCATATTACTATGAGGATTGGAGGCAGAGGACACCAAGACTATTACTACCCTCAAGAACGCCCGTATGACCCATACCCGCGTTTTCATCAGCCACCCTCCGAGACGGTCTCCTGTCCACCGCCCCCGGAGGGTGCTGCAGCCATGCTGCCTCCGCCTCAACCAGCGGTACCGAGGCGCTTGTTGCAACCAATGCGAGCTACGGTACCGACCATCACGGTACCGGCTCAAGCATTACAGCCACTCTCAGACATGAGGGTAGACACGTTGGATGTTCCATCGGAGGAGGACTACCAATCTGACTCCTCCCAAGAGGCATCACCTATACCCTCCATTCCCTCCCCGGATGACCTTGTAGGGACTTCGGATGTAGTCTCTCCCTCGGAGGACTTGTCACACTTTGCTGACCAAGTCCAATGGATGGCAAGATCACTGGGAATTGAAATGTCTCAACCCATAGAAAAATTGAACGACCCAGTTTATGATGACACATATTGTGAGTCAGCTACTCCAGCAGCCATCCCTTATTTGCCTGTGCTATTACGCATGGCACAACAGTCGTGGAAGCTGCCCTCCTCTATGCCACCAATGTCCAGGAGGTTAGATAATACATATAAGATACAGGAGAAAACTGTTCCTTTTCTTTTTACTCATCCCAAGCCCAATTCCATAATCGTAGAGGCATCTCAGGGATGCACTCATAAAAGACATAATGCGCCAGTAGATAAAGAAGGTTGTCGACTGGACGGCATAGGGCGAAGAATATATTCTTCAACAGCATTGTCATTACGAGTGCATAATTACCAAGCCACCATGGCTAAATATCAGCTCTTCTTGTAGGAGAAGATGGCATCCCTATCTGGATATGTACCAGATGACCAAAGGGAACTGGCAAATGTGTTTTATACTGAGGCCATGACACTGTCTAGGCAACAACTCAATACAGCTAGACACGCTACTGACTGCGCCTCAAAAGCCATGGTAGTGTCCATTGCCCTGCGAAGACATGCATGGTTGAGGTCTGCAGGATTATCCCAAGAGGCACGCACCCGTTTCGATGACCTGCCTCTTGATGGAGATGGCCTATTTCCTTATTCCACTGACGAATCGATGGAAAACATCCAAAAGGCCAAGAACACGGCCAAAAAGATGGGAATTGGGCAGCAGCAACAACAGATTCAAAGAGCATTCCGCCCAAGACGCTGGCCTAGGGCTCAACAACAGTTCCAGCCCAGACAGCAGCAACAATTTCAAGATAGACCCCCTCTGTACCAACCCCAAGGTCAGTACAAGAGGCAACAATTTTCAGGACGCTTCAAACAAATCAGAAGCAAACCAGACCAAGGTCAAAGACGGTGACTTTGACTGCCCCATAATTATAATTTCTGCACCAAAATTTGGTGACATCCTTGCCCCCTTTTATAATAGTTGGACCACCATTACCACTGACAGGTGGGTCCTCAGCATCATTTCTCAGGGCTACAAAATTGAGTTTACCACCACCCCTCCCCTAGGAACCACAAGGTTCTCTCCACCTACAGACACTCTATTGCAAGAGACCAAGTCTCTTTTGGAGAAGGGCGCCATAGAGCGATTACCAACTCATGCCCTAAGGTGCGGGTTCTACTCCTGCTACTTTACGGTTCCTAAACGGGATGGGGGGCTAAGACCTATTTTGGACCTTAGAGACCTGAACAAGTTCATCAATCCTAAAAAAATTCCGGATGAACTCCTTAGCAAGCATCTTACCTTTCCTCTCCCAAGGGGACTGGTTTACTTCCATTGACCTCAAAGATGCTTACTTTCATGTCTCAATTTACCCTGACCATTGCCAATTCCTCCGGTTCATAGTAGGGGAAGACATTTTTCAATTTAAAGTGCTTCCGTTTGGTCTTTCTACTGCTCCCCGAGTCTTCACTAAGTGTATGGCACCAGTTTGCACCTTTCTGAGAACTCGAGGGGTAGAGATTTACCCCTACTTGGACGATTGGTTGATGGTGGCTAGTACGGAGCAGGAAGCCACCCATAACACCCACCTTACCATCAACCTCCTTAACGAATTAGGCCTTTGCATCAACAAAGAAAAATTTTCAACCAACTAAAAAAATTAAATTCTTTGGTGCAATTCTGGACTCAACCAGCTCCAGGGCTTTCCTTCCGGAGGATAGAGCTGCAACATTAATTCGACTTGCACTCAAACTCTTTCACTCCAAGACCATATCTGCTTTCCAGGTGCAAAGACTACTAGGTCTCATGGCGGCAACTGTCAGCATTGTCCCTTGGGCACGCTTGCACATGAGACCTCTACAATTGCGGCTTCTGCGGGAGTACAACAATACAACGGACACTCATCGAGTGAAATTGTCACTCCCTACCAAAGTAAAGGACACTCTTCTTTGGTGGACAGATCTGTCCAACATTATGCAGGGCCTGGACTTCAGACCTCCACTGCCATCTCAACATCTGATGACAGATGCGTCCCTTCTGGGCTGGGGAGCCCATTGCGGAGATCTTACAATTCATGAGCGTTGGAGCCTTTCCGACAGGAAAAGGCATATAAATGTCCTAGAACTGATGGCCATCCAAAAGGCACTGTATGCCTTTCAGCAGACCTTCTCAGGACATGTCATCCAAATCCATACAGACAACATGGCTGCTGTTTGGCATATAAACAAACAAGGTGGAACACGGTCTATGGACCTGATTACCCTAACGTTGGACATTTGGCACTGGGCTACCGCCCACGGCATGACTTTATCAGCCATTCATATCGCAGGCCAGGACAATATCCTGGCGGACAACCTCAGCCACACCTTCGTGGACACGCACGAGTGGCAGATGAAAGACTCTGTTCTCGAACTGATCTTTCAGGCATGGGGACAGCCTGCAATAGATTTATTCGCGTCACCGGAGAACACCATGTGCAACCAATTCTGCACATGGGCGGGGCACGGGACAGGATCCCTAGGAGACGCCTTCGAGAGAATGTGGACAGGACAGCTGCTGTACCTGTTCCCCCCCATACCACTCCTATCCAAGGTGATCCTGAAGTTGCGCACAGACAACGCCAACGCCATATTAGTAGCACCTTGGTGGCCAAGGCAGCCGTGGTTCACTCCGCTACTCAAACTGCCCTCAGCGGAGTTTATGAAACTGCCCCAATGTCACAACTTAATCTCCAAGGAGAAAGGACTCATTCTCCACCCAGATGTCCGGTCCCTGAACCTGACAGCGTGGAGAATCAGGCAACGATAGATATTCTATCCCTGCCTGCTGATGTATGGGACATTATTCTGGCAGCCAGAAAACTGGCCACCAGAAAATCATACGCTAAAAAGTGGGAAGTTTTTTCTGCCTTTGCCTTCAGCAGAAATGAGAACCCATTTACAGCACCTTTACCCATTGTGCTTTCTTTTCTTTTTTCTTTATTTAAAAAAGGACTCAAGTTCTCGTCACTTAGAGTTTATTTGGCAGCTATTTCTGCCTCTCACTGTTGGGTTCAGTGATGTTCGCTCTTCACCCACCCTTTAACCAAACGTTTCATGAAAGGTATGAAAAATACCATCCCACCAGTTCGTTCCTTTGTTCCTCAATGGAGCCTTTCCGTGGTGCTCAAAGCACTGTCTGCCAAGCCCTTTGAGCCATTAGCAAAATCGGACTTGCGATTGCTAACTTTCAAGGTGGCATTCCTCGTTGCCATCACGTCTGCTAGACGTGCATCAGAGTTAGCAGCACTCCATATACGGTGTTTCATGCTGACAAAGTGGTCCTTAGACCAGACCCAGCCTTTCTTCCAAAGGTTGTGTCTTCTTTTCACCTTGGACAGGATATTACTCTGCCAAGTTTTTTTCCGTCGCCGTCATCTCCCCTTGAGTCAACGCTACACACCCTGGACGTGAGACGTGCTCTCGCTTTCTACCAGTCCAGAACAGCAACTCTCCAGAGATCCCAAAGACTTTTTGTTTGTTATGGGGGCAAACAAAAGGGACTCCAAACATCTCCGCAGAGAATATCTGCTTGGGTTCCTCTTACTATCAAATTAGCCCATGAACTCGCTGGCCTCCTGTTGGAGGGGAAAGTGTGCTCTCACTCCACCAGAGGAGTGGCCACTTCTACGGCTTTTGAAAAAGGGATCGCTCTACCAGACCTCTGCAAAGCAGCTACCTGGTCGACACCTTTGACTTTTGCCAGTCACTACCGCCTGGACATCAGGGCGCACAGAGACTGTGTCTTATCAGCAATCCTATGACTACCCATATACCAACTGACACCACCCACCTCCGGTAAGTCAGCTTGTTAATCGCCCATATGTGTGATGCACAGAGACCACGAAGAAGAAAGACAGGTTGCTTACCTGTAACTGTAGTTCTTCGAGTGGTCATCTGTGCAGTCACACAACCCTCCCACCGTCCCCACTATGGTGTCATTTTTTGATCACCTGGTGGTTCTCCTCAGTGAGACTGTTTAGGCGGTTTCAGGAACTGAGGGGATTAGGCGGGAACCCCTGAGCATGCTCAGTGGACGGTGGGGGAGGGGTTCCCGCCTAAAAGATTTTCAGCTTGAGAAGTTTCCGAACCTGGCCCTGCGCAGGCGCAGAGCCCATATGTGTGAATGCACAGATGACCACTCGAAGAACTACAGTTACAGGTAAGCAACCAGTCTTTATGCACATCCAACCCTGCCGCCTGCTCAGTTTCATGACAATCGATGCCAGTGCGGTGGAGAGAACCAACTTTTGTGGTGAGTGGGAGAAAAGGTTTAATGAGTGGGGCTGGTTAGTAGACTGGAGTTTTCCAACCCACACCCACCCCCACCCCGAGATTGCATCAGTAGCCATGACTGGGTGAAGGCAAAATATCCAGCCTCAAGAGAGGGCCTGTCTGACGTACAAAGTCTATAGAAGATTTTGGCCATTGTTTATGGTTTCCATATACGAGAGAAAACGGTTGAATCTCTTGATAACAACTGAAATAATCAAGGAATAAACAATGGATATGGGCAAACATTGGCAACAGTGTACTGATTAGCCATTATAACTGTACGAAAGCAGAGAATACCAGCAAGGAAATTCCAAGTGGTTTTGAACTGAAGTTACTGATGGAAGCAGCACTTGTACCCTTGTAAATGATGGAAGCTTAAAAATGGAACACAGGGTAGGACTCTTCTGAAAGAGGTAGCTGAGTTCTCAATGACTCCTCACTGAGTTCTCTGAGACAAAGCAAATGGGGTGTAATCTGGTGCATAGTTGAAGGGCAGGGTGGGGAAACTTGTCCATTGTGACTTCCCATGTGCCTCTCCCCTTTTTCCTCCCTTTTTTTTTGGCCATTTCCTTCATGGGGAAGTTCCATATGTTCCATTTATATAGCCAGCAGGTGGTGATGCAACATTGCAGTAATATTGAGCTATCCTGGAAATACACCAGCTCTTTGATGGTGGTATATATTTGTTACTGCATTTTTGGCAAGTTACATCATGGCAGAATAAAGCTAAAAATGGCAACAGAGACACTGGAGGAGGAGGATGTCGTGAAAAGGATTCACAAGCTTCAGTGAGTAGCCATTCTTGATCATACTACATAAACTCCATGTGAAGGAGCCCTTATTCAATATAAGCCAATACCTGGGAAAATGGGCTCCAATGAGCAAGTCAGTCTGTGGAGGATCTGCCTCCCACCACACAAATGGATTTCATCATGGATAGGTTCACCCTCAACCACAATGATGTCCCTTTATACATTCACCCCTATAAGTGAATGGTTGCGTTTTTCCAAAATGTGCCAGGCTTATTAAAGCATTTCTGTGCACTTTGAATACATTTTTTTTTTTTACATAAATATGTATCTTTCCCTCTTGTTGATTTCTTGCAATACATGATCCTGCTCTCTGCTTCTTCATCATCTGATGGAAATTTTTCCTGGTGTTCTATATCATGTTGTTGTTGTTTATTCATTCAGTCGTTTCCAACTCTTCGTGACTTCATGGACCAGCCCACGCCAGAGCTTTCTGTCGGCCGTTGCCACCCCAAGCTCCCCCAAGGTCAAGTCTGTCACCTCCAGAATATCATCCATCCATCTTGCCCTTGGTCGGACCCTCTTCCTTTTGCCTTCCACTTTCCCTAGCATCAGCCTCTTCTCCAGGGTATCCTGTCTTCTCATTATGTGGCCAAAGTACTTCAGTTTTGCCTTTAATACCATTCCCTCAAGTGAGCAGTCTGGCTTTATTTCCTGGAGTATGGACTGGTTTGATCTTCGTGCAGTCCAAGGCACTCTCAGAATTTTCCTCCAACACCACAGTTCAAAAGCATCTATCTTCCTTCGCTCAGCTTTCCTTATGGTCCAGCTCTCGCAGCCATAGGTTACTACGGGGAATACCATTGCTTTAACTAAGCGGACCTTTGTTGTCAGTGTGTTGTCTCTGCTCTTAACTATTTTATCAAGATTTGTCATTGCTCTCCTCCCAAGAAGTAAACGTCTTCTGATTTCCTGGCTGCAGTCAGCGTCTGCAGTAATCTTTGCACCCAGAAATACAAAGTCTGTCACTGCCTCCACGTTTTCTCCCTCTATTTGCCAGTTATCAATCAAGCTAGTTGCCATAATCTTGGTTTTTTTGAGGTTTAACTGCAACCCAGCTTTTGCACTTTCTTCTTTCACCTTTGTCATAAGGCTCCTCAGCTCCTCCTCGCTTTCAGCCATCAAAGTGGTGTCATCTGCATATCTGAGATTGTTAATGTTTCTTCCTGCGATTTTAACTCCAGCCTTGGATTCGTCAAGCCCAGCACGTCACATGATGTGGTATCCCCATACCACCAAGAACTTGCCACAGTTTGTTATGATCCACACAGTCAAAGGCTTTAGAATAGTCAATAAAACAGAAATAGATGTTTTTCTGGAACTCCCAGGCTTTCTCCATTATCCAGCGGATATTGGCAATTTGGTCTCCATTTCCTCTGCCTTTTCTAAATCCAGCTTGTACATCTGGCAATTCTCGCTCCATGAATTGATGGAGTCTACCTTGCAAGATCTTGAGCATTACCTTGCTGGCATGTGAAATAAGTGCCACTGTCCGATAGTTTGAACATTCTTTAGTGTTTCCCTTTTTTTGGTATGGGGATATAAGTTGATTTTTTCCAGTCTGATGGTCATTCTTGTGTTTTCCAGATCTGCTGGCATATGGCATGCATCACCTTGACAGCATCATCTTGCAATATTTTAAACAGTTCAGCTGGGATACCGTCGTCTCCTGCTGCCTTGTTATTAGCAATGCTTCTTAAGGCCCATTCAACCTCACTCTTCAGGATGTCTGGCTCTAACTCACTGACCACACCATCTGAGCTATCCCCGGTATTATTATCCTTCCTATACAGATCTTCCGTATATTCTTGCCACCTTTTCTTGATCTCTTCTGTTTCTGTTAGGTCCTTGCCATCTTTGTTTTTGATCATACCCATTTTTGCCTGGAGTTTACCTCCGATGTTTCTAATTTTCTGGAAGAGGTCTCTTGTCCTTCCTATTCTATTGTCTTCTTCCACTTCCGCACATTGCTTGTTTAAAAATAATTCCTTATCTCTTCTTGCTAACCTCTGGAATTTTGCATTTAATTGGGCATATCTCCCCCTATCACTGTTGCCTTTTGCTTTCCTTCTTTCTTGGGCTACTTCCAGTGTCTCAGCAGACAGCCATCTTGCCTTCTTGGTTTTCTTTTTCTTTGGGACGTTTTTTGTTGCCACTTCTTGGACAATGTTGCGAACTTCTGTCCATAGTTCTTCCGGGACCCTATCTACTAAATCTAGTCCCTTAAATCTATTCTTCACTTCCACTGCATATTCATTAGGAATATTAGTGAGCTCATATCTAACTGATCTGTGGGTCTTCCCTATTCTCTTTAGTTTGATTCTAAAGTGTGCAATAAGAAGTTCGTGATCTGAACTACAGTCAGCTCCAGGTCTTGTTTTTACTGTCTGTATAGATGTCCGCCACCTTTGGCTGCAAAGGATGTAGTCAATCTGATTTCGGTGTCGGCCATCTGGTGAAGTCCATGTATAAAGCCGTCTTTTCGGTTGTTGGAAGAGAGTGTTTGTTGTGCACAGTGAGTTGCCCTGGCAGAATTCTATCAGCCTATGTCCCGCTTCATTTTGTTCTCCCAGACCATGCTTACCTGTAATTCCAGATGTCATTTGACTGCCCACCTTAGCGTTCCAGTCTCCTGTAACAAAAATAACATCTCTTTTTGGTGTATTATCCAGTAGGTGCTGCAGATCTTCATAGAACTGATCTACTTCTGCTTCTTCAGCATCTGTGGTTGGGGCATATATTTGGATCACTGTGACATTAAATGGCTTACCCTGAATTTGAATTGAGATCATTCTATCATTTTTTGGATTGTATCCAAGCACTGCTTTAGCCACTTTATTATTAATTATGAAGGCTACTCCATTTCTTCTGTGATCCTCTTGTCCACAGTAGTAGATCTGGTGGTGATCTGATGTGAAGTGGCCCATTCCAGTTCATTTCAGTTCACTGACACCCAATATATCTATATTTAATCTTGACATCTCACCAATAACCACATCCAATTTGCCCTGGCTCATAGATCTTACATTCCAGGTTCCTATGGTGTGTTGATCTTTAGAACATCGGATTCATGGTTCACCACCAGCACCGTTGGCCGCTAGCCGTCCTTTCGGCTTTGAGCTAGCTGCGACATCACATCTGGGGCTAGTTGAGCTTATCCTCTGTTCCTCCCCAGTAGCATTTTGACCATCTTCCGACCTGGGGGTCCCATCTTCCGATGGTATACCGACATATCTCTGGTTGTACTGATCCATTTAGTTTTCATGGCAAGAATACTGGGGTGGGTTGCCATTACCTTCCCCAGGGATCGTATTTAGTCTGACCTCTCTACCATGACCTTCCTGTCTTGGGTGTCCCTTCAGAGTTTAGCTCATGGCATCCTTGAGGTGCTCAAGCTCCAGCACCACGACAAGGTAACAATCTCCTTTGCTGGAGGTTCTATATCATAGAATCATAGAATAGCAGAGTTGGAAGGGGCCTACAAGGCCATCGAGTCCAACCCCCTGCTCAATGCAGGAATCCACCCTACAGCATCCCTGACAGATGCTTGTCCAGCTGCCTCTTGAAGGCCTCTAGTGAGGGAGAGCGGACATTCCTTTTCGTAAGAGACATATATCAATCCCATTTTTCACAGCAATGTATACATAGTGACCACATGTGATGTGATTAAATGAAAACTATCCTTGTTTGGAAGAGTTTGAATTCTAACATACTTCTGACATTGCCATCACTTCCTATGGTTATGGTTAAAAGGGGGTATTGATTACAGCCCATAAGACTGGATATTACAAAGCATTCTGGAAATAAAAACAACAATATTGTTTGTGAAACAGATTCTGTTTGCATTTAAATTGGTTTTGAGCCTGCTGTTCAGAGCACAGAAGTGTCATTTTCTGAGATGAGGAAATGGAGATATTTTTAATAGGGTGATTAGTCGAAGGCCACCCAGAAAGTGTGGTGAGGCCTCAAATGAAATCCCTCTGGCTCCCTGACAACCTTCCTCCTCATCTTCCCCCTGTAGAACAAGGCCTTCCTTTCCTGTAAGCAGCCACTGAGGAGACTGGCATCAACAGAGGCACTTGAGGCAAGCTTCAAGCAGCCTCAGGAATGCTCTCGGCATGGTTTTCAAGCCATCAGAGGGCCATTCAGCAAGCTGGGAAGAAAATGCTTCCAATCAAAAATAAGATAGGAAAATAATTTTAAAAATGAGCAGTGCAATTTTGGTGTCCATGCACCCATCTTTCTCTTCTCAGCTTTGTTAACTCCATGCTTAAAGCTCCGTCCTGTTTAGGCATAAAGCAGGATAGATCCCAGTCCTGTTTCAGTGAAAATATTTTCAGTCCGGTGCCATTCTATTACTGGTTTTGTGGCTGATAGGGAATCATGTAGAGAATGAGCTGTGAGCTGAGACATCTCTCCTCACTTAAGGATGGACCTTATACACTCTCTCCAAGCATCACTTCTGCCGTTTATAACATGGAGAAATAAAATTGGCTTACATTACAGGGCTGGATTTTGAGATAACATAAATGAAGGGTTTCTCTCTAGTAGAGAAAGGTACTTCAGAAACACGAACAATTATAATAATGCCTGCAAAGGCCTAACTGGACGTTATCAGTTTTTTCAAGTCTCTTCTCAAGATCCATGACTTTAACAGGCCTCCCTTCAATTATCCCATCCCATCCCTATGGGAGTAGTATATGGCCCTACTTCCTGTCAAATTTATGCAAATGAGCCATGTGGCTTTGTTTTGGTCACGTGACCAAAACAAACACCACGTGACCGGAAGTGACGTCACTAGCTGTCAAAACAAGCAGCACGTGGCCGGAAGTGACGTCACCAGCTGTCAATACAAACAGCACGTGACCGGAACTGACGACACTAGCTGTCAAAACAAAACAGCACATGACCGGAACTGACGTCATCAGCTGTCATAACAAAACACCATGTGCCCAGAAATGCTGGCACTACCTGTCAAAAGAAAGGCCACGTGGCCGGAAGTGACGTTTTTTCTGCGGCGACCGGAAATGATGCTTTTTGCAGGCGACCGGTGGAACATGTCCAGGCATGTCTCCCCACAGCCTCTCAGCGGTTGGCTAAGGAATATCACATGGCCTGCCCCGCAACCAATAGGAAGAGTTTTCAGAACCCCTAAAGGATTCACCAGGGTGTGCAGTGCTTTTCAGACTTTCAAGCCGTCGGGAACAGTTGCTGATTTTAAGCAGGAGACAACATGGAAACCCCCAGCACCCCGATGAGGCCTATAAATCCTTAAATAAATAAATCTACCCCACTGGCACCAGACAGGCCTAACCCCAGAAAGCGTTATCTCAGCACCAGCTCGGACGATGAACAGTTCCCACCAACAAAGACCCCACAGGAGGAAGATGATGAGATCTCACAAATATGGCAAAGCTTGTTGGAATCTATCTTGATACCAAACTCTATAATGCAGGTAAAACTTTTTTTTTTCCTGGCATCCTATTTATGTGCAAAAACAACTTGTAAGAGTTACAGAAAATTACATTTTCCCCTTAAATTTCCAGGAACCAGCAGCAGAGGCTGTAACAGCTCAAGAATCTGAGAAGTGCATCAGTACTAGCACCCCACCGTCACCTATTGAGCTTTGGAATATGGCTTCTGCAAGTAACATTCACATTCAGGTGTGTGTGTTTTCAGTGTTCTGTCTAAAAAGTTTTCCAAATAGATTTAATGTTAATAGTTTTAAAATATCTTTTAGGCTCCTGAAGCATTGGCAAACAAAATGACATTTCCACAAAACTACGCATTCTTTGTGCAAAGCTCTGGTTTCAGCCTGTGTTGCATGTTGTTATCCTCATTGGTTATTCTCTAAATTGTCTTGCTTTGACCTCAGAGAATGTGGACCAGGTCTTAATTCTGACTACAGAAATTAGTAGATCTATAACTCCTCGAATGCACCTTGAAAAAATTATGAAGACCACCGACCAATCCTTTCTTCAGCATGTAGAACGCATAATCAAAGATCGGCCCTATAAGTCATTTCTTACGTCTGTAAATGCTGTTTTTAGAAATTCTGTCTAAATTCCTTCATTGTTAAATTGTTTTGCATCATTGGGAATTAAAAAATAAAGAAAACTTTATTTCTTTATGTAAGCAATAGTTTTATTTTATTTCACACCACAGGTACATAATCCCATCATGGAAGGAACTAAGTCAGGGTGGGGGTCAGGGAAGGAAATGAACAAGGGCAAATCTAATCACTGTTGCATGGGGCAGAAGGAACTAAGCCATTGTGGAGTCAACAAGGGCACACCCCAGAGGCAAATCTAATCACTGTTGTATGGGGCAGAAGGAACTAAGCCATTGTGGAGTCAACATTGGCTTTATCCAGGGGCAAATCTAATCACTGTTGTATGGAGCAGAAGCAACTAAGCCAGGGTGGGGGTCAGGGAAGGAAATGAACAAAGGCATACCCCAGAGGCAAATCTAAACACTGTTGTATGGGGATGGAAGTCTCAGCCAATGACAGTCTTCAAAACTAGAAGGACAATGCCCGGAGCCAAAAAGTATATAGAATCAGAGCAATGCAGAAACCATCTTTGGTGCCCATAGGGGTCTGAAGTTCTCGGCATGTAAATGGTGAGTGATTTTTTCTTTTCCTTCAACTCTCTATTTCTAAAGAAATATTTTTCGGCTTATTTATCTCTGCTAAATACACAGAATAGCAAATCCTAAATGCATGCTTATTTTAATTTTGATTGTGGTGGTGTAGAAACTCTATCTTTTCAATTGAGGGAGCATGATAAAAAATAGCCCAAGCATATGGCCGTGTGTATGAGAAGGTAGTTACTTTTACTTAAATATAAGGCGTTTTACATTTTAACTATGAACCCTTTAAATTGGAGCTAGGGTAAAATGCTTGTGCCTTGGGTAAGTGGCCACTACTGTAACAATAATAAAAAGTCCCACACTTATGGCTTAAGGTATTTTAATTCATAGACACAGCTGAAATTTCTATACAAGAAAAAACAGCCATTTCAGAGTGTAACATTTAAGAAAAAAGGACAGACATTTTTCTCCCATGCGGTAGGACGGTTTCTCGGCCTTAACCACATTGAATAATCCATTTTCCAGTGGTAAAGAGAGTAAAACAGTTTCAGTTAGGATATACAGTACTAATATAGTTTGCCTTTTACCCCGTTTCTTCAAAGGAGTCATACCCAGCCGCCATTTTCATTGATCCACTGCGCCTTGGTGTTGTGGATATATTCTGCCATGAACTCTACCATCTGTCTTGTGTTTTCATGAGTCATAAGAATCCCACATGCTTGTAGTTTCTTTAAAAGAGCAAACCCAAACAGAATAATTGATAATAAACGTCCAAAATTAATTTTTCCATCAGAAAATTCTTCTTTCATCACAAGATTGAAAATTCTACAGCCGTCCTCCATAGAACGCAGTTCAAGTGTATCCATAAGCGTCAACAGCTCCTTGTTAGCAAAATCGTGATACATAGAGGTAAGTTTCTGTAAAATCAGAGTTGTTCTGTATTGTGATGTTTTAGGTGAGGGTTGTCCAGAAGTACAGTTCAAATAGTTTACAAAGAGTTTGTAAACATAATCAAATGATACAGGATCCACTGGCCTTTGAAGCATAGTAAAAAAAATGTCCGACGCTCTTTTGGGTTGTATCTGGTCATATGTGGGCTAGCCCCGACATGTCCTTGAGGACACAGCCCACTGTTGTGTATTCAAACTACTTGTGTTTTACAGAGGGTGTTTGTGAAATGTCACAACAAAAGAAAATCGCTCAACCAGGGAGCCAGAGCCTCATTCACGAACCTACCCATACTGAAAATCAGGGTAAAGACAAATATGATTATTATTTCATTTTTATTTTGGGGGTAGGGTTGTCTTGTCATGAAAATATTGTGTAAATGTTGAATGTTTATTTTTTTCAGAACAATCAGATGACCACGCACCCAATGAGAATGTCAAACCTCAAGATTCAAAGACTGAGACAACACATGAGGGGCCCCAAGCGTCAAAGGCCGACAGACCTGGAGGCCACGGTAAAGCCAAACAAAAACTCAAACACCTCACGGGGAACACTTTAAAGCCGTTTAAAAAACGGAAAGTGGGCACTTCTGCTTCTGATAATTTAGATGACGTGCTTGAAAAGTACAAGCAATGTGCTGAGGAGGCTATGTCAGCTTTGAGTGCCAGCTTACTGAGACCCCATACGTCAACAAAATATTTGGAAGCAGCCCAGGCTAAAATTTCTTTTTCTTTTTTTTTTATTAAATTTTTTATTTTTATTTTTCAACAACAACAACAAAAAGAACATAATACCTAAACATAAATTTATGTATAAAAGCTTAACCTATTAAACATATTCATTCTCAACATAACAGTGCACCCCCCACCTCGGGATCTCATTCCTGTTTCCAAAAACTCATAGTTTCTTCTGTTGGTGGTTTCCCGCTTCCCTTAGAAAACACAAACTCTAGGAACTTTTTCCAGATTCCCTCAAAATCATTCGTTTTTACTATACCTCTTTTCATTTTAATCTTGCATGTCAATTTATCATTTATAGCAATGTCCCACACTTCTTTATACCATTCTTCAATACAATAATCTCCTTGAGTCTTCCAGTTCCTAGCTACGATTAACCTTGCAGCCGGCAGCAAATTCGTTATCAGTTCCTTAGTTTCTTTACTACATTTAAGATCTTCTTGCAGTGAGAGTAATGCAATCCTTGGTGTGTCCTCTATTTTAATTCCAACAATCTGCTCAATCTCGAAGAACACCATCTTCCACAACTTTTGCACATATTTACAATCCCACCACATATGTAAATACGTTCCTTTTTCACCACAACCCCTCCAACAAGCTGCTGAATGCTGATTATTAATCTTATCTAACCTAACCAGAGTTAAATACCACCTCCATAAAATTTTATAATAATTCTCCTTTATTCTTACTGACGTATTTCTCAACACTCTCTGTCTCCATAGTCCATCCCAACTCTGCTGTCCTATCTGTATCTTCAAATCAGTCTCCCAAACCACTTTTCCTACACTCTTCAACAATCCTTTCTCAGCTAATATATTATATAATTGACTCATTAACCCTTTTGTCCCTATATTTTTGTCCCTTATCGATTTCTTTTTTTCCTATTAGTTTCTCGAACTTCGTCATCTCTCCACACTCTCCATTTTCTCTTACCCAATTTTTAGTCCATTGTTCCAATTGCCCATAGTTTAACCACGTTAATTTTATATCTTTTAAAACCTCCTCCAACCTCTCTCTTGTATTCATCCCTCTTAGCCATTCTCTTAGTTTAATTTTATTTTTCTCTATTAAAACTTTACTTAATCTGTTCTTTAAATCTTCAGGAAAATTCTTTAACATTATCACCGGTGTTAAGGAGGAGCTGCTTGAAAGCAGTTCCTTTTTATATTTGTTCCAGAGTTCCCAGTGGAACTTCAAAAACTGATTATCTAAATCATTAACCCATTTTCCTTTCCCTCTTTCCTTAAAGAATACATTATGCAATTTTAATTCTATATTACTTGTTGATTTTTTCTCCGTCCAATCTAAATCACATACACCTAAAATTGCTTCAACAATATGTCTTAACCTATTTGCTACATAATAAGAATTAATATTTGGGAGTACCAATCCTCCCTTTCTTTGGCTTAAATACCATTTACTTTTATTAATCCTTGATTTCTTCTCTGCATTACAATAATTATTTATAAGATTCTGCCAACTTTTTAACTCTAAATCTGAAATTCTTATTGGTAGCATCCTAAAAATAAAATTAATCGTAGGTAAAATTTTCATCTTTATTAAAGCTATTCTACCAAACCGTGAAAGGTTCAGTCTCTTATATTTCTTTAATGTTTCTACTATCTCTTTTTTCAATCCATTTAAATTCTCGCTTTCCAAATCTTCTAAATTTTTTAGTAATCTTAATTCCCAAATATTTAATTTTTTCTTTATTTTTCAAATCTGTAACATTCCCTTCCCACTCCTTTTCTTCCTTTTTAGTGTAATTAAATAACATCAATTCCGATTTTGCCCAATTTATTCTTAACCCCGTAACTTCTTCAAATTCTTTCAACTGCTGTTTAATTCTTTCCATTTTACCTATAGGATCTCTAATAGTTATTAACGTATCATCTGCAAACATATTCAACTTTATTTTATTACTGCTACCTATCCCCTCTAGATCCCCAACTTCTCTTATTACATTTGCCAGCAATTCCATCACCAATACAAACAGGACTGGCGAGAGTGGGCAACCTTGTCTTGTCCCTCTGGCTAGTCGTATCTTATCCGTAATTCCATCATTTACTACCACTACGGCTGTATTTTGGGAGTATAACTGCTCTATTATTGCTTTAAATTTATTTCCAAATCCCATTTTATTTAGAACCATCTTTAATGCTTGCCAAGCTCACACAAAAGGAAAAAGCTAAAAATGGGATAGGATCAGTAAAAAATAAGCAAGGTAATTATTGTCACATGATGAAGGATAAAATAAAAAAATTTCAGGAATTTTTTGAAGATTTATATAAGGAAAAAGACACCCAAAGGAAGAGAATGGAAGTGTATGCAGCAGAGTCTTGCTATTTACTGTTTTACTCTGTACAGCACTAAAGCGGGTATCTGTCTTCCTGCTATAAAACCACATTGGTCTTCCCCTACATACTTAGCTATAAATTTGTTTAGTCTTATAGCCAAAATAGTTGAAAAAATTTTTGCATCTTGATTTATTAATGAAATCGGTCTATATGAATCAGGGAGAGTCAAATCCTTATCCAGCTTCAGAATTAAAATCATTATGGAGTGCTCCCATAATTCTGGAATCTTCTCCCCTTCCATGATTGCATTATATAATTTCAATAACTTTGGCACTATTAATGATTTAATTTTTTTATAAAACTCCTAGACCATCTGCCCCAGGTGATTTCCCTACTTTAAGCTGGTCTATAACCTCCTCTATTTCACTTTGCAGTATAATTTTGTTAATTATTTCCTTATGCTCTTTTTCTAATCCCTTCTTCAAGAATTTATCCACATACACTTCCATTCTCTTCCTTTGGGTATCTTTTTCCTTATATAAATCTTCAAAAAATTCCTGAATTTTTTTTATTTTATCCTTCATCATGTGACAATAATTACCTTGCTTATTTTTTACTGATCCTATCCCATTTTTAGCTTTTTCCTTTTGTGTGAGCTTGGCAAGCATTAAAGATGGTTCTAAATAAAATGGGATTTGGAAATAAATTTAAAGCAATAATAGAGCAGTTATACTCCCAAAATACAGCCGTAGTGGTAGTAAATGATGGAATTACGGATAAGATACGACTAGCCAGAGGGACAAGACAAGGTTGCCCACTCTCGCCAGTCCTGTTTGTATTGGTGATGGAATTGCTGGCAAATGTAATAAGAGAAGTTGGGGATCTAGAGGGGATAGGTAGCAGTAATAAAATAAAGTTGAATATGTTTGCAGATGATACGTTAATAACTATTAGAGATCCTATAGGTAAAATGGAAAGAATTAAACAGCAGTTGAAAGAATTTGAAGAAGTTACGGGGTTAAGAATAAATTGGGCAAAATCGGAATTGATGTTATTTAATTACACTAAAAAGGAAGAAAAGGAGTGGGAAGGGAATGTTACAGATTTGAAAAATAAAGAAAAAATTAAATATTTGGGAATTAAGATTACTAAAAAATTTAGAAGATTTGGAAAGCGAGAATTTAAATGGATTGAAAAAAGAGATAGTAGAAACATTAAAGAAATATAAGAGACTGAACCTTTCACGGTTTGGTAGAATAGCTTTAATAAAGATGAAAATTTTACCTACGATTAATTTTATTTTTAGGATGCTACCAATAAGAATTTCAGATTTAGAGTTAAAAAGTTGGCAGAATCTTATAAATAATTATTGTAATGCAGAGAAGAAATCAAGGATTAATAAAAGTAAATGGTATTTAAGCCAAAGAAAGGGAGGATTGGTACTCCCAAATATTAATTCTTATTATGTAGCAAATAGGTTAAGACATATTGTTGAAGCAATTTTAGGTGTATGTGATTTAGATTGGACGGAGAAAAAATCAACAAGTAATATAGAATTAAAATTGCATAATGTATTCTTTAAGGAAAGAGGGAAAGGAAAATGGGTTAATGATTTAGATAATCAGTTTTTGAAGTTCCACTGGGAACTCTGGAACAAATATAAAAAGGAACTGCTTTCAAGCAGCTCCTCCTTAACACCGGTGATAATGTTAAAGAATTTTCCTGAAGATTTAAAGAACAGATTAAGTAAAGTTTTAATAGAGAAAAATAAAATTAAACTAAGAGAATGGCTAAGAGGGATGAATACAAGAGAGAGGTTGGAGGAGGTTTTAAAAGATATAAAATTAACGTGGTTAAACTATGGGCAATTGGAACAATGGACTAAAAATTGGGTAAGAGAAAATGGAGAGTGTGGAGAGATGACGAAGTTCGAGAAACTAATAGGAAAAAAAGAAATCGATAAGGGACAAAAATATAGGGACAAAAGGGTTAATGAGTCAATTATATAATATATTAGCTGAGAAAGGATTGTTGAAGAGTGTAGGAAAAGTGGTTTGGGAGACTGATTTGAAGATACAGATAGGACAGCAGAGTTGGGATGGACTATGGAGACAGAGAGTGTTGAGAAATACGTCAGTAAGAATAAAGGAGAATTATTATAAAATTTTATGGAGGTGGTATTTAACTCTGGTTAGGTTAGATAAGATTAATAATCAGCATTCAGCAGCTTGTTGGAGGGGTTGTGGTGAAAAAGGAACGTATTTACATATGTGGTGGGATTGTAAATATGTGCAAAAGTTGTGGAAGATGGTGTTCTTCGAGATTGAGCAGATTGTTGGAATTAAAATAGAGGACACACCAAGGATTGCATTACTCTCACTGCAAGAAGATCTTAAATGTAGTAAAGAAACTAAGGAACTGATAACGAATTTGCTGCCGGCTGCAAGGTTAATCGTAGCTAGGAACTGGAAGACTCAAGGAGATTATTGTATTGAAGAATGGTATAAAGAAGTGTGGGACATTGCTATAAATGATAAATTGACATGCAAGATTAAAATGAAAAGAGGTATAGTAAAAACGAATGATTTTGAGGGAATCTGGAAAAAGTTCCTAGAGTTTGTGTTTTCTAAGGGAAGCGGGAAACCACCAACAGAAGAAACTATGAGTTTTTGGAAACAGGAATGAGATCCCGAGGTGGGGGGTGCACTGTTATGTTGAGAATGAATATGTTTAATAGGTTAAGCTTTTATACATAAATTTATGTTTAGGTATTATGTTCTTTTTGTTGTTGTTGTTGAAAAATAAAAATAAAAAATTTAATAAAAAAAAAAGAAAAAGAAATTTTAGCCTGGGCTGCTTCCAAATATTTTGTTGACGTATGGGGTCTCAGTAAGCTGGCACTCAAAGCTGACATAGCCTCCTCAGCACATTGCTTGTACTTTTCAAGCACGTCATCTAAATTATCAGAAGCAGAAGTGCCCACTTTCCGTTTTTTAAACGGCTTTAAAGTGTTCCCCGTGAGGTGTTTGAGTTTTTGTTTGGCTTTACCGTGGCCTCCAGGTCTGTCGGCCTTTGACGCTTGGGGCCCCTCATGTGTTGTCTCAGTCTTTGAATCTTGAGGTTTGACATTCTCATTGGGTGCGTGGTCATCTGATTGTTCTGAAAAAAATAAACATTCAACATTTACACAATATTTTCATGACAAGACAACCCTACCCCCAAAATAAAAATGAAATAATAATCATATTTGTCTTTACCCTGATTTTCAGTATGGGTAGGTTCGTGAATGAGGCTCTGGCTCCCTGGTTGAGCGATTTTCTTTTGTTGTGACATTTCACAAACACCCTCTGTAAAACACAAGTAGTTTGAATACACAACAGTGGGCTGTGTCCTCAAGGACATGTCGGGGCTAGCCCACATATGACCAGATACAACCCAAAAGAGCGTCGGACATTTTTTTTACTATGCTTCAAAGGCCAGTGGATCCTGTATCATTTGATTATGTTTACAAACTCTTTGTAAACTATTTGAACTGTACTTCTGGACAACCCTCACCTAAAACATCACAATACAGAACAACTCTGATTTTACAGAAACTTACCTCTATGTATCACGATTTTGCTAACAAGGAGCTGTTGACGCTTATGGATACACTTGAACTGCGTTCTATGGAGGACGGCTGTAGAATTTTCAATCTTGTGATGAAAGAAGAATTTTCTGATGGAAAAATTAATTTTGGACGTTTATTATCAATTATTCTGTTTGGGTTTGCTCTTTTAAAGAAACTACAAGCATGTGGGATTCTTATGACTCATGAAAACACAAGACAGATGGTAGAGTTCATGGCAGAATATATCCACAACACCAAGGCGCAGTGGATCAATGAAAATGGCGGCTGGGTATGACTCCTTTGAAGAAACGGGGTAAAAGGCAAACTATATTAGTACTGTATATCCTAACTGAAACTGTTTTACTCTCTTTACCACTGGAAAATGGATTATTCAATGTGGTTAAGGCCGAGAAACCGTCCTACCGCATGGGAGAAAAATGTCTGTCCTTTTTTCTTAAATGTTACACTCTGAAATGGCTGTTTTTTCTTGTATAGAAATTTCAGCTGTGTCTATGAATTAAAATACCTTAAGCCATAAGTGTGGGACTTTTTATTATTGTTACAGTAGTGGCCACTTACCCAAGGCACAAGCATTTTACCCTAGCTCCAATTTAAAGGGTTCATAGTTAAAATGTAAAACGCCTTATATTTAAGTAAAAGTAACTACCTTCTCATACACACGGCCATATGCTTGGGCTATTTTTTATCATGCTCCCTCAATTGAAAAGATAGAGTTTCTACACCACCACAATCAAAATTAAAATAAGCATGCATTTAGGATTTGCTATTCTGTGTATTTAGCAGAGATAAATAAGCCGAAAAATATTTCTTTAGAAATAGAGAGTTGAAGGAAAAGAAAAAATCACTCACCATTTACATGCCGAGAACTTCAGACCCCTATGGGCACCAAAGATGGTTTCTGCATTGCTCTGATTCTATATACTTTTTGGCTCCGGGCATTGTCCTTCTAGTTTTGAAGACTGTCATTGGCTGAGACTTCCATCCCCATACAACAGTGTTTAGATTTGCCTCTGGGGTATGCCTTTGTTCATTTCCTTCCCTGACCCCCACCCTGGCTTAGTTGCTTCTGCTCCATACAACAGTGATTAGATTTGCCCCTGGATAAAGCCAATGTTGACTCCACAATGGCTTAGTTCCTTCTGCCCCATACAACAGTGATTAGATTTGCCTCTGGGGTGTGCCCTTGTTGACTCCACAATGGCTTAGTTCCTTCTGCCCCATGCAACAGTGATTAGATTTGCCCTTGTTCATTTCCTTCCCTGACCCCCACCCTGACTTAGTTCCTTCCATGATGGGATTATGTACCTGTGGTGTGAAATAAAATAAAACTATTGCTTACATAAAGAAATAAAGTTTTCTTTATTTTTTAATTCCCAATGATGCAAAACAATTTAACAATGAAGGAATTTAGACAGAATTTCTAAAAACAGCATTTACAGACGTAAGAAATGACTTATAGGGCCGATCTTTGATTATGCGTTCTACATGCTGAAGAAAGGATTGGTCGGTGGTCTTCATAATTTTTTCAAGGTGCATTCGAGGAGTTATAGATCTACTAATTTCTGTAGTCAGAATTAAGACCTGGTCCACATTCTCTGAGGTCAAAGCAAGACAATTTAGAGAATAACCAATGAGGATAACAACATGCAACACAGGCTGAAACCAGAGCTTTGCACAAAGAATGCGTAGTTTTGTGGAAATGTCATTTTGTTTGCCAATGCTTCAGGAGCCTAAAAGATATTTTAAAACTATTAACATTAAATCTATTTGGAAAACTTTTTAGACAGAACACTGAAAACACACACACCTGAATGTGAATGTTACTTGCAGAAGCCATATTCCAAAGCTCAATAGGTGACGGTGGGGTGCTAGTACTGATGCACTTCTCAGATTCTTGAGCTGTTACAGCCTCTGCTGCTGGTTCCTGGAAATTTAAGGGGAAAATGTAATTTTCTGTAACTCTTACAAGTTGTTTTTGCACATAAATAGGATGCCAGGAAAAAAAAAAGTTTTACCTGCATTATAGAGTTTGGTATCAAGATAGATTCCAACAAGCTTTGCCATATTTGTGAGATCTCATCATCTTCCTCCTGTGGGGTCTTTGTTGGTGGGAACTGTTCATCGTCCGAGCTGGTGCTGAGATAACGCTTTCTGGGGTTAGGCCTGTCTGGTGCCAGTGGGGTAGATTTATTTATTTAAGGATTTATAGGCCTCATCGGGGTGCTGGGGGTTTCCATGTTGTCTCCTGCTTAAAATCAGCAACTGTTCCCGACGGCTTGAAAGTCTGAAAAGCACTGCACACCCTGGTGAATCCTTTAGGGGTTCTGAAAACTCTTCCTATTGGTTGCGGGGCAGGCCATGTGATATTCCTTAGCCAACCGCTGAGAGGCTGTGGGGAGACATGCCTGGACATGTTCCACCGGTCGCCTGCAAAAAGCATCATTTCCGGTCGCCGCAGAAAAAACGTCACTTCCGGCCACGTGGCCTTTCTTTTGACAGGTAGTGCCAGCATTTCTGGGCACATGGTGTTTTGTTATGACAGCTGATGACGTCAGTTCCGGTCATGTGCTGTTTTGTTTTGACAGCTAGTGTCGTCAGTTCCGGTCACGTGCTGTTTGTATTGACAGCTGGTGACGTCACTTCCGGCCACGTGCTGCTTGTTTTGACAGCTAGTGACGTCACTTCCGGTCACGTGGTGTTTGTTTTGGTCACGTGACCAAAACAAAGCCACATGGCTCATTTGCATAAATTTGACAGGAAGTAGGGCCATATACTACTTATGGGGTCTCCAAGTCCAGTCTCTTCAATGGCTTTTGTATTTTTATGAGTTACATGGAAGAAAGAATTTCACCACCAGGCATGGCTTTTCCTTATAACAGTGCTGCAATGGTGGGAGAAAATTCTCTTGGTGGAATTTTCCCACCTCCACAACTCCTAGAAATAAAAATACCTCCTTGAGCTCTACACCTGGCAGCTTGATACCTCCATACCCCCCCCACCCAGCCTACAATCCTCCAGTTCCAAAAGATCTGTTGTTTAGCCACTTCCTTTTTGCCAAAAGCTCACAACCTTCAGCCAAAGAATTGGCTGGTAAGGAGTCCCTGCAGCTTAGAATTGGCTTCGTATTTACAAGCTTCCTCGGCAAGCATTCTTAAAAACCTCATCTGTATTCAAGAGTTCCTTCCTGGCTCAAAAAGTTGGCACATGCTTGTTGATGGTGCCACATACATACACATTATTTCATTGCCCCCTGGGAGTTGTAGCTTGGTTTCACCTGCCCTGCAAAAAGCACCAGCCAGGGCAGTGAGCCACTAGGACATTCAACCTAGGGCAACAATCACATAAAGTGTTTGCAAGAACTGATCAAGAGAGCTGACCCCAATGGAGGAGAGGCTCACCAAACAAAGGGCTGCTTGGTTGGGTGGTCTGGGCACAGGGTTCATAGAGAGTTTCGTTGCGAGAAAGATGTTAACATTAAATAACTTCTGCTCATGCGCCAATGAAGCAGCTGGCTTTGGGTGATCAGACCAAATGTTGAGTGCTGACTGCACATTTGTAAGAATCCTATTTAACATTCCAAGCTGGAGAAGAACTTCTAAGGGAAATAGCACTTGACGCATAATATAGCTGAGCATTAGGAGCTGGGCAAAGTTGTATACGGAATCAAGTAATTACACATTTCGGCAACAATAATTGGTATCTGATGCCTTACAGTTGCTACTTCACGATGCCTTTGCGATGGGAGAATCCCACTTGGCAGGATTTCCCCTTCTTTGCAACGATGAGGTAGGGATGGGGAACCTCAGATCTGGGGGCTGGATCTGGAATCTAGCCAGCCAGCTTCTCTCCCAAGACCTGCTCAATGCTCAGCGCCAGAGAAAGGAACCCTTTTGCTAGCACATGGCAGGGACTGGCAGTCCCTTTCTTCTTGCCTCTTCCTGCATGGAGCAATGGTGGATGGCTCGAAGTACAGGAGCCCTCTCAGGATTTAGCCTTCATATCTTGGTTCCTGGTCCATAGGCCGGAGCCTCCCCAGGCCCGTTGCAGTTCTGTTGTTCAGCTGCATAACTCCAGCACAGGACATTTCTTCACACTCTCAGTTTTCAGCTCAGTATCTTGTCTTCCTGCTTCCTTTAGACACCTTGACATTCAGCCTCCTTGTATAACTCTTTGCAACACTCTTGTCTTTCCCATTCACTCCCAGTAGCATACAGAAATATATAATCAGCTTCCTGAAGTTTGTTTCATTGTTCCATAATAAAAAGTGGTAGTAGGAGGGGGGGTTCACATGATCCCTTTTGTGCACTGCAGGAAGGTGTCTGCCAAGCACACTCCCCGCACTCCGAAACACACCCTGGGTGCGCTTCCTGCTGGCCACATCTTTGCCATTGCTGTGCAGGGGCCATGTATGCATAACTCCCATATAGCCAGCGGTGCACCCCCAGATGACCACCCAGAAAGCAGCAGGTGATGTGGGCATCAGAAACAGTTACATCACTACAGTTAAAGCTGCAGGAGCCCTGCCTTTTACCTGTTGTGATGAAGAGGGGATTTCACCAGGTGCTGCATGCATACAAATGACACCGACTGAAATTCCCTTTTCAATACAACTGTTAAAGAGACAGGAGTCCTCCTTTCCATAGGGTCACCCTAGTAAAGCAGCCAGGCCACCCAAATCCTTTTCCGAAATGTGAGTGACTCCTCTGCATGTTCAGTGAGCATTGGGTCGGGCAGGTGGCAGCAGGCTTTGCCTCCGATGTAAGTGCATGCCTTTTCCCATCTGCAAACATGGAAGCATAGCAACATAGGCATGCGGCAGACAAGGAAATGAGTGCACAGAGAGGGGAGGCCGGAGCTGCTACCTCAGTGCCACTGACCCCATGCTCTATATATGTTCCTCAAACACAGAGAGAACAAGCAAGTGTCTGAAAAGGGTTCCAGTGTCAGGGCTGCTTGTGGGTAGGTTTTGCACTCAGTGCAATTGTGATGCTATTCAGATGATAAGCTAAGCCATGGTGGTTAAGCATTTTGAGCTAAATGTTATGGCTTAGCGTGTCAGGTGAACCATGACTTAGCGTATCGTGTGAACCATTCCTAATCATTGTGGCTACATAGCCACGTTTTAAACATCCTCACTAACTATTTGCTGCAAAAGGACTAGTGGACTAACCATGGCTTAGTGTGTTGCCTGAACAGGCCCATTATTATCAAGAACAATAGCCAAATTTTTGCTCCCTAGGAATAATACATTTCCAACCAGCCATGAGTGCTAGAAATGTACTTCTTTTCCAATGAAAGGTAAAATTCTAAAGTTACCGTTCTGGAAAACCCAGGTCTGTGGGCTATGCTACAAATATGACAGTTCAGATTTCTAGACCAAATGAATATAAACATTGCTGTGAATATTTGAGTATTCTTCAGCATTTCAGAGAAGGTGACTTCAGGTTTATTTATTTATTTATTTATTTATTACATTTTTATACTGCCAAATAGCTGAAGCTCTCTGGGCAGTTCACAAAAATTAAAACCATGAAGAGCATATAAACAACTAGCAATCTAAAAACATGAATACAAAATACAATATAAAAAGCACAACCAGGATAAATTAGGTGTTAAAATACTGAGAAATTAAAAAGGTCTTCAGCTGGTGACGGAAAGAGTACAGTGTAGGCACCAGGCGGACCTCTCTGGGGAGCTCATTCCACAGCCAGGCTGCCACAGCAGAGAAGGCCCTCCTCCTAGTAGCCACCTGCCTCACTTCCTTTGTCAGGGGCTCATGGAGAAGGACCATGGGAGGAGGCATTTCTTCAAATAACCAAGCCGTTTAGGGCTTTGAATGTTAGTACCAGCACTTTGAATCGGGCCCGGACCTGGACTGGCAGCCAATGAAGTTGTAAAAGGACTTGCGTAATGTGATCTCGCCGGCCAGTCCCTGTTAGTAAACGGGCTGCCCTGTTTTGTACCAGCTGAAGTTTTTGGACTGTTTTCAAAGGCAGCCTCACGTATAACGCATTGCAGTAATCCAAACGAGAGGTTATCAGAGCATGGATAACTGTAGCTAGGCTATCTCTGTCCAGATAAGGGCGTAGTTGGTATATCAGCCTAAGCTGATAAAAGGTACTCTTTGCCACTTTCACCTGTGTCTCAAGTGACAATTCTGGATCCAAGACCACCCCCAAACTATGGACCCAATCCTTTAGGGGGAGTGCAACCCTATCCAGGACAGGGTAAACATCACCTCGCCGGACAGATGAACCACCCACTAACAGTACCTCCGTCTTGTCTGGATTGAGTCTCAGTTTGTTAGCCCTCATCCAGTCCATTACCGTGTCCAGGCACTGGTTCAGAACAGCCACTGCCTCATCTGGGTTTGATGAAAAGGAAAGGTAGAGCTGGGTATCATCCACATATTGATGACACCTCAGTCCACATCTCCGGATAACCTCCCCCAGCGGCTTCATGTATATGTTAAACAGCATAGGGGATAAGATAGAGCCCTGTGGAACCCCATGGCTTAGGAGCCACGGCACAGAACAATAATCCCCCAGCACCATCTTCTGGAATCGGCCATCCAAGTAGGAGCGGAACCACTGCAATGCAGTACCTCCAACTCCCAGCTCAGATAGCCTATCCAGAAGGACACCCTGGTCAATGGTATCGGAAGCCGCTAATACTAATCAGATTTAGTACTAAAGTACTTTAGTACTTTGGCGTGGTTTGTGCATCTGTTCTGACAGTTTCATTCCTGGCCTTTCTTATGGTTGTCAGCCATTTTATTTGCAAAACTGCCTTGAGAACTTAGCATTGAGGCTGAAAACATAAGAGAGGACTTTGCAGTTGGACTACACTACATTCATTACTTTGACAGTTTCTTTGTGGGTATTTGATTCACCATCCTCCACCCATCCTTTGGAAAACTGTTGGCATTATTTCTCAGTGTCTGTATCCAGAAGCAAAGAAAGAACAATCTATGTGATTTTAAATGGCCCCTTTTTTCCCCCGCCCGCCCGCCAGCCCCACCCTCCACAGCTACTGTATATCTTGGATTTACATAGTTATTTAAACTAAGACTAAATCTCTTCTCAGGCTCCTGGCAGAACAACCACATTTTCTGTTAGAGACAGTTCTTGTACAGTGTGTGTGTGTGTGTGTGTGTGTGTGTGTGTGTGTACCACGCACACACATTTTTTACAGCCCACTGAATAGAGAAATCTCTTTCCAGGTCAATGCAAGAAATTGTAGAGCATTGGAAAGGCCTAGTTTTATCTCCTGCCAAGGGAGGGATTAAGATACAATGATTCACAGGCCTAAGGATTTTCCCCTTGCCTTTGCTTCTGCCTTTCTTGGGGCAAACTGACAGAGACGAGTTTTTACACCAAACAGCTGTCTGTTATTTGAATGGAGCCAGTTCTTAATCCTGCACATGACAGCCATCAGAGCCTGCTGTAGTGGAAATGTTTTTTTGGATCCAGACAAAGCCTCTGGCACAGTGATCTGTTTGAGAAAACTCAGTTGTAACCCTACAGGCTGTGTTTTTGGTAAGGCAGCAGTCTGCTGGCTAGTCAGTACCAATTTAATTAAGAAAAGATGAAGTGACAGTTGGATATTAAGAAAAAGGAAAATAAATGTAAGATGTTCACATAAAAATTGTTACGATCTTTTTGTTTCCCCAAGAAGATTCTTTCTGAAATTAGGAGTAAAATCAGGAGCATGCAGTAGCAAACTGATAGCAAAATTCTTGGTTCAAACATAGAGGTGTGCTTTGAATATGGTCAAATCCTGATTCGGAAAGCTTTGGGCAATGAAACAGGCTTCTTCTGAAATGAACCAAATCCAAATCTGAACCCTACTGAACTTTAATTAGAGATGTGTATATTCAAACGTTTGCTGGGTGTTCTATATTCACTGGGTGGGAGAGACGCATTGAAATCAATGACACTTAAGTTAGGCTTGACTAACTTGTCCCATTGATTTCAGTGGTTCTACTCTAAGAGGGTATGGATCAAGATGAATGACTGTATTTGACATCTGAGAATATTAACCTTTAAAAAACTTGTTTATTATTTATTTGCTGTTGTTTGTTCTTTGATAGGCAAAGAGATCAATGCAGAATCAGCTCATATTTATTAAGCATTTAGTGGGGGGAAACCTTATATGTATTCTGAGAGTTATAATGCTGGCAGTACCATGCATAATACAGTATATCTCCCCTAAGAATTGTAGTTTGGTTTCATCTGTAATGGCAAAGAACTGCTTGAAGATGCCACTAGCCCCCTCCCTCATGAACACCTGGGGTGGGGAAAGGGTTTTATTTCTGGATGGGGGGGGCAGACATGTCCACATAAAATTATTTTATACCAGGATGATCAGGAGTCTGGAAACAAAGCCCTATGAAGAGAGACTGAAACAATTGGGCATGTTTAGCCTGGAGAAGAGAAGATTGAAGAGAGGCATAATAGCACTCTTCAAATACTTAAAAGGTTGTCACACAGATGAGGTCCAGGATCTCTTTTCGATCCTCCCAGAGTGCTGGACACGGAATAACGGGTTCAAGTTACAGGAAGCCAGATTCCAGCTGGATATCAGGAAAAAATTCCTGACTGTTAGAGCAGTACAACAATGGAATCAGTTACCTAGGGAGGTTGTGGGCTCTCCCACACCAGAGGCCTTCAAGAGGCAGCTGGACAGCCATCTGTCAGGGATACTTTAGGGTGGATTCCTGCATTGAGCAGGGGGTTGGACTCAATGGCCTTGTAGGCCCCTTCCAACTCTGCTATTCTATGATTCTATGATTCTATTCCAAGAAACTTAAAACCATGAAATCCGGGCTGTGTCTTGACAGCGGCACATTTGTGCCGTGAGCGGCTCCACTGGGCCGTGGGAGCTCCCCCATATGTGATACATAAAGCTAAAGGGCTAGTTGCCAACCTCAAGCCAGAATCTTCAATTATGTTATGTTTAATTTAATTTTTTATTTTTTACCATTTCTTTAACCACCCTGGCCAGCAGAGGTGTGGAGTCGGTCCAGTAGCCTTTCAGCTTGGTGTACCACCCCTCTCTTTGTCCAGCTGGGTGACCAATCAGGGTTAGGTATTGGCTGGGACACGCCTCTGGCGCAAAGCCAGAAGACGGCGCCAGACAGCAAATGCGAGGCTGCACCCTGCTGATAGGAAAAGGTCGTGGTAAGGCCCCGACTTCTTTAAAATAGCGCTCCAGGGCTTTGCCCCTGCATGGCGGCTGCATCATATAAACAGCCTGCTGCCACTGCAGATCCACCCTGGGGCAAAACCCTTGTCAAGACAAGCCCCAGGAAATTGCCTAACATGTTTAGAGCACTCCGGTTTTATTTTTGAAGCTTTGAGATACATTTTGAATTCAAAAATTGAATTTTTGAGGTACTTTTTTAACACGTGAAATAAAAAAAACTCAACTTGACAAATCTGGAAATATTTACAGACTTAGCTGAACAGACTTATAGAGCAATTCTAGGAGGGAGGGAGAGAAATCAAGGTGGAGGAACCACCTTTTGCTATGCCTTGCTGGCTAGCACCAGCCGGATAGAAGATGGCAGGCAGTTTTCCACCACCACTACCACCTTTTTATTTGTTTTTCTAGGCCAACTTTTTGGGCTGTGGACGTATTTAGCAATTTGAGAAACTGTCCTGGTCATCACCACAAAATGGCTGCCATGGGAAGTGTGGTAAAGGACAACTTACTTGCCCAAAAGACTGAGTAGAAGCAAGAGGTGGGATCTGAACCCCAACACACTAAACAACTCCTTTGAACCCACAATTTCCAGCACAAACAGAAACCTATTTCATAGCATTCCAAGCTGCCAGTGTTAATTTTCTTTTTTTAAAAAAAGTGAGAGGGCAGGGCATCAAGAAAGGTATCTGGGGGCACGTTGCTGCCCACGGACAACATGTTGCATAACCTTGTTCATATAGCCATTCCTTTTTGGCTCTATGAACAAGGTTATGCAACCTTGTTCCTTACAGTTCAGGTGTTCCTAACAGTTCAGGAGCTTGTAGCTCCATTGGTTACCAAAAAGGTATTTATTTATTTATTTATTTATTTATTTATTTATTTATTTTAAAAAGTAAATTCCAGTTTGTAATAATTGTTTGAATACACTGTATTTTTAATATACAAAAAGTAATAATTTTATGCCTAACCAACTTGGACATAATTACATTTTCTGTTCCTAAATAAACAAAGTGACTTCCAATCTGTAAAAAGTGCTAATATTGCATTATTTCATTTCCCCCCGAAAATTTGCGTTTTTTCAAAAAAAAGGGGGGGGAAACCATTCCCCCACCCCACCCCCATGGTTTCAAAATTTCCAGAAATTTTGCATCTCTGGACCAGTGGAAGTGAACTTAGGAGACCTGTAACAAAGGTAGGGGGACATTTGGTGCTCAGCTGCACAAACTATTGAAGGTTGTGAAAGGAGAATGCCAGAGGTTTCTCAAGATCCCCATTTCTCTGCCTTTGGTAACTAAGCTATGAGGGAGACAACGTTCTGATGGCTATGTGCTACCTCCAGTATCAGAGACACTAAGCTTATGTTCTCCAATTACAGGGGAACATGGGCAGGAAGGTTCTGTTGCACTCACGTGGGCTTCCCATAGGCAGCTGGTTGGCCACTGTGTGAACAGAATGCTGAACTAGATAGACCCTTGTTCTGATCCAGCATGGCACTTCTTACATTCATAGAATCATAGAATCATAGAATAGTAGAGTTGGAAGGGGCTTCAGTTTATTGGCTCTCATCTAGTCCATTAGTGATCCCTGGCCCCGTCTTGACATCGGTACGTCAGTGCCGCAAGGCCTCAGGCTCCCGCATTGGCGCACCTTCCCGGCATCTGCACAGGAAGGAGCACCAATGAGGAGTTGCCGGCAGTGGCAGGCTGAGCACCAGGGAGGGGGGAGGAGGGGGCAGCCAGCTCACCTCCCTCTGGCTGCCCCATTCCTCTCCCCCAGTTTTTAAAACTTTTTTAATCTGTAGATGCGTCATATAGATGACCTGCCGCCACTCCGAATCCACTCCAGGGCAAATCCCTCATCAAGACAGGCTCCTAGGTACCAATTTAGGACTTTATAGCTTCATCTGATTTAGATGAGGCAGAGGAGCCATAGTTCAGTAGTAGAGTTCCTGCTTTGCTAGGTTCACTCCCCAGCATCTCCAGGTAGGGCTGGGATAGGCACCTGCCCATAACCTGGAGAAACATATTGAAGAACATGGCAAAAAGATGAAACTTTGCAAGACTCTGTGACACAAATGCCATGGAGCTTCAGCAGTAGTCTCTAACATCACCCACTAGATTCATTCTCCAGGTTGGAATGGAACCACCTCAATGTCCTGGTTCCAATCCTCATCCCAGAGAACCTATCCCAATGGTTACCCAATGATCCTCTATCCCAATGGTTACCATAACTGCTTGTATCAAAGGTGCTGGGAAGTCCAAGAGATTAAGCAGGGTCACAGTCCCTGTCTCCTTCTGCCATACAGGTTATCAAGTGCCGGTTTCAATATTAGGCATGGGACCAATTTGAAATGGATCTAGATAAACAGTTTCATTCAAGAATGTCAGGAACTGTGTGACAATTATCAGCTCAAACACCTTGTCCAGGAAAGGAATATTAGTGATCAACTGATACCTTTACCACCCTTGAAAATCTATGAATAGTGCCTCACAACCTCCTTGTTCAGAGCTGTTGGGGCTGCCTCCACTTGTAGCAGGATATTTCACACACACACACACACACACACTGGACCTAGCTAGTCTGTCCGCTTCAGCTAGACATCATAAGCCAAGAAGGGCAAGAGTTAAGCAAACAAGTGGTAGGTGGTACTCCTCCAAGAACCATGTCCACTTAGGCCACAAGAACCAAAATTCTTCCCACAAAGAAAGACTAGATGGTGCTCTCATGACATCCCTTCACCTATGTTGTCCAATTCCAGCCAGATACATAGAAGCAATTTTATTTGTAACTCAATGTGCTTCGCAAACATGTCACAGCATGCTCCTGGGTGTGCCTTCATCTCACCCTGTAGGTCAAGTTGCAACAGGCCCTAAACCACCCGGAAAACGACAAAGAGGTAACTCTGTATTCTCCCAAACTGTTAGTTCTAAAACAACCTTTTAAGGAAACAAGATATTCTTCAGTAGTTTTGAATGACACTTTTCGGTCCACTTGCTTGTACAGTTAATCTTTTGAGATGATTTCGTCATGTCTTTGCCACCATATTCTAATGTGCATCCATTTTAGAAACTAGAGTAGAAATCAACGCTGCTTTAGAAATTTAATCAAGTTGCTCACCAGTGTAGCATCTAAATACACTACATCTATGAGCGGGTTTCATTTTTCCAAGACACCCTTGGAAGGGAAGCAGTGAGCTCTAACCTACTGGATATCTGGGAACATACATTTTGGTTTCCATTGAGTTAAATGCAGGTAGGATGGTGAAAATTGGTATGAAAAAATGTGAAGCTTTAATATAAAAGCAAGGAAACGAAGAAGGCCCAGGCCCAAGTGGGAAATAAAGCTTTAATATAAGGGAGATAATAAAAAAATTAAAAAATGAGTGGGAGATTTGCCATCTCAGAACTGTGGGCTTCATTTCCCCCCCCTTAAGGTGTTGCCATGACCGGGGTGTTCCACCTACGGAGTAGTAGGGGGGAAAGGGGGGAGAGGGGAGGGGAGGGAGGGGTTTGAAGGGGAAAAGGGGAGGGGGAGTTAAAAACGTGTTTATATGTTGTTATATGTTTAAATTTATGTTTTTGTTAATAATGTGGGGGTGCACAAGGGATCTAAAAGAAATTAAGCAAAAAGATTATGGATAAGAAGATACGAATCTCAACACTCAATGTCAAAGGTTTGGGGGCAGTTGTTAAAAGGAAGAGAATTGAGCAATTGTTAAATAAAGAGGGGGCCGACTTTATCTTTCTGCAGGAAACGCCTCAAACTAAGGAAGGTATGAATGAAATACGTTTAAAATGGTCAAGTTACTATGAAAAATCCCTGGGGACCTCAAAAAAAAATATGGGGTGGCTATAATAATTTTGAAGAAAAGTGGATTTAATATAGAAAAGAGTAAAAAGGATGAGAAAGGGAGATACATTATGATACAAGGGCAATTGGAAGGTAATTATTATACCTTAATTAATATATATGCCCCAAATGAGAGACAAAAAGATTTTTTTAAAGAATTATTTAGGGAAATAGAGGAATTTAAAAGAGGGTATGTTATTTTAGCTGGAGATTTTAATATGGTTATGGACAATAGAGTAGACAGGTCTAACCCTCCTAGGTTTGAAATAAGAAATAACATTACAATTTTAAATAAAATGATAAAAGAGAAGGATTATGTTGATGGGTGGCGATTAACTAGGATGGGGGAGCCTGGGTACACATATTATTCTCCAGTTCATAAAACTTTCTCTAGGATAGATTATATTTTTGTCTCAAAGGATTTAGCAACAAAGGTATATAATACGAAATTAGGGGTAATTAAAGTAACGGATCATGCATTGGTAAGCCTTGATTTTAAAGTAAAAAGAGATTATAGGGAGGCGAACAGATGGAAGATGAATACTAGGATCTTAAAATATGATAAGGTGGTAGAAAAAATGCAGAAAGAAATGTCAGAAATATGGGAAATTAACGAGAATGGGGGAAGTTTACCATCAGTTGTGTGGGATACAATGAAGGCAGTGACTAGAGGGATCTGTATTAGAGAAATGTGTAATTTAAGGAGGCAACAAGAGGAAATACAGAAAAACTTAGAGGAAGGAATTAAGAAGCTAGAAAAAGAATATTTGCAAAGCAGAAATAAACAAATATTGATATAATTACAAGCAAAAAAGAAAGAATTAGATAACAAGAATTTAGAAGAAGTACAGAAGAATTTGATTTATATGAAAAGAGAGTATTTTGAGAATAGTAATAAAAATTCAAAGGTGCTAGCAAGGCTCACACAAAAGGAAAAGTCAAAGAACTCGATAGGGATAGTGAAAAATAAACTAGGAAAACCATGTAGCATCATGAAAGGGAAAATAAAGATATTTCAGGAATTTTATCAAGAATTATATAAAGAGAAGGATACACTAAAGATGAAGATGGAGATATATATAGATAAACTTATAAAGAAGGGTCTAATAGAAGAGGATAAAGAATTAATGGAGAAGAATATATCTCAAAGGGAAATAGAGGAAGCTATTGAGAAATTGAAAGGGGGTAAATCCCCCGGGTTAGATGGGTTGGGATCAGAACATTATAAAACATTCAAAAAAATGTTGGTACCAAAATTATTGAAACTATATAATGGAATAATAAAAGGAGAGAAGATACCACCATCGTGGGAACAATAATTAATTATATTAATTCCAAAGCCGGATAAGGACTTAACAGTCCCAGATTCCTATAGACCTATTTCATTAATAAATCAGGACAAAAAAAATTCAGCTATAATGGCCAGGAGGATGAATACTTTTATAGGTAATTATATTGGAGATGATCAGTGTGGTTTTGTGGCAGGTAGACAAATGCATAACTTAGTTGGAAGTTTAAACATGGTAGAGGAGGTAAAAAAGATAAAGACCAAAGCAGGAATAATAGCGTTGGATATATTTAAGGTGTTTGATTGTGTGAGCTGGCAAGCACTAAAGAGAATAATAGAAAAAATGGGGTTTGGAAATAGATTCAAAGGTTTAATTGAACAATTATATTCGCAAAATACAGCTTCAGTGGTGATAAATGATGGAATTACAGAAAAGATACAACTGGCCTGAGGAACTAGACAAGGATGCCCACTCTCACTGGTCCTATTTGTATTGGTTATAGAACTATTGGCAAATATGATAAGAGAAGATGATAAAATAGAGGGAGTAGGATGTAATAAAAAATAAATAAAAATAAATATGTTTGCAGATGACACATTGTTGACAATTAAGAATCCATTAGAGAAAATGGAAAGAATTAAGCAACATCTGAGGGATTTTGAAGAAGTTACGAGATTGAGAATAAACTGGACAAAATCAGAGATGATGTTACTTAACTATACCAAAAAGGAAGGGAAAGATTGGGAAAATAAAGAGAAGAAAATGAAAATTAAAGAAATGATTAAATATTTGGGAATTAAAATTACAAAAAAATTAGAGGATTTAGAAAAGGAGAACTTAAACAACTTGAAAAAAGAAGTTATAGATAAATTAGAAAATATAAAGGATTAAATTTATCGTGGTTTGGAAGAATAGCTTAAGTAAAAATGAAGATATTACCAAAGGTAAATTTTGTATTTAGAATGTTACCAATAAGAATATCTGAAAAAGAGATAAAAAGTTGGCAAAATATTGTAAATAATTTTTGTAATGGGGATAGGAAAGCGAGATTAAATTAAAAAAGGTGGTATTTAACACACAAAAAAGGAGGATTAGGACTCCCAAATATAAAATTATATACATAGCTAATAGATTAAGACATATAGTAGGAAGTATGTTAGGAGTAGGAGACTTAAGTTGGTTGGAGGATAGAAAAGGAATGGACAAAGATTGGAAATTGGAAAATATATATTTTTAGAGAATATAATAAAAAATGGGGGGAAGAAATAGAGAACCCCCTTCTAAAAAATCACTGGGAAATATGGCGTGCATATAAAAAGGATTTACTTCCAAGTATTTCCCCAATAACACCAGTGATAATGTTAGGAAACTTTCCAGGGAACCTAAAAGATAAATTGGGGGAAATTTTAATAGAGAGGGATATAATGAAGCTAAAAAATTGGCTAAGGCGGATGAACACTCCAGAAGAATTAGAAGAGGCACTAAAGGAGAAGAATTTATCGTGGTTAAATTATTATCAATTAGAACAATGGACGAAGAAATGGTTAAAGGACAACGGAGAGTGTAGAGAAATGACGAAATCTGAGGAATTGATTTTAAGTAGAGAAGTTGAAAAGGGAGAAAATAAAATGATAAAAGGTTTAACAAGTGAAATATATAGAATATTGGTTGGGAAGGGGGAGACAGAAAACTTGGGTAAGATGGTGTGGGAAACGGATCTGAAGGTACAAATAGGGCAACAGAGTTGGGAGGGAATATGGAGACAAAGAGTGTTGAGAAACATGTCAGTGAGAATAAAAGAGAATTACTATAAGATTATAATGAGGTGGTATCTAACCCCGGTGAGATTAAATAAAATGAACAAGATGAACTCAGCAAATTGCTGGAGAGGATGTCAAAAAAAGGAACATATTTACATATGTGGTGGGATTGTGAATTTGTTCAAAAATTGTGGAAAATGGTGTTTAAAGAGATAAAAGACATTGTTGGAATGGAGACTGAAGAGACACCTATGGTGGCATTGCTATCATTATATGGAGAATTAAAGTGTAACAAAGAAACAAAAGAACTGATAACGAATTTGCTGACGGCAGCAAGGTTGGTCATATCTAGGAACTGGAAGGTACAAGAAGATTATCATGTCGAAGATTGGTATAAAGAGATTTGGGATGTTGCTATAAATGATAAATTGACATTAGGGTGACCATATGGCCGGATTTGCCCGGATTTGTCCAGATTATTGTTGCAAACCGGCAAATCCGGGAGGGGGAGGGAAATCCGGATTTTTTACAAAGAGCAGCTCTAACGGGAATTAACAAAAATGCTTATAACTCTGTCATTTTTTAAGATAAAGACATGAAACTTGGCACAATGATAGCCCTTAGGAAGGGCTTTAGTCATACCAAATTTGAAACAGATCAGTTCATCCACTGATTTTTTAGGAATTTTTTAAAAATTAAGGTTTTAAAATTATTATTTTTAAAATCGTCATTTTTAAAGATAAAGCGATGAAACTTTGTACCATGATAGGATTTAGGTAGAGCTTTAGCCACACCAAATTTAAAAGATATCCGTTCATCCATTGATTTTTTAGGAATTTTTTTAAAAATGAGGTTTTAAAATTATTATTTTTTAAACTGTCATTTTTAAAGATAAAGAGCTGAAAGTTGGCACCATGATAGCTTTTAGGTAGAGCTTTAGCCATACCAAATTTGAAACAGATCTGGGGCCAGTAGCAAACCCTGTTAACAACAGCAGCAGCTTGCAATGAGTGAAGATACAGTCAGAAAAAATATTTGAGGGAAGGGGAGAATGTAACACTTTTTATACTGTTGTTTTTATACTGTTTTATGTTTTTTAAATTTTTGTATACTTTTAATGTTTACTATTTTTAATTGTTGTAAACCGCCCAGAGAGCTTCGGCTGTGGGGCGGTATATAAATGTAATTAAATAAATAAATAAATAAATAAATAAATAAATAAATAAATAAAATAACACAAAGAGTATAGCAAAAGCTTCAAAGTACAGCAAAACCTACAAAAGTAGGAGTGAGTGAAGTTAATTTCAGATACATTGAATCTCTCACTTGTTCTTTATTTCAGTGATTTTAACATTAAGATGTTATGAAGAAGAGATTTGTCTTAAACGTGTGCTGTAAAATCAGACATGTGACCAAGGCTATGTTCGGGTGGGCACGCCCCCTTGGTGCTGAACACGCCCCCTTGGGGGCAACCATGTTGTCCTTTTTGTTTTCCAAAATATGGTCACCCTAATTGACATGTAATATAAAAGTAAGAAGAGGGATAACAAAAATGAATGATTTTGAGGGAATTTGGAATCAGTTCCTGGAATATGCATTATCTAAGGGGAGTGGAAAACCACCTCCAGAAGAAACAATGAGATTTTGGAAACAAGAATAGATCCCGGGGTGGGGTGGGGTGCACTTTATGTTATGGGATGATGTCAAAATATTAAATTAGAAATGTTATAAGGTTATTCAATTCTAAGTATTATGATTTTAATTTGTAATTTTTTTTGTTTTCTTTTGATTTATTACTGTATTGATGTATGTTTAAGTTTAATAAAATTAAATAATAATAATAATAAAAAATAATAATATAAAAGCAAGGAATCGAGTACAGAAAGAGTGCTATTGAAATACTGCCATGTGGGCATTGCTATGTTTGGGTCTTTTCCTGAGAAATTTAGACTGGCAAATGATCCATTCTGGTAGGTTTGGATATTATGCCAAAGGGTCTGAGGATAACCAAGCAAAAAGGATCAGTGACAGAGGCCAGGTTTTCAATTTGCCTCTTCCGTGCAAGCCGTTTAGGGCCAAAGCAGATGTCACAGGTATTGGTCATGTATCTGTGTTCACATATCAAGCAAGAGTGAGGTCTACTTTTTAAAAAATCATCAAAGGGGGTTTATGGAGGGAGGAGAATTAAAACCTGCTCCCCCCTTATCTCCCAATGCTCCCTTGCTTCAGGCACTTTTCTTCCAGCTCTGCTTGCTTCCAGTATCAGAGTGTAAGATCACAGAAGGAATTTAAATTCTATGTTATTCCCAAGTGTGTGGAATCCAAGAGATTTTTCTAATGTGCACCACACCTGCAGGTTATAAATCTGATAGCAGCATGGGAACTTTTTACTGAAGCAGAGTTTGGCTACTTTTGTGTAGGTGCAAACTCAGGTCAGATGATCCCAACTCCTCCAGGTGGCAGGAGCTCAGTGAATAAGAGGAAGTGTAAGCCTGCCTGCCTCAACTACAGACACTCCTATACCTTTTATGGAGTGCTAGTCTAGATGAAGTACATTCCAATATGAATTTTTGCCATAGGTGGAAGCTCTTTTGCAGTCTAAAATGGAAAAAGTCAATCCTCTTGCAAGAAAGAAACTCATTGGTGCTCTCACCATCAGAAATGAGGCATCGGAGAGGGCATATTTGGCCATGGTACTCTGTTTGTGAACCTTCCTCCTCAAGGACACCCACCTGGCATGTACTTCATTGTCATTTAGATTCCAGATATGTTGTACACTCCCTAGAGTCAGCTGTGATGAAGGGTGATATAGACTTTAAAAATCAACCAAACAACCCACCAATTAAAAACAGCCCCTGATTTAAAAACAAAATAATATCATGATGGTTAATTCAGTTATCACATAAACTTCAAGTACGACAGATGTATAAATCTATTTAGTTATAATGATATTACACAACTAAGTTTAATGTATTAGCTGCATCTACTGGAAAGCTGAATTGTTAACAATTTGTTATTTATAAAATTGATGTTTAAAGGGGAAAGAGCAGGGTTTGTTTATTTTCTTTTTAATTTTTCTTAGGTAGATCACTTCTATGTTATTTCATGTAAAAGATGCAGGTACTTGATATATGTTTCTCTGCATCCCTTAATTCTTGTGGAGTTATAATCCTTATATAGCTACATAGAAAAGAAATGTCTAAAGTTAAAAAAAAAAACCACCTCGTTGTATTATGTTCAGGCATGCGTAGAATCCTTTGAACCTTCTGTGGAGGTTCTACAATCTCGAAGAAAGGGCAGGAGCTTGAAGCTGCACAAAATGTAGAAGGAACTTCATGAGGCATTCACATTGTTAAATGACGGGCCGAGCCCAGCAAGGCCCCCGGCATAAGCCCGTCGACAAAGACAATCTGAGGAGATATTAAGAAGATGAGGCCACCTCAACGATTTATGGATCAAAGAGCTGTAACACAGCAGCTGTCCCATCTGGCCAAGGTGATCCCCAAACAGGAGATATTCAAAGCAAGTATTAATACATTCAAACTAACAATAAACAGTCCCACCCAATAATCAAACCGAAAAAGTACCAAAAACTGTTCTAGAGTGAAGGGGCCCTTGGAAGAGTCTCTTATTATTTATGTGTATTTTTTTAAAGGTGCACTACATATAAATTAGTAAAATCTCTCGGGAGGTGGGGAAAGAGAGAGAGACTCCAGTGTTACACTAAGAAAGGGCATGTAAGGAGGGGATATGGGCGAGCGGAAAGTGAGGGCTGTGCAGATATGGATTACCTTTAGTTGTTTGAATTCTATTGCATTCTATTGAACAGAGGAAAGGAGTTGCAATCTAGGACACAAACTGACCCTCGCTGGAAACCTTGGGGTCATCAGAGTCTGTGGCAGGTTTAACTTAAAAGGTTGTCACACAGAAGAGGGCCAGGATCTCTTCTCGATCTTCCCATAGTGCAGGACACGGAATAACAGGCTCAAGTTAAAGGAAGCTAGATTCCAGCAGGACATCAGGAAAAACTTTTAGAAAGTGCGACAATGGAATCACCTAGGGAGGTTGTGGGCTCTCCCACACTAGAGGCCTTCAAGAGGCAGCTGGACAACCATCTGTCAGGGATGCTTTAGGGTGGATTCCTGCATTGAGCAGGGGGTTGGACTCGATGGCCTTGTAGGCCCCTTCCAACTCTGCTATTCTATGATTCCCCCATTAGGCGTGCCCTTTACTGTTTCCTGTATAAGCTGCCAACCACTGGTATTCGGAAGGGGGATGCTGCATTTAGAGGCAACGCCTGTGCAAATGAGGGATGCCGATGCATTAGGCACTTAAAGTTAGGCAGTTCGTTAGTAGACTCTATTATGTTTGTAATGCCCGTATGTATACCAAAATACCTAACGAGTTGTAGTATTGTCATTATTAAAACCAAGGTTCATTACGAGCATCTGTGCAATCTGCATGACTAAGTATCTAAACTCTGTCATTTCTGCGCATGTCTTGATATTAGGTGTTTGAACTCCACTTTCTGTGGGAAATGTAAATTAGGGATGTATGAGAATTTGGCTTTTGCTCACAAAACATGTGAGCACGCCCCATTTGAAGCCCCATATACAAGCAGAAGTGTGAGCAAGTGTCCACAGAACATTTTTTCAAAATTGTCAAATACATGCTTATGTTCATCTCATTCCTGATTCCCAGTTCAGTTTGCACAAATTCCCTCAGTACATGGACTCAGTATGACTTTTGTCTATGGACAGAATTTGTGTAAATTAGGAAATTGGTCATTGTTTGATTTGTGCACATTTCCCGTTCATACAAAGCAAGCAGTGATTGCAAACTCAAACAGGAATCAGGCATCAGACCAGTGGGGAGATGATGTCTGGAGAATTCTAGTGATCCCGAACGTGGCTCGTTCGCCCATCCCTAACGCAAATGACCCATCTGCAATGCTCACATCTGTGGAATGATAATACTTAACACTTTTATTATTTTTGACTAAACAATTCTGTGTAAAAGTTTGAATTTGAAATCTGAAGAAATAGCTACGTAGGCTAGTATCCACCCTTTGTTCAACATTTCCTTTTCACTTCAGGTTGTGTTTTCTTTCTCTATTCAGTTATTAAACCAAGGCTATTTCTTTTTAGTATTGGACAGTTTGTTTTTTTATTTGGTAAGTAAAAGTTTTCTTTAGACTTGAGTGTTGCTGCATGGCACTGTGAGGAGTACTAGAAAGGGAATACGAGAAGGAGGAGTTTAGGGATGGGGTGGTGCAGTTTGGGATGGCTGGTGGGTGAGGAGATCTGGGCTTCAGAAGATGGAAGTCCTTTTTTCTGCTACTCCTTCTCACATCATTTGCTCTGCAGCTGCTCAGGGCAGCAATTGTGGAGGTAACCCATTTTATTCTCAGAGTAACCCATGGTTTCTGAGCAGGAAATGCAAGAAATACATCATTCTTATATTTTGTACTAGAAAATTACATGTAACTGCTATCAAACTCTCAGCACCGCTTTTCACATAACAGATTTCTCTTTAGTCCCAAGAGTGCTTACTTCTCCTAAAAGGACAAGAAAATTCATTCAGGAAGTGCCAAAATACAAAATGAAAGTTTTCAAATGATTCTGTTTCTTGCTGAACATGAGCTGAATACAAACATGGTGTGTGAAGAAAAACAACAACCATTATTGACTTCACAATCCATTGGAGAACTGGAACCAACAAAAATAATTGTTGCTGTGTTTGTAACCCTAAGAAGCTGGCATTTATGCCAGGAAATGAATTAATGCCCAGCTCAGGAGGAGGAGGAGGAGGAGGAAGGCCCGCGACACCTCCTGGAAAGGAATTTCTCCCCTCCCCTGTTCCAGCATCGACAGGTGGCTCACTGGCTGAGCTCACGTCATAGGCGTATGAAGGTGTGTGCACCCAGGGAATTTTTATTGTTAAAGGTGATCATTTATTGAATACTCAACCATAACTGACATTATTTTTATTCATTTACTAGCTGTACCCTGCCACGCGTTGCTGTGGCTCAGTCTGGTTAAATTGAAAAGAAAGAAAAGACAAAGCGGATGTTTCTAATATGTTTAATTTCACAATGCTTGTGGATATACAATATTTTTAGTTGTTCCATTGTCTGTGTAGATATAGAGATTGTCTGGTTTGCCGACTCTAGAACACACAACATATAATTGTCCATGTGAGAAGCAATCTGTGTCTAGATCTAAAACGCACAATTCTAAAGATTGGCCCTGAGCTTTGTTGATGGTGATTGCAAACGCCAATCGAATTGGGAATTGCAATCTCTTAAATTGAAATGGCATATCTGTTGGAATCATAGGAATGCGAGGAATGAGGACATCTTCACCTTTGAAAGGTCCTGTCAAGATTGATCTCCGACTATAACAATTGCCACTTCGTCTATAGTTGGAGCATTGAATCTTCGCACATGTTCTCCAGCAGGCATTTTGTCAGCATGAATAACAATCTTGTGTGTATCAGATGGCATCATGTCAATTGCTGTTTTGAACAAATGTACTAAATTGTTTTTTTCGTGAAGTAGCTGTTGCAGTTTTGAAACGACGGACCTTTTTATGCCGGTATAAATTCTGCAGCGTGCATTCATTGCCATCACCAATGAAATACATTCGTAGGAATTTATGTTGACTATCTTGAAACGGAAGGAAGGAGCCGGCTTTATGATAAATTTGTCCTTTGACTTTGAAAGTTGGCATAAATGAAGCTGTGATTATTTCTGCACCGAACAACGTCATTTGGAAGCATGAGTTGTATTTCCTGATGTTAGATAGGAAATGCTTTGATTCTGCGGTATATCCGGCAAGCAAAGTTTGTAATGGCTCTGGTGGTTCTCCAAGTTGAGGCAGTTTAATTTTTCCAGCAGCGCAACACATTCCTTTTGTTTCTCCATTAAATTTAAGAGCCTTGCAATAAGGATACACTTCAGTCACAGTGCCGATGAGAACATGCCGCCTCAAACTATAATCATCAGCTGGGTTGTACCGGAATGCAAGGCGATTGTAATCGTGTGATTGTTTACCACGGAGTCGTGTTTGACGCTGACGTGCTGTTCTCGTTGACGTCTTTCAGCCGCTCTCAGCCTGTCGCATTCATTCTGTTGAGAACAAAGCAGATCTGAAGCTGTAGAACGCGATTGCCGTGCTCGCAACCGTGCATCCTCAAGTCTGGCTGAATGTTGCTTGGCTGGTTCCTTGGCACGTATTTGAGGCTTTCTTTTTCTTTTTTTCTCGTTTGCTGATGCCCGTTCTTCCTCAGTCTGATTTGCAATTTCTCATCGCAGTGCTCCCGCTCCGCGAGTACGACGACCTAAGTGTGATCTTCTGCGAGGCATTATTTGGATGAAGTAAAGCAGATTTTTTGGTTTTTTAAAAAGGATGTTTTTACGGTGAGAGGGTTAGTGGAAACTCCTGGCAGTTACCTTTCTTCAGAATGTGTAACTGTCACAGGTGTGACATCTATATTCACTCAGCCAATTGTGAGAAAACATGCAAATAGGAGAGGAGTTAGAGGCAGCGGATTGGCCTACTGGTTGGCGATGTCACAATGATCAGCAGGACTGCTTTTGAGGAGGCCTATTTCTTCGATTTTAAGACAAACCTTTGACCCCATAGAGAACATAGTTACATAACAACACTCGCATATTCGAACGCAACGCTGTGTCAAAATTTCAAAGCAATCGGTGAAGAACTTTCGGAGATATAAAAGCATGTTTTTACGGTGAGGAGGTTACTGGAAACTCCTGGCAGTTACCTTTCTTCAGAACGTGTGTCACAGGTGTGACATCTATATTCACTCAGCCAATTGCGAGAGTACATGCAAATAGGAGAGGAGGCAGAGGCAGTGGATTGGCCTACTGGTTGGTGATGTCACAATGATCAGCAGGACTGGTTTTGAAGAGGCCTATTTCTTCGATTTTAAGACAAACCTTTGACCCCATAGAGAACATAGTTACATAACAACGCTCGCGTATTCGAACGCAACGCTGTGTCAAAATTTCAAAGCAATCGGTGAAGAACTTTCGGAGATATAAAAGCATGTTTTTATGGTGAGGAGGTTACTGGAAACTCCTGGCAGTTACCTTTCTTCAGAACGTGTAACTGTCACAGGTGTGACATCTATATTCACTCAGCCAATTGCGAGAGTACATGCAAATAGGAGAGGAGGCAGAGGGAGCGGATTGGCCTACTGGTTGGTGATGTCACAATGATCAGCAGGACTGGTTTTGAGGCCTATTTCTTCGATTTTAAGACAAACCTTTGATCCCATAGAGAACATAGTTACATAACAACGCTCACGTATTCGAACGCAACTCTGTGTCAAAATTTCAAAGCAATCGGTGAAGAACTTTCGGAGATATAACGACAGTAACAAACAGACTTTTTCATTTTTATTTATATAGATTTATTAAACACTGTAGACACTGATGCTCTACTCCACATTCAGCTTGCCTGACCACGGGAGGGCTGTTGCAGGTGAGGAGGGGGCAATGAGGAGATGCAGGTGAGGAGGGGGCAATGAGGAGATGCACCTCAAGCCCCAGCATTGGTGGGGCTTTGTGGTGACACTGGCCAGAGGAGGGGCTTAAGGGGCGATATAAGCCTTCGGGGCCCTTCCTCCTGCTCCCTTTGAAGCCTGACTCCTGGCAGAGTGATTTCTTTTCACTCCTGCTGCCGGGAGCGATGGCGTGCTGTTGGGGGCGGTGGGCCTCAGGGGCTGACTTTTTCAAAAGATGAAGAAAAGCAGCTTGCAAATATGGAGGATAATAATACTGACTGACCTTACAGGGTTGTTGTTGTGAGAATCATAGCTATGTGAACCATTATACAAGGGGTGTGTGTGTGTTTGGGGAAGGCATTTGGAGTGGGCAAACAGCAGATGGGGGAAAAGTTAAGTATCTCTCGCTCGTATCGCCTCCCACTCTGAGTTCTTCTCTCCTGAAGCTGCTCTTATTTATTTATTTAGATGTTTGTTTGTCCATTACATTTCTGTATCGCCCAATAGCCGAAGCTTTTTCATATAAGCACAATATCTCTTTTACACACATTTCCATGCAACATGTACATAATCCCTAAGGGCATTTTCACATGTGATACTTAAAGTGCATTTGAACCTGTGTGCAATGTATTGTTGTTGTTGTTGTTGTTGTTGTTATTATTATTCTGCCTATTCCCCAATACTGGTACTCAAAGTGGCTTTACAAATTAAAACATGTACAGTTAAAACAGATAGAGATATACAAAAATTAAAAAAAATTAAACATACTACAATATTTTCGATGTTTGAAGTTTTTATTTCCAAAACAAAACCAACTTAAACAAACACAATACAAAAAAGAGAGAGAGAGAGAGAGGAAAAAACAAAAAAAAATCAAAAAATACAAAGTATATATATATATATATATATATATATATATATATAATATTTACTTGCTATTTACTGTTTTACTCTGTACAGCACCATGTACATAGATGGTGCTATATAAATAATAATAATAATAATAATAATAATAATAATAATATACCCCGCTCCTCAGCCAAAAAAAGGCTCTTGGAGCGGCTTACTCTTAGCAAAAAAGACAGTCCCTGCCCTCAGGCTTACAGTCTAATAACAACATGAAACACAAGGAAAAGGAGTCCAGGGGGGAATCTGCACGTCGAAAGCGAGCGTGTAACTTGCCTTTTGAAGAGACGACGAAGAGACGTCCTTCCCCCCGCCGCCGCCCGCCGCCACCCAACTCCCTCCTCGCTGGCTGGGATGGACAGCTCGGGGAAGAAGGCGGGGTGGAGAGCTTCTTCCGCTCTCCACCCCGCCTTCTTCAGCCGAGCTCTCCTCGCCGGTTGGCGAGGAGGTCTGCGGGTGGCGGCGGCGGGAAGGACATCTCTTCGTCGGCTCTTCAAAAGGCAAGTTTCACGTTCGCTTTCATGCCGCACTGGGGTCGCTTAGAAGCAATCTCAGAACGACGTGCAGATTCCCCCCAGGAGGGAAGAGGTAAAGAGAGAGAGAGACAGAGAGAGATTAAGTGGACTGGGAACAGGGCTGATGGGATTGTCCTGCTCCCGAAGGAGGGGAGTCCAACAGGAGCAGGCCATGATGTTTCTTCCACCTGCTCCTGTCCCCTTGGTCCTTCTTCTTCCCCACAGGGCCAAGAACACTTAAAACATAAAATTGACTTCTGATTTTCTCCACCGGCCAAATATTAGGGCTATGCAGCCACCCCCGCGATCCACCTTGGAGGCTGGTTCAGAACCCCTGAAGCAGCTCCAGTTCAGCTCAGGGGTGCTTTGGGGGTTGCCTGACCCACCTTGGTGCCAAAGCCGAGGCAAAATTCAGGCCTTTTGAGGCGATTTGGACTTTTCTGGGTGCCGGCTGCACAGAAAAGACTCCCTTTCCCCACGTACCTGGTGCCTCTAACATCCGCTGCTGCCAGACACAAGGATGGCAGCAGACAGCACCAGGTAACCCCCCCCACTTACCTGCCTCCGCCGTCTGCCACCACTGCTGCTGCCCTTGCATCCAGCGGCTTCCACTGCCACATAAGCCTGGAAGTAGGCCATGCGGCTTATGCATCGGCAGCAGTCGAAGCCACCGGATGGAAGGATGGAGGTGGCAGCGGGCAGCGGAGGCAGGTAAGCCTCCCTCCCCCCTTACCTGCCTCCATCATCCAGCGGCTCCCACTGCCGCTAATGCATAAGACCAGAAGTAGGCCGCGTGGCCTACTTCCAGGCTTATATGGCAGTGGAAGCCACCAGAACCAAGATGACGGTGGTGATGGAGGCAGCAGGTAAGGAGTCTGGTGGGGGGTGGGGCCAGCTCTGAAGCACTGAGGTGGCCCGAAGCTTTGGAGCCAATTGGCTTTGGGCCACCTCGGCCTTTGCCCAAACCGCCGTGGATCTGGTTCGGAAGGGTCCGAATCACCCCGATCCACTTCGGATTCAGGGTTTGGATCCAAGGCAGTGCACAGCCTTGGATCCAAAAATATAACCCTATTTTTTCTAAATCTACCATTACAAAAATCCCGATTCCCTTCTTTCTTTCTTTTATCTTACATTTTTCTTCTCAGTCATTGAATCCACAGATAAATAACTCATTTTTTTCTTGTTCTTGCAAAAAGTCTATAAATGATCTCCATTCCATTAAAAACATAGATGTTGACTTTTCTCTAATTATTGACGTAAGTTTTGCCATCTCTACCCACTCCAACATCTTCAGTAGCCAGTCCTCTATTGTGGGTACTATTAATCCTTACCATTTTTGTGCATATAATAATCTCACCACCATTATCATATACAAAAATAGTGTCCCATAGTTCTTTTTCATCTGATCATCCATCAGACCCAACAGGAAGTATTCCGATTTCAATTGTACATTATTTTTCAGAATCTTCTGAATTAAAGCATGAATTTGTGCCCAAAAGTTTTTTGCTTTTTTACAATTCCACCACATATGATAAAATGCCCCTTCTTGTTCTTCATATTTCCATCAATTTCCTGAAGCACCTTTATACATTTTTGCCAGTTTTGAAGGATACATATACCCATCATCTTATAATTTTTTCTTTAAGACTAAATGTAAATTTTAAACCTTTTAACCACATATTTTCCCATTGTTCCATTAATATATTATATCCAAAATTCTGGCCCCATTTTATCATGCAATCTTTTACGTGTTCTTCCTCTGTCTCAAATTTCAACAACAATTTATACATTTTTGCAATAACATGTTCATCGTTTGTACACATTTTGCATTTTCAAATTCAGATTTTGTTTGGTCTAAACCAAAAGTTCTCTTACCTACTTTAAACCTTTACAAAAATTGTAAATACGAGAACCATTGACATATACAACCTTCTTTCACCAGTTCTTCCCTCGATTTTAGTTTGTATTCACCTTGCATCAGTTCTAATACATCCCGATATGTTAACCAATTATACATACTTGTCATTTCTGTTCTATGGAAGGCCTCCTGAGCTGATAACCACAAAAGTATTTTCTGACAGAATCTAGCTTTATATTTATTCCATATTCTCAGAATAGCATGAGAATAGAATACATAATGAGTAAACCCCGTTGAACAGAAAGAGACTTTCTTCTGAGTAAACACATATAGAACTGACTTTTAATAGTGTGGTCTCTCAGAAGCTTTTTTAAAAGTCTAAAACAGCAAACTGGAAAGCAGTGCCCTGCAACCCTATGCTTATTTCTGAGGTCTTACTTCTGTTTACTCAGAAGTTCAATGGAGTTTATTCAAAGGTAAGCATGCATCAGATTTTAGTATGACTTGGATGTAAATGGAATTGAAATCAATGGGATTTACTTTTGAGTAAGGGAATCCATCCCGGGCAATAAACAAGCTCCATTGAACACACACAGATACACACACAACCCTCCAATTCTGCCTTAATCCACCCCTGCGTAGAATCAGGGAGGGGTGTGTGTGTGTTAATGGGAAGGAATGATTTAGGGGGTGATTAAAAATTCCTAAAAAAATCAAGGGATGAATCGATCTGATTCAAACTTGACATGCCTAAAGCGCTTCTTAAGAGCTCTCACAGTCCGATGTTCCATCTCTTTATCTTTAAAAATGAGGGAGCTGTAAGCATTTTGGTTAATTCCCATAGGAGCTCCAATGAGCAAGGGGGGAAGCCTGCCACTTGATCACATTGTCCATCAACAACAAAAACCAATGAACTGGAGGGGGAAGGAGAAAGGGCAGGGTGGGGTGGGCACAATAGCAACCGGAGAGCAAACAAGAGGGTTCACCAGTATAGCGATGATTGTGAAAGGGAGGGACGCTTGCCGCACTTATGAAATGGAGGTAAAAAAATGTGGAGGCAAACCAGGGGAAATAAATAGGTGTGATGGAGCTCATTGTGCTTCATGGGGTGCTGCCAACCATGTGCCATGTGCTGTAGTTGCCCTAACTGATGACCTATACATGGAGAGGTACAGGGGGAGTGCCACCCTGCTAGCTAGTTCTCTTTAACCTCTCAATCACTTGCGATACCATCACCATAATAGCCTACTGAACAGAACTGGCAACTCCAGTTCAGAGTTGAGAACTGGAGGAAGAGTGTTTCAGTGGTGCCATTCCAACTAGAGAGCCAATTCCAGAAGGTGGTGCGGGGTCACTCTTGCTTGAACCCATCTGCAGAGTTCTTTCTTGTCCCCATGTGATTTAACATCTACTGTACATGAATCTGCAGAAGGAGGTTATTCAAGAATTTGGAATTAGTGGGCAAAGTGCTTGAGTGGGTGGTGGCCAACCAGCTCCAAGCATTCTTGGATGAGATTATTATCTGATCCAAGGCTGGCCCTAGGATAAATAGCACCCTGGGTGAGGAGTGCCTTATGGGGCCCTCCCCTGTGCACAGTGTTGCAGAGCCACCAGGAGGGTGTATGAGGCCTGGTGGAGTGTGTTGTTGGGGCCCCCTGCTGCTGCCTTCTAGAAGGACCCGTACATATGTGCACAAAGCTGGGGGCCACATCCGAGAATTATTGCATCTGAGGCTTCTTACCTACAGCTCCTTCTTGCCTGATTGAAAAGCCACTTCCTGTGCAGTGGCACTGTGTCACACAGCAGAACTACCACAGGTTTTACTTTAGGGTGTTTTCTTTTGTAGCAGTTTCTATCTTTTGGTAAGCATTCCTTCGTTTTGAATATCCATTATTTTTATCTTTAAAAATAATAAAGAAAAGTAAAAAGGTATCCAGGTGATCTCTTACAGCTTATATAATGCTTATAGTGTTTCCAGGGCAGGATCTACATTACTGCTTTATAGTGGTTTATTACAGTTTTGACAACTGTTGGGACTCATGACACATTCCATATTCCATTTTCAAACCACTTTCAAACCGTTATATCCTGCTTGGTATAGATCTGGCCTAGTATTTGAAGTGCTATGTGCTTAGTAACGTTGCTCAAACTAAAGCTGTGTTCCACTGATTTTTACCTAGCCCAAATGACATCAAAGTGGAAATTGAAAAAGAAACATACTTTAAAGATAATTGCAGGAAGATCATTTTTGTAATTAATACCATAGAATCATAGAATAGCAGAGTTGGAAGGGGCCTACAAGGCCATCGAGTCCAACCCCCTGCTCAATGCAGGAATCCACCCTAAAGCATCCCTGACAGATGGTTGAATGACTTGAATGACTCTTGAATGACTCTTGTGTGGGAGAACCCACAACCTCCTTAGGTAACTGATTCCATTGTCGTACTGCTTTAACAGTCATGAAGTTTTTCCTGATGTCCAGCTGGAATCTGGCTTCCTTGAACTTGAGCCCGTTATTCCGTGTCCTGCACTCTGGGAGGATCGAGAAGAGATCCTGGCCCTCCTCTGTGTGACAACCTTTTAAGTATTTGAAGAGTGCTATCATGTCTCCCCTCAATCTTCTCTTCTCCAGGCTAAACATGCCCAGTTCTTTCAGTCTCTCTTCATAGGGCTTTGTTTCCAGACTCCTGATCATCCTGGTTGATCATCCTAGAATCTTGAAAGACAGGTTACAGACACCTGCTTTTTGCTACCCTAGCTCACAAGCAGGACACGGGTGCAACAGCTCCGTCCCACCCATGTTCCCCAGCAACTGGTATATATAGGCTTACTGCCTCTGATACTGGAGGAAGCACATAACCGTTGATAGCCTTCTCTTCCAGGAATTTATCCAACTGCCTTTTAAAGCCATCCATATTTGTGGCCATCACTACATCTTGTGGTAGTAAATATATCTAGTGAGGGAGGAAGCAGCAGCCAGGCATCTCTCCACCGTGCCTGGGTCCAGCTCCAGCTGAGAGCCCCCTCCCTCCTGCTACCAACTGTCTCTGCAGAGGCCACCAGTGAGGGAGGAAGCAGCAGCCAGGCATCTCTCCACCATGCCTGGGTCCAGCTCCAGCTGAGAGCCCCCTCCCTCCTGCTACCAACTGTCTCTGCAGAGGCCACCAGTGAGGGAGGAAGCAGCAGCCAGGCATCTCTCCACCATGCCTGGGTCCAGCTCCAGCTGAGAGCCCCCTCCCTCCTGCTGTCTCCTGTAACTGCTGAACTTTCCAACTAAGATTGTAGTGCCTGAATTTGCTTTCCTTTTCCCCCTCCTCCTCCTCCCTCCCAATCCCCTTTCCTTTTGTGTCATGTCTTAGATTGTAAGCCTGTGGGCAGGGACTGTCAAGAAATACTTTTGTAAGCCGCCATGAGAGCCTTTTTTGGCTGAATGGCGGCATAAAAATACTTAAATAAATAAATAAATAAATAAATATTCTTCTCTGATGAAAGCACATCAAATGGACCACAGGGATAACTGCGAACACTTTGGTACTTCTCTATTCAATTCTAGTTGTAAAGGAGGGCTTGACCCCCTTTGCCTTTACACAGCATATGCACCTAGATGTATTATCACTGTCACGTTGTTTTATTTTGATTAGGGCACTGTATAGCCACCCCCTACCCCCAACTCATATTGGAGGCTGCTTCAGAGCAACCTAAATGGCCCTGATTCGATGTCGGTTGCTTCGGGGCTTGCCCTCCTCGCTTCGGTACCAAAGTGAGATTTGGGCTCAGCCTTCCTGGGGTTCTTGGGTGACAGCCACATAGCAGGCAACCCAAGGCTGAACAGGAGTCAATTGGACTCCCTGCCTGCTTGCCTCCCCAAACCCAGAGTCGCTGCCATTGAGACTTACCTCCCCCTGCATCATCTTCCCTGAGAGCCAAGCCACAATTTAAAGGCAAGATCATGGGGGCTCTTTTTTTAATAGCTAAGGGAAATGACCCTTTATGGCCACTGTAGTTTGTGGCCATGGAGCTATTAAAAAAAGAGAGTCCCAGTGAACGTACCTTTAAATCATAGCTCAGCTCTCAGGGAAGAGGAAGCACAGGAAGGTAAATCCCGGCAGAGGCAGCAGTGGCGGGAGGTGACCGGGGAGGGAAAGGGGGATGAGTCCAGCGAGTCAAGCTCTTTGATTTTGGCTCATTGTTGTTGGCGATGAGGCTTTTGTGATTCAAATGCAAATTATTCCCAGCATTTTGAAAAAAACCTTGCTTTTTCTGTTTTCTCTGTTCTCCCTGTTTTTAGGAGCAACTACTGGTCGGCCGGGGTGGTTGGGGAAGAGTTCTTGTTGCTAGGTGAAGGGCAAAATGTCCTCTGCAAAACATCCTTTGCAAAATGTCCTTCGCTATCCCAGTTAAAATAATGCTCTGATTGGTTCTTGAATCTTTCTATGGGTGGGGCTTTCTCCCTCTTCTTTCCACTCACTGGGTAATTTGATCCAGATGCCTGGGGATCAACATGTGTTTCTTTTTGCATCTATTCTTCCCCCAAGAAGGAAACGGCATCTTTAAAATTTAACCTAGCTCTCACTTCCACAACAGAGATAAAACTTCCAAAACTAGAGATCCAATCAAAAATCCCAGTTTTTGATCATCAGTAAATGCCAATCCAGTCAGTTTTGCTAGATCAAAAATTGTGATCAAATATGTTGTTATATGTCTCTCACAATTTCTTCCGGATTCAAGCCTCAGTTTAAGCATTTCTGTAATTCAGAAGGCCTGTTTCTTAGAACATGTAGTCTGCCTGGAGGCAGAATAACCTTTCTTTGCATGTTTTAGAATTTTTACATAAATTAGCTGATTGTGCTCTGAGTTATCATAAGGCTTCTCCCTACTGTGTCTTTCTCCAGCCATCTCTGAGCTTCTCTTGCATTTCCTTCTAGTTTATCTTTTGTACTGCTCTTGAAGACCTTATTTGCTTCTAATACAACAATTAACCTGCTTATCCATTGCTCATAAGAGCATAAGAAGAGCCCAAATGCTGGGTCAGACCACGGGTCCACGCTTTTCACATAGTGGTCAACCAGCTACTAATCAGGAACCCACAAGTAGGACACGGGTGCAATGCTGGCACCCTCAAGAGTTGTGGCTTGGCACGGCTACTTATGTCCATTCAGCAGGAGAGTTCTCTGCAGGACAAGGTTCAGAAGGAAGCAGGACTGAATCACGCAGCACCTTCCTCCCCTGGGTGTGTGTGAGTGTGTATGTGTGAAACCGTCCACAGCAGAGGTTGTTTGGGGTTGGGGAGGATGCTGCTGGGCTGGAAGCAGACTCCCCCCACCCCCCATAGGCCAGATTTTCCCTATACTTAATAAAGAAAGAATTGTACATTTCATGAAAGGGTCTTTGATGAGACTGAGACACTGCGATAAGAACTACTTGTCGTCGTCCCCTTCTATCACAAGTACAAGCAACATCAAATAGCAGCCTGGCAAAGAATCATACAAGATCAGCTTGCCAACTCAAATCTTCTATTTATGGTTGCTATGGTTTTCAGGCGTGGGGCAATGTTTATGGTATGATGATGATGATGATGATGATGATGATGATGATGATGATAATAATAATAATAATTATCCGCCTTTCCATTCTGATCTAGGTGGGGAACAACAATAAACAACAAAATACATAAAACTGAATTAAAACATAATATACATTGTTAAAAACATTCTAAAAACATCTTAAAGTTCCACTGGAGTATTAATATGGAGAAATGTATTTAAAACTTCATGGAAGGAAAATTTTTGGTGGGATCTGGAGTGACAAAATGACAGGCAGGGAAAGAGTTAATCATTCCTCCCCATGATATTCTTCACTCCCTCTTGCCCCCACCAGAAGCCCTTTTCCTCATCTAAACAGGCCTTCAGGCTACTGTTACATGCATTTGCATGTAATGTGCAGTTTGAGCCTTAAGAAAACATATTGTGACTATTTACTTTTGAGTTCTCAACAGAACACCAGAGTTCTGTCCCTCCTCTTGGCCTGCAGCCAATAAAGGGTGTTGTTTAACTCTGTCATTTCTTTGCTTGACAAAGTACAAAGAATCTCAGCAAGAGGTGGATGCTGGAGCTACAAACTGCTTGGGAGGGAGGTGGCGGTTGCTCAGACAGCATCTTCCATTAAGCTAGACTAGCCAGCACCTTTTCTCATGAGCAGGTGTAGCCCGTCCGTCAAAACACACCTGCGTACAATTACGTGAGGTCGTTTGTGCAAACTAGGCTGTGAGCAGGTGCAGCCATACTAATTCGCCATCTCAAAAAAAGTGTTGCCACCATACCACGAAAGTGCTGCTGGATGAACCTCTGCACAGTCCAATTCACACAAGCATTTCCTCATATGATCACAGGCAGGGATGTGGATGAGGAGAAGCTACAGTTGCTCACCTCTAGGAGAAAATGATTGTAAACTAGCCTTAGAGGATCATCAGACGGGGGGAAATCGTGTTTCCTTACAACTGCTCTAGGTTCCTGCTGCTCAACCACTAGAAGGACGAGAAGAATCACACAGGAGAGAAAGGGGAAACAAGCTGCAACCACATGTAGTGGGACAGCGCCCTCTGGTGGTTGTTTTATAGTGAAACTTCTCTGCACACGGCAGGAAATGGCGACCAATTTCATTCCAATACGCCAGCTGTGCCCCTTCCTAGAGTCGGAAGACCTAAAGATGGTAGTGCACGCGCTGGTAACTTGGAGGCTCGACTTCTGCAATGCACTCTACATAGGGCTACCTCTGTGCCTAGTCGGGAAACTTCAACTAGTTTAAAATATGGCAGCCAGGCTTGTCACCGGTACATCTAGGGGTGACCACATTACACCAGTTTTAAAATCTCTTCACTGGCTGCCAATTAGTTTCCGGGAGAAGTATAAAGTGTTGGTTATTATCTTTAAAGCCCTACATGGTTTGGGTCCAGGCTACCTGCGGGATCGCCTTCTCCCGTACAATCCGCCCTGCACACTCAGGTCTGTTACCCAGAGGACCTTCTCTCTGCTGCTCCCAGACTGTGGAATGGTCTGCTGGAGGAGACTCATGAACTTGACAGTCTATTAGCATTCAAGAAAGCTATCAAGACTGATCTCTTCTGGCAGCCTATGGCTCATAAGTGATACTAGTCTCTCATTGATGGTAATACACACACACACACACACACACACACACACACACAGGTTTGTGGGAGTGGGGAGGAGAAATAGGCATTAACAAAATGCGTTTAGACTTGTGTGATGCCCCATTCTGGAATTAGTGACACCATGAAGAAAAACGAACCCTGTACTTATGGTGCTTTTCTATCTATCCAAATTTTCAAGTACATTTGCTGAATAAACCTGATTCAAGTTGTGGCTATTTTAGCATATGATCATCACCCCTATTTTTAGCTAGATTTATCTGTCAGCAGTGTGAACTTCTTTCCCACTATTTGAAAATGTACTAGGCAGTCTGACAAATTTGTCCATTTACTGGTAACCCCAACCTGCTTATTAGTGAGCACATGAATTTCCAATGTATACATCTGAGTCAGCACATTTCAGTCTTGTTTCTCCTTAGAAACTAGAGCTGTGCCCAAGTGGCCTCTCAAAATTCCACCCTATTTGTAGGTAGAGAAATTGGGTGGACAATTTCAACGAATTTCTCCAGAGGAAGGAGAAATTCTCCAACAATTTCTCACAGGTAGGCATCACCTTTGGAAAAGGGTTGTAGAACAACTTCTTTCTTTCCTAAGGGATGGGGTTTCATTTTGTTTTGTTTTTGCATTGCCATTGCAAGTGGCAATGGCATCAACTGTGTTAGCAGCCTGTCCCTCATTTTGCATCCTCCACCATGCCCCATCTGCCTCACATCACTCCAGAGCATTGAGGGGAGGGAATGCAGCCACCACAAAAATTAATGGTGAAGAAAATGTGGGGGGAAATCTGAAAAGTGTCCTTTTATTTCTAGGAGGTACAAAAAGAAAAATCTCAGGAATTTTCTGAAAGTTTTCTTTCCCATGAAAGGGGCTTCCATTTTTCTGCCTCATTTTCATGGCAGCTTATATGTGTGTTGGTGGCGCTTTTGACCTGAAGTAATCACTGTGAGGTGGTTAAGAGTACTATGTATTTTTTTCTTTCTGTTACACATCTTACCATTGCTCTATAGTCTCCCTGGCTGCCTGCCCTTCCTGAGCTGAAAAGGCCCTAGGGGAGGAATACATTCACGATGTCTTCCCCTGGGCAGGAAGTGCGGGAAGCCAAAGAGGCTATGACACCAAATTATTTAAGGTTGTTAAAACAAAAAGGGATTGTGAAGCTCCAAAGGGATCTCTCTAGCCTGGGAGAGTGGGCATCCAAGTGGCAGATGTGGTTCAATGTAAACAAGCATAAAGTAGTCAAGTATAACCTGCCTGATGGGATCTGAGCTGGCAGTGCCTGTGCAAGAAAGAGATCTTGGGGTTGTGGTGGACAGGTCTATGAAAACATCAACCCAGTGTGTGGCAGCTGTAAAGAAAGCAAACTCCATGTTAGGTATTATTAGAAAAGGAGTTGAGACTAAAACTGCCAGTATCATACTGCCTTTATACAAATCTGTGGTGTGGCCACACTTAGAATATTGTGTACAGTTCTGGTCATCACACCTTAAAAAAGGCAACTAAAATGATTAAGGGACTGGAGCATCTCCCCTATGAGGGAAGGTTACAACAGCTGGGGTTGTTTAGCTTTGAAAAAAGGAGGCTAAGGGGGCGACATGATAGAGGTGTACACAATTATGCCTGGTGTGGAGAACGTGAATAGGGAGACATTTTTCTCCCTCTTCCATAATACTAGAACCCTGGATCAACCCATGAAGCTGATTGGTGGGAGATCCAGGACAAATAAAAGGAAGTACTTCTTCACACAGCGCATAGTTAAGTTATGGAATTCACTGCCACAAGGTGTGATGGCCAGCAGCAGGATGGCTTTAAAAGGGGGCTGGATAAATTCCTGCAGGAGAAGACTATCAATGGCTACTAGTTGTGATGCTGATGTGCTACCTCCAATATCTTCCAATATCCAAGGCAGTAGGCTTATATGCACCAGTTGCTGGGGAACATTGGTGGAGGATGCTGTTGCGCTGTGTCCTGTTTTGTTGGTCCCTGGCCGATAGCTGTTTGAGTGAACAGAGTGCTGGACTAGATGGATGGTCAGTCTGATCCAGCATGGCAATTCTTATGTTCTTATGATAAAAATATGTTTGCTCATTTCCCTTGCGACTCGAGCAACTTTACACCTTTAAAATATATGTGCTATAAATATATGGCAAAGATGAAAACAAAACAAAAAAGAAGTTCTTTTAAAAAAGACCGTTTACCATTTCTTGAAGTTTGAGGTCAAAAACACGTAATGTGAGGTTGTTTCTCTCTCTCTCTCTCTCTCTGTGTCTCTCTCTGTCTCCTCCCTCTGGTCTTCTTTCAGCTCTTTCTCCTCAGATCCTCTTCCTCCTACTCTGTCACCAACTGCCCCTTTCCTATCATTCTGTGCCTGTCCTTCCATTGGCCCAGCACACGAAGAGCTCACAGGAGTAAGCATTATTACACACACACACACACACACACACTATGTCACAAGTTACATTACATAGAATCATAGAATAGCAGAGTTGGAAGGGGCCTACAAGGCCATCTAGTCCAACCCCCTGCTCAATGCAGGAATCCACCCTAAAGCATCCCTGACAGATGCTTGTCCAGCTGCCTCTTGAATGCCTCTAGTGTGGGAGAGCCCACAACCTCCCTAGGTAGCTGATTCCACCGTCGCACTGCTCTAACAGTCAGGAAGTTTTTCCTGATGTCCAGACGGAATCTGGCTTCCTTTAACTTGAGCCCGTTATTCCATGTCCTGCACTCTGGGAGGATCGAGAAGAGATCCTGGCCCTCCTCTGTGTGACAACCTTTTAAGTATTTGAAGAGTGCTATCATGTCTCCCCTCAATCTTCTCTTCTCCAGGCTAAACATGCCCAGTTCTTTCAGTCTCTCTTCATAGGGCTTTGTTTCCAGACCCCTGATCATACATGCACATGCATACACATTAACCTCCCCTTTGCCTCATCCCTCTCTCTTCCCAAGCTGCCCAATGCTTGAGCTTTGAGCTTTTTTGAAGGTTCAATTTTTTTTTTGCACATCTACTCTACTCAAGCATCAGTTTAAAACAAAAATGAGCAAAATTAGTCAAGTAGCTCTTGAGTAATAAGCCTTACATTACTGTATTCTTATATAAGACGACCATGTTATCCACACTCACTTTGACACGACTCACTTCTATTCAGTTTCTGTTCACTCTGCCGTCTTCACTGTACTTTCATAAACATTTTGATCTTTTTTTAAAAAACAATAGCCCAACCATTATTTCATCTCAACATATTTTGAAGTAAGACCCACTCTCACTCTAGAGATTCCCAAATTTCTGTTCAAAAGAAGTAAAAATGTGTCTATAGATCATCTTAAAGACTTAAATTAAGCTTTTAATGAATCCTGAAAGGAAAAAAAACTTCTATCATTTCCTTAATATCCATAAGCTGAAATGGTAAATAATGGTGAAGCTGCCTGACTCCTTCTGGAATAGCTCAGTTGGCCATGAGTACAGCAACCGGACAGACCAAGAAATATCACCGATCTCTTGTACTGTTGGTGCAGGCTGCTGGGAAGGGACCAGCTCGGGACGTATTTCCATCCAAGTCAAAACAAATAACTTTTAATTTCTAAACCAAATACACCAAAGAACCGCAGCTTGGGAACATCCCAAAGCTACTAAATTACAATTTGAGCTTCAGCATTTCATGTTTTATGGTGTCCCAGACAGGTGGGAGTGTGGCCTGTGGAGAGCAGGGGAGGGTGTGTGCGGAGAGACAGCACAACTATGTGTTGTTGAAACAAGACAGCTTTCCCTGATCATAACTGACATCAAGTGCACTGTATATGTTTCAAAGCACTTTGGTGGACTGAATAGACATGTGGTGTTGGCTGACATTGACCCAATCCAAACACAATGACCAGCAATGGGTTAAAACTCTTTTCTGTTTCTCTTTCAACAAACCAGAGTGCCACGTGCGCACGTCATGCCAAACAACCTGGTTCCTGGATTATATGCTAAACCAGATGCAAAGCTGAAGCAGCAAGCGGGCAGGAGGCAGTGCACTCACTGGCACATGGCTCCAAATGAGTTTAACAACCCACGGGTTGTTGTTACATGCAAACTGGGTCATTGTCTTTTACATCTTTTGTTCCTAAGGTCTTAAAATGCTGTCTCAAAAGTACATCTGAGACCAATAATTTGTTTCACATGGTCCTCTGAGAGATCAGCTGAGGGTAAAAACGTTTTTTTGATACTGATGTGGGCTAACTTGGAGGTGGGAATTTTACCTCTGAATGGCTGCCCCCCAATCCATTCAGTCGCACAAATGCCCAGGAAACTTAACCAATATTTTTGGAGATACATGAAATTGTTGCTAAATAACCACATTCACAGAAAATTATAGAGTGTATGTTGGAAAACATCTTCTTTATTTATATTTTCTCTGGTTTGGTTTGTGTTTCCAACATTTTTCCTTTCTGGCAACAGTGTAGTGTTTCTCGGTTAGGACAAAACCCGGCTTGTGCTCCAAAGAACACCACTTAGTGGTTTATGCAAGGCTGTCATTAGACAGCTCTCCCACACTCAAATTGCTGAGCAGGTTTGCCATATCAAAACCTGTGGTGTGATTTTCAATTATGCTCGGTACTGCCATAACATAATCATGCACAAAACCTGGGGAAAGCAAGCAGGACAGCAAAAGAATGTAAGGAGAGATTTCAGCTAACATACAGGTATTTCAGTTTGACAGGTGGGCAAATCCACACATCTAATTTCCAGGGTGAAAAGTTACTGTTACTTATTAGATACAGGGCATGTCTACACCTAAGGGTGTAGAGGGAGGGAGGGGGAGGATCGCGGACTTACCTGCTTCCATGATCCTACCCCAGCATCTACATGGCCATGTGATGTTCTGGAAGGGAAGAGGGACGTTGCACCCACCTTTTTTTTTCTTGAGAAGAGGAGCTGCATGCGTCCGGCGAAAAATATAAGTAAAAACAACAACCCCGCACCCAATCCCTCTGCCATCCAGGGATGGTGAAATTCCTGCCCACCCCCATGGGCCCAGAGCCTCCCTGCACAGCTCCATGGCCAGCCCCGCTACTTGCAGGGAACAAGGGATGACCCGGGACCTGCAGCCACACTGCCCGCGCTCCTCAGGATGGTCCTGGGACCGCAGGCCAAATCGGGATAACCAAGGTCTCGCTTATCCCAGGCAAATGGAGGGGTTGTCCCTGCTTGCCCCCGGCATCCCTTGGGTGTCATTTGGATGATCTAGGGACGACCCTGGGATAAAAGTATGGTGTAGACAAGTCTACAGTTTCCCTGTGCCAATGTGGAGACTCTCTGGTTCAAGAAGCCTCTACAGTGATCCAAAATACGGGCTCCTCTCATCCACCATGTGATCCATAGTGCTCTGACAGTTTGTTTGCCTCTGTCCGGGACCACATGAGCAGTAGTAGTCATGTGACAGAACCATAGCAATTTCTGCGCTTTTCCTTACCTTTCAGTGTTTATAACATGTACTAATGTTTAACATTTCCTACTTTAAAGCAGTAACCAGAATTAGTGGGATATTTAGCGATGGACTCAGAATGAATAGGTGTGTACACAGTATGTGGGTGTCATGAAGCAATCACCCCTTTATCCTTGCAGCAATGGGGGCTTTAAGGCCACCATTGGTGCAGAGGGGGGAGAAATGTTCAATTTATTGAGGCTCTGGAAATCATGCAATTCTCCGCATTGCGTCAATTATGGCCGCCATTGACACAGGAAAGGCAAGTGCGTGATTTCAGTATGGTGGGTGGGCGGCTGCCAAGTGCCTTGCGAGCACTTGGGTGGGGGCCTACACATGTGTCGGGAGCGCCAGACTGGGCTCAGGAGGACGGATGCAACGGGACCCTCCAGACTCCTGGACTCAGTTGGGCACTCGCAGTGTCCCTCTCCATTGCAGATGTCTTCAGCACCCCTAGTTCCTACTGAGTGAGATGTGTGGAACTGCCTGGTGCTGATCGCTAGTGCTAGGACCCTTATGGCTGGAAGCACTCTTTGAGGAAGCATACTCTCCACAGGTCCAGATGCCCTTCATGCTACTCTTCCATCTTTTAAGAGGTGTGGTTTAGATGTGAGCTGAGATGCATCAGGTAGATAAATCCTATCACAGCTCAGCAAATATTCACCATTACCTTTGTGGTGGGCACATCATTTAAGTTTTTGAAACTGATATTTTAATTAGTACTAAAATGCTTTTCTGACTATAAGTGTTAAAACATATGACCAAAATACTGCTTAAATAAAAAGAGCATTCATGTTATAGAACTATAGCACTAATTTAAACAATAAGACATTCTGGTCATCACCATTTTAGCAATATTTTTGTCCCCTGAAGTGAACACTTCTAATCTATACCTCTGGCCCAAAATAATGGTTAAAACACTTTATTGTTTGACATTTGATGGCTAGTCAATGAATAAGTGCTTAGCAGTAAATAAATAAACTTTAAAGGGTTGCTTGGATTTCTTCTTCTTCAAATGACTACTCAGGTGAATTGGGGTACCAATTTCTTCACCAACAGCACTGTTCTGCCCACTAATGTGGGCATAGGGGATGAACATACCAAAAAAGTGAAATACCCTGATAGTGTGGGAAATCAATTGTAATTCCACTTGTAGCTTACAGGGGTTGATCAATAATTTATCAGTGCCAGGATCCAGCTATCTGGAAGCAGCCCAAGATAACTTCAGAGTGACTTTGGTGCCCCCCTAATTTCTTTTCACAGAGAAATTCAACTTGCAATATTTAAATAGCTCATGAAATAGCTCATAATGATATTTAAATAGCTCAATCTTAAAAAAATGAGATAAAGGTCAGAAAGCACGGGGGAGGCTGTGCAGGTTGACGACATCATGTAAAGGACCCAGAAACTTCTGTCAGTAACTAATTTGAATTCTTCTTCATGGTCTCTGTGCCTCACACTTTTTGGGGTGGGGGGCTCTTCACCTGTGCGGTGTCTCATCTCAGAACTCCCAACAGCCAAGAGCTTTTATAGGTGGGAACTTCTCCCCCCACTGCTGCGTCTATATGTACCGTGTTCCTGCCTAAACCCTCAGTTCCTCTTCAACTGCCATCAAGGTTACCTCGTCAGGAATTTCCTCGGTCAATTCTTTGACCTGCTGAGTAGCTTTACTTTCTTTTTTCTCTTTATCTTTGTTCTTTTCTTTTTCTATCCTAAAAAAACCACACACCTTAGTTTCATTTTCTTTATATTCGTTCTTTGAGCGCATGGCCTTGAAGGCCCCATTCACCAAGTGCGTGCAGTGTGGCAGCAAATTACCACCATCCGATGGCCACACTTTATGCTTACTGGTCCTTGGAGAAACTCATTTATTTATTTATTTATTTATTTATTTATTTATTTATTACATTTTTATACCACCCAATAGCCGGAGCTCTCTGGGTGGTTCACAAAAGGAGCTCTCTGGGCAGTTCACAAAATATTGTTGAAACCTGCAAACACCGCATATCCTTCTCCAAACAAGCCAGAAAGAATAGACCCGACAGACTAAAATCCATTCTCTGGCAAAAAGCTCTAGAAGCCATTGAAGCTCAACAACCGAGTAATCAAGGGCGGACATGATGTCTGCAGAGGATGTGGTTCCTGCAGAGACTCAAACTTCAAATAAAAATCTGCCGCCCAAATGGCAGCAAAAAGGCTGGCAAAAAGGGTAAAAGACAACGGACCCCCAACGAAATGCGGGCCAGTAAAAAGAAGCCAAAATACAAATGGAAAATGTGCCTATGCCGTCGCCACCACCTCTAATGGATTCTCCCATTCGAGTGTTGCTGAGATCTCTGCTGCTGCCACTCATCATTGAGCCTATTTTGATGGTTTCAGGAGGGAAAATCAGAGAACGATTCCCTCCCACAACCACCACCTTCACTAAGACAAGATCACTCCTGAAACCAGTCTCGGGACCATTCTGTACTGCTGAACTAAGAGGCAGCAATCGCCTCTCCTCAAGACTGACGGCTCACTTCACCTCCACGAAGCTGATGACCGAGCCCTCGATACCATTCTCCCGCATACTCACACACAAGAGAGAAAGAGATGCAACCTTACTATACTGATTGCAGGGATTACCACGACTGTTCCAGGTCTCCACATCGAGAGTGGGATCGTGATTACGCTCGATACCAACCGCAATGTTACCATGACCTTTGGGCCAACTACCAGGAATACCAAATCCCATACTAGCCACGACACTTCGAGAGCTACGCTCTAATGTGTCCATGAGCGCAGGAGATTAGACCACCAGTCTCAGATGCAATGCTACCTCCAGTGCCAACACATGGCACATCCTTGAATAGACCTCAGGCGACATGCCCTCCACTACCTCCACCTCTGATGGGCAGCAGCCAACCAGCTACACCTCCACCAAACAGACAATTACTTACCATGGGCAATCCATCAAATGGGCCACATTGAGGATGAGACACCTCCAACTATGGCTGGCAGAGGTTTTTGACTTTGCATCCATGGACATCAGTATCGAGTGACCATACCAACCAACATTGCTTGAGCACTACTGTGGTATACGGACATGACCAATCTAACTCAGGGTGTTCCATTCCTCCGCGCCGCACACACCAGAGTTATAACAACGGACGCATCTCTGCAAATACAAGGCCACTGGTCGAACCAAGAAACTCAGCTCCGTATAAACACTCTGGAGCTCCTTGCAGTATGGAAGGCAATGATCGCCTTCGAGACAGACATTGTAGGCAAGCAAATACAAATCCTAACCGACAACACTTCAGTACTACAGTACCTAAACAACCAAGGGGGAACCCACTCCCCAACACTAGTGAGACCTTGAGGATCTTCGAATGGGTAATCCCCAGGAATATCCGCTTCTTCACTGTACACATAATGGGAATAACCAATACCCTAGCCAATTCACTTAGCCACTCAAAACCATTGTCCCACGAATAGGAGCTTGCAACTCGCATTCGGCAGAAACTTTTCCATGAGTGGGACACACCTGCAGTAGACCTATTCGCCACAAGAGACAACCAGGCCTGCCAGTCCTTCTGCTCCAGGGGGGGACTCGGACAATCCTCACTAGGTGACGCATTCTCCCTCCAGTGGACGGGAACACTTTTTTTTACATCTTCCCACCTTTTCCCCTACTGACAAGAAAATTATCCAAAATCAACAGGGACCGGATGGACTGCATTGTCATCGCTCCATGGTGGCCGAGACAAATGTGGTTCCTGGCGCTACTCAGCCTTCCTCCACTCAGCGACCTGCTCACTTACAGCAACGGCAGAGTCCACTATCCAGACTCAAGGACTCTGAAACTCACGGCATGGAGAATACAAGTGCCAGAGCAGTCTCCCATCCCGACACAAGTTCAAATGATACTCGACGTGGCAAAACGTCCGTCGACCAAGAAGTCATACTCTGCAAAATAGACAGCGTTCTGCAAATTCACAGCCAAAAACAAATTTGACCTGCATAAGGGCTCGATCGCAAACACCCTACAATTCCTCACCAACTTATTCCACAAGGGCCTAAAACGCTCATCCATCCAGGTCTACTTGGCGGCCATCTCCAGCTCATACCCTTCAATTGACGGCTTCACACTGTTCTCGCACCCGTTGGCTCGAGCTTTCCTGAAAGATCTGAATAATCTTGCTCCACCGGTCAGACCTTGGGTGCAACCGTGGGACCTACCTCTTGTACTCAAAATACTAATGGCCAAGCCATTTGATCCCATGGCCACTTGCAGTCCCCAGCTCCTGTCCTGGAAAGTAGCATTTCTAGCAGCAGTCACCTCTGCCAGGAGAGTTAGCGAAATAGAAAAGCCCAAGCACAATAAGATGTGCATAGGGGCTCCTTCCTCTGATCCAGCAGTTGGAGCTAAACATCCCAAGTTCTTTTTTAAAAGCTAAAATACAAAGGACCCAGCCGTTTGGGAGGGGAGTGATTTTATTTATTTATTTATTTATTTATTTATTTATTTATTTATTTATTACATTTTTATACCACCCAATAGCCGAAGCTCTCTGGGCGGTTCACAAAAGCTCTCTGGGCAGCTCTCTGATCCAGTCCCCCTACTCACCATTTTTCAACAAACTGTTGATTGGAAGAATTTTAGCTACTTTAATTACCCAGCTGCTCCATTGGATTGAGGTGTCTTCAATAAACAACCCAATTTCATTGTCATCTCCATAATTTAGCAATTCGGTAGTATTGGGTGAGAAAGAGAAGACTGGAGTTTCCTGGCAGTAGAGAAAGGAGGCCTTTTCTACCACTAGGAGATGAAAACCCCTCTGTTATGATCACTGAGTTAGCATTATAGCGCAAATCAGTTTCCATGGTGAACATAGCCACGAGGCCCTCTGTCTTGAATCAATACCATGTCAACATGGCCCTGAGAATGTTTTGAGTAGTGCATTCCTGCTTTTCATCAAGCTGTTCTACTCTGACCATAACTAGTTAAGGCTAGAGAAGAGTGGGAATATTTCAGGTCAGAAATGGATTTACACCTCAGACTTTGCAGTAGCTACCAGTAGCTGTGCCTGAACTTGTTTTGAGGTGCTTCTAGGGAAGCTAATCTGTTTGTCCAATTCTTCTCTCTTGATTTTCTTTTTTCCTTTTGGCCAAGAAAACTTCACAGCTTTCTGTATAAGATGGCAGTTTGCCTGCTGTGAAAAGACTATTGTAGTTGCTTTCTCAGCCAAATGTGATGTTAATACAGGCGAACAAACATTTGATACGAACAGGATAATTCCTTCCAAACTTGACATACATAATTTATTTATTTCTGGCAAAGATATCCTCTTGCAAAGAATTCTGAACTGGTTCCACCAGGTTGTTCGCAGCTTATTATCAGGGCTCCAAAAGTGGGCTGTTCAACAGAATAAGGAAGCAATTCAGTGCATGGGGAGAATTTTGTAGTAGAAAAATGCATCTCCTGTCAAGCCTCAGGCAATCTGCTATATTCTAACTAGTGTGGGCTGAAAATTTCTCCCATGAAAATTTCAACCATTCTCAGTCAGTTTGATAGAAAAGAAATTGCTTTCGAAAAGAAATTCAAAGGAGAAGAAATTTCAGAGAAATTCTCATGGGTTTGGTTCAGGGTTCTTTGGCTTACTTTACTTATCTCTTTACTTATGACTGAGGAGTGTGTTTGAGTATCCTGTCTTTCACTGTACAGTCATCTCTCTGATAGCCTGTAGACTCCTTGACTTCCCAACTAGTAGTGTGGGTAGCCTGGGAGACTGTAGAACAGTGGTGAGATGCGTAATAGAAATAAATATATAGGCAGAACCCCTGGAACGGTTTATTGACTGCAATAAAATTTGTTGTTGTCGGTTGTTGTTGTATAAAGCTCCATCACACCAGGGGGTTAACATGCTTCCTACCTTTGCTTCTCCACCACCTGTGTTTTCGTTTCTCAGTTACTTCCTCTTTTCAAAAGAGGAAGTACAGAACGAGCACAAGGCCCATTGAGTTGGCTGCTCTAATGCGCTGCTTCTCCTGCACACAGCAGGAGAGAGCAGCAATTCCAAGTTTAAAAAAACTTTGGACTAAAAGAGGTTTTTCTATTGTTGCCCAAGGAAGGCCAGAAGGGGCGGAAGGCGCAAGAGAGGCAGACAACGTCATGTGAGGGACCTGAGCAAATTCCGTGAGTGCCCAGGAACGAGCGTGCAATAAAACACTCGTTGGATGGAGCTTATAGACAGTACCCTCAGCTACCTCACAATGGATTAGCTAAGGTTAAAAATACTACCAACACACATTCAAAAGAACTTATAAAATGCCCTGAGAATGAGGCAGAAAAAATGGAGGCCAGTTTCCTGGGGAAAGTAAATGTTCAGGAAATTCCTGAGATTTTTCTTTTCTTACCCCCTAGAAACAAAAGGACATGTTCCATAATTTTCTCCACATTTTCTTCACAATTATTTTTGTGCTGGCTGCATTCCCTCCCCTCAGTGCCCTGGAGTGATGCCAGGTATATGAGGCATTGTGGAGGATGCAAAATGGGGGCCAGGCTGCCAGCACAGTAAATGCTGTTGCCACTTGCAGTGGCAGGGCAATAAAATAAAATAAAATAAAATAAAAAAACTATAGGGGGAAAAAAGGAAGAAGCTGTTCTACAGCCTTTGACAGTGGAGATGTGTACCTGTGAGAAATTGTTGGAGAATTTCTCCTACTCATGAAGAAATTTGGTGAAATTGTCCCAATTTCTCTACCCACAGAAATTTGAGAGGCCACTTGTGCACAGCTCTAATTCTAACATATGCTCTGCTGCTTTTACTTCCATCCTGAAGAGCCAGGGGCTGGTAACATGAATTGTAGGTGAGTCCGGTTTTAGTGGGGGATCCCGCTAATGGGAGCTGCTTATCAGTATGAACTGGGATGTGAAAGTGAAATGGTGCAGTGACAATGTTGCTCACTAACACTTCTACAAACAGCAATCACCACATCTCACCTATGCAAAGTTTGCAACTGAACAGTTAGGAGCAGGCTGGATATTCCAGATGGGAAACACAGACACGCGCACACAAAGTTTCTGAAACTGTTGAGGTGCATTTTCTGTACCTAATCTGGATTTAAGAGAAAACAATGTTTACACCCGAATGTATTCTTCGTTCAGAATTAGAATCGGTGACAGCAACTGTAGATTGAAGGGTGAGCTATTAAAATATCATGAGGCTGGATTTCACCACCAAAATTCAAATACCAATGCCCATTCATTCTCCCACACTAGTATGTGAGACATCCAGACTGTGGTGTTGAGCCAGAAGACCTTGCATGCCACAGGAGTCTGCATGCCTACAGTGGAACTTTGTGATCTCTCTTAGCTTTAGTGAGCTCCTAGGAGTAGGTGGGAGCTAGGAAGAATGGGAGAGCAGGCCCAGATTCAACTAATATGTACTCTTCTGAGTTATATGTTTTGTTTGGTAAAGTTCAGTTGCGTAACTTCTGCGTGTAATTGGTGTAAGGCACGGATATAGAAAGAAACACACACACACACTGCTACTTCTAGTTAAAATATAGCATTGTTAAGAGCTTATAGCTCCTGGGAAAACAAAAGTGGTTTCAGAGAGAGTTAAGTGCAGTCATTATGGTTGCATGCTTCAGACAAAGAGGAAGTTAACCAACTGAGAAGAAGGAGGAAGGAAGTGAAGCCTAAGAATTGCCGTTTGCATTCTCTTCCCCTCCTTATTGCTTTACTATGATTTTATTAGAATGTAAGCCTATACGGCAGGGTCTTGCTATTTACTGTTTTACTCTGTACAGCACCATGTACACTGATGGTGCTATATAAATAAATAAATAATAATAATAATAATAATAATAATAATAATAATAATAATAATAATACATCAACAAGTAGTTACAAGAAGGAACTAGTGGAGGCAGAAAACAGGTTCCCTTTTGGTCTATCCCCTCCCACTGGTTCAAATGACTTATCACAAGCATTGTTGCTCCACTCCAACATTCTGAACACACCCCATATCATTAGTGAGGGGAGGGAGGGACACCTGCTTTGAATCCATGCACCTCCTTTCCAGTAGGGGTGTGATCCGCTCCGATTAGGAGCGTAGAAGCAGTAGCGGATTGGCCTGCTCCGCCTTACCCAGAGGCGGAGTAGGAGCAGACCGCGGACCCCTAGAAGCAAGGCGAAGAGAAGCGGCCATTTTTCGGAGCTCCTAGTTCAGGCGGAGCGCTCCGGTCGCCATCTTGAAAACATTTCGCCATAGGATTGCATTGCAGCAAATAATCGCGGATAACTACGTTCTTTTTGAAGCTATCGTTCTGGAAATTCTTGTGCTCAGAGAGTCGTGGATGGGGGTCATTTTGAGACCACTCTCACCTCTCTGCGTCGTGCGGGTTGCGTGCTATATTTTTTTGAAAATCGGGTCAACCGCGTGGCTCAAACGGCGTTTTCGGCTTTTCGCCCATAGGATTGCATTGCGGAAAAGAATCGGGGATAACTGGGGGGGGGTTTAAGCTATCGTTCTGAAAATTCTTGTGCACAGAGAGTCGTGGATGGGGGTCATTTTGAGACTACTCTCAACTTTCTGCGTCCTGTGGTTCACGTGCAATATTTTTTTAAAAATCGGGGTTTGGGTTTTTTTTTTTTTTTTTTGGAAGCGATGACAGGCACATTCAACTCCCAATCCTGATGAGAATTGATCTCCTCAGAAAGCATCATCCTCCAATCCCAGCGTTGGAGGGGGGACTAAGGCAGACCCACCCTGAGAACTTTCTGTTTTGTGTCTCTTTGTGGGTTGGCGTTCGTGGAGGGAACACTTAGTTAGTTAGTGCTCCTGCTTTGGACTTTGGAGATAGATTAGGATAGATTTAGTTTGGCGTGTGTGTGTGTGTTTGTTTGCTTCTTTCTGACTTATAGCTTAGTTTGCCCTGTGTTTTTCCCTTACTTTGATTTAATATAAACTTTATTTTTAAATTTTGGAGTGTGTGTTTGGTGGGTTGGGTTGGTTGCCCCCCCCCTGACTGTTCTGCTTTTGTGAAAGCTTTCTTTTGAAAGCATACACACACTTCTTGTCCCATTTCCCTACATTTATTAGTAATATTCTTAAACATATTTTATTATATTCTTTTACATAGTCTTAGTAGTATTCTCATACATATTATTAGTAGTATTAATATTTTATTCTTATTATACATATTAGTAGTAGTGTTTGGTTGGTTCTTTTCCCCCCTCCCCTCTCTTAAATCCTGATTGTGTTTCCTTCTATCTTCTATATACCAAAAAATACCAAAAAATGCCAAAAAAAAAAATTATTCTCTTTTTCTTCTCTGTGTAACTTGGACTGAGTGTGCTGCTTTTGTGAAGTGCAACAGGCAGCCACAGATTGAGCATTTTGGGGAAAGCATACACACACTTCTTGTCCCATTTCCCTACATTTATTAGTAATATTCTTAAACATATTATTATATTCTTTTAGATATTCTTAGTAGTATATATATTAGTATATTCTCATACATATTATTAGTAGTATAATATTTTATTCTTCTTATACAGCATACACACTTCTTGTCCCATTTCCCTACATTTAAACATATTATATTCTTCTTATACATATTCTTAGTAGTACCTTATACATATTATTAGTAGTATTAATATTTTATTAGTCATCATGAAAAGAGGGAGCAGGCGTGCTGAAAGCAGCAAGGCTCAGGCTGGCACCAGTAAGCAGGCTGCCTCTCCTCCTGTGAAAATCAAACGGGCAACTCCTTGGCTGACTGCTCCAAAACAGAAGCAGGACAAGCAGCAGGCAGAGCCACTCTCTTCTGCAACTTGTGCCCGGCGTTCTCTTTTTGAGGGTGGGAATGGGAAAAGTGCCCCTTTACAAGAGGCAGGTGGCATTAGAGGAGGAGGAGTATCCCCAACACCTTCATTATCCTTTCAGCCCACGAGCCCGCTGATGGACCTAGATGAGGTCCTCAGCACAGTGGAGGGGGAGGAGGAGGAGGCGGTGGGCCTCCAGGATGTGGGGGCTGAGGAGGAGGAGCAGCAGCAGCAGGCCGAGGCTCTCTCCCCTGTCTCATCCCATACCCCTGTTTCTGTGGCAACACCAGAGAGCTCAGGCGGGCAATTGGTGGTGTCACCACGGAAACGAAAGACAAGCATCGTGTGGGACCACTTTGAGTTGGGAGCGGATCCCCGCGTTGCTGTCTGTCGCCACTGCAAACTCAGCCTAAGCAGGTGTTCATCGACAGGGCATTATGGAACCAGCAGCATGAAGATGCATCTTCAGAGGCAGCACCAGGCGATCTTGCTGGGGAAAGAGGTGGGCAAGGCGACTGGTTCCAGGGGAAAGCCGAAGGCTGCTACTGGCACTGCCACTCTAAGCTCTCCATCTCCCATCCCCACAAGAGTTAGGCAGGCAACCCTGCAGGATCATAGAATCATAGAATAGCAGAGTTGGAAGGGGCCTACAAGGCCATCGAGTCCAACCCCCTGCTCAATGCAGGAATCCACCCTAAAGCATCCCTGACAGATGCTTGTCCAGCTGCCTCTTGAATGCCTCTAGTGTGGGAGAGCCCACAACCTCCCTAGGTAGCTGATTCCATTGTCGCACTGCTCTAACAGTCAGGAAGTTTTTCCTGATGTCCAGCCGGAATCTGGCTTTCTTTAACTTGAGTCCGTTATTCCGGACATGGGGTGGGGGAAGTATTGACCCACAAGATGGCGTTTTCCATTGCCCACCCAGGGTGCTACTGTGGTGGGGCATCTGCCGGGACTGACTCCTCCCCAATACTAGATCTATGACATGTCACTCTGCCTGCCCCTCTGCTAGCCTGTCCTCCTCGGTGACCGACTCGCTGGGATGGTTTGCGTTTGCAATGCGTGACTAACTGCAATGCTGGCTTAGAAACCAGCCATCACTTCCTTGTGCCCCCAGAAATGCCCGCAGCCTGCCTGCCTGCCTGCCCGCCTGCCTGCCTGCCCGCCTCCCCCAGGGTGCTGCTGTGGTGGGGCATCTGCCAGGACTGACTCCTCGCCTGCTCTGCCTGCCTCTCTGCCCGCCTGGTGCCTGGGAGATGAGCTTTGCGGTTCGTGCCCAGCACCCTCCGGCACGCTTGCTCCCAGTCGTCCTCCTCTGTGCCCCTCAAGGCGTAACTGTTGGCTTAGAAAGAAACAACCAGCCATCTTTGCCTCACTTTGCGCCCGCTTATGGGTTGGTTTGCTATGTGTTAGTGCTCAAGCCATCCTTGCGGCACTACAATGCATGCTGCCTGCCTGCTTTCCCTCCCTTCTCCCCTTCCCGCCTTGCAGGGATGGTGTATGTGTCTTGCTTTGACTCAGGGGAGAAGTCCTTCCTGCGCTCACTTAGACTTTATCAAGTTCAATAATCCCTTTTTCAAATGTGCAAGAAGATTTAGGGTTATCTCGTGGCATGTTGGGATTTCCTTGGAACTGGCCCCATTGAGCTGTCTGCAATTGCAACTTTAAATCCCTGACATACTGGAGTGCCCGATTTTCAAAAATTCCCCAAAAATCAGGGGATGATGGGATTGCCTTGAAACTTGGTGTCCATGGGGACACATGGGTAAGCTGTCATGGGACCAAAGGATAGGTTTCTAACGTGCAAATTGATGTAGTTGTAGAATAGGACTTGATTTGGGGTGAGTTAAAAAGTTTAAGCTGTGCCAAAAATCAGGGGATGATGGGATTGCCTTGAGTGTGGGCGTCCCTGTGGACACATGGATAAGCTGTCCTGGTGCCGAGTTTGAGGTTTCTAACATGCAAATTGACGTAGTTGTAGAATGGGACAATTTGGGGTGAGTTAAGCCGTGCCAAAAATCAGGGGATGGTGGTTCCTGACTTGGAGCTAAGCAGAAGCAGGGAAGAGCAGCTGGCCCAGCTCAAGTAGGAGCTATAAAAGTAAGCCAGATTCCCAGGGAGCAAGCGAACAGGGAGCGAGCGAACAGGAAGAGCAAACAGGAGTTTGACAGGGGGAGGTCAAGGGGGAGGCCTCTTAAAAAATAAAAAAATAATAAAAAATAAAAATAAAAAAGAGGTGGAGGGAAAAAAAAAGAAAAACATAAAGAGAAAAAAACCCCACAAAACCACCACCAAACAAAAGCAAAAAAACCCCAAAAGATTACTTTCCCTTAAGACATACTCATATAGTTGTGTACCTTCAGAGAGGACACAACAAAGCAAAGGCAATTCTACTATAATCAAAAAGGAAAAAAAACAAAGCAGAAATCGACAATATGGATGGAAAGGAGTCCCTAGAGGTGGTGACCTGCAAAGGGTGTGCAATGTTCGTGTTTCTGCCTGAGCTCAACATGGCGTATACCTGCAACAAGTGCAAGCTGGTGGCACTTTTGGAAGAAAAAGTGAGGGGACTTGAGCAGCGAGTGTCCACCCTCCAAGGAATAAGAGAAGTCGAGGAGTTCTTAGACCGAACGGTGGAACTGCAACAGCAACAGGAAGCACATGAGATTGAAGAACAACAGCCAGCTGAAGCAGAAGTGGAGTATGCTGAGGGGAGGAAAGCCAATGAAGAGGAAACTCCTTGGAAAAGAGTGACAGTTAGGAGAGGAGGAATTAGAGGGCGTTCTGCACCGGTGGGGCCATTGGAGTTAAGCAACCGCTTTCAGCTTCTGGAGAATGAGACTGAAGGACAGTTTGCAGAGGAGGAAGTACAGGAGACACCATGCAACAGTGACCAAGGGACAGAAGGTAGGTCAACCAAGAAGAAGAGAAGAGTAGTCGTTGTGGGAGACTCCCTGCTGCGTGGGATTGAAACCCAAGTATGTCGTGAAGACCCATGGACTCGCCAGGTGTGCTGTCTCCCTGGAGCACAGATTAGAGATGTGACTGAAAGGTTACCGAAGCTCATAAAGACAACGGACACATACCCCTTTCTTCTCATCCATGTGGGAACAAATGATGTCGCCAAGCAGAGCTACGAAGAAATCATTTCAGACTTTGAAGTTCTGGGAAGGAAACTGAAGAACTTTGGGGCCCAGGTAGTTTTCTCATCCATCCTCCCGGTTCTTGGAAGAGGATTAGAAAGGGAAAGAAAAATACTCCGGATGAACGACTGGCTTCGAAGGTGGTGCCGTCGTGAGAGTTTTGGATTCTGGGACCATGGGCTACGCTACTTGGAACATGGACTGCTGGCAAGAGATGGGTTGCACCTCACAAGGGCTGGAAAGAATGAGTTCGGCCACAGCATGAAGAACTTGATCAGGAGGGCTTTAAACTGAATCTTACGGGGGTGGGAGACGTAAATTTTGAGGCAACAATGGATGAAGGCCAATGCACCACAGTACAGAGAACAGCTCCAATAGTGTCCCAAAATTGTGTCTGCAACAAGGTAGGAACAAAGCCAGACTATCAAACACATGGTCTTCGATGTCTATATACTAATGCCCAGAGCATGGGAAACAAACAGAATGAACTTGAACTCTTATTACATGAAGGCAAATACGACTTGATAGGTATAACTGAAACTTGGTGGGATGACTCCCATGACTGGAATATAGCAATTGAAGGATATAACTTGTTCAAAAAGAACAGAAGAAATAGAAAGGGAGGTGGAGTTGCACTATATGTTAAAAATACCTATCCCTGCACAGAAATACAGGCGGATGAGATTGGGAGCCCCGTCGAGAGCGTCTGGATTAAAATAAATGGGGCTAGGAATAAAAAGAATATGATAATCGGAGTCTACTACCGACCACCCAATCAAGGAGAAGACGAGGACGAAACTTTTGAGAAACAAATTACCAGTGTTTCAAGGAAGTGTGATGTAGTAGTGATGGGGGACTTCAATTACCCTGATATCTGTTGGGAGACCAATACTGCCAAAAGCGGCCCTTCCAAGAAATTCCTGACATGTATGGGTGATAACTTTCTCCTACAGAAAGTGGTGGAAGGAACTAGAGGATCGGCAATCCTTGACTTATTATTGACCAATAGGGATGACTTAGTGGATAAAGTGGCAGTTACGGGAACTCTGGGGGAAAGTGACCACGTCATACTTGAATTCTTGATTATGAAGGAGACAAAAGTCGAGCGTAGCCATACACGTACTCTGGATTTTAGGAAAGCTGATTTTAATAAACTCAGAACTATAATAAGTAAGGTCCCGTGGCAAGGGAGCCTAAAGAGAAAAGGAGTGCAGGATGGGTGGGAGTATCTAAAAAATGAAATTTTAAAGGCACAGTTACAAACAATTCCAACAAGGAGAAAAGATAGAAGACAACAGAGGAAACCAATGTGGCTCCACAAAAAGCTTATTGATGAACTGAAAACAAAAAGGGATACATATAGGAAGTGGAAGGAATGCCAGGCTACAAAAGAAGAGTACAGACAAGTGGCGCAGAAGTGCCGAAATGGCGTCAGGAAGGCTAAAGCTGTGAATGAGCTGAGATTAGCGAGGGATGCTAAAAGCAATAAAAAGGCTTTCTTCAGATACGTGAGTAGTAAAAGACAGAGGAAAGAAATGGTGGTTCAACTGCTTAATGAGGATGGCAAATTGATAACAGATGACAAAGAAAAGGCTGAAGTGCTCAATTCCTACTTTGCCTCGGTCTTCTCCCAAAAGCGGGTCTATGACCCCCCTGGAAAAAGTGAAGCAGAAGTTGAGGGGGCAGGATTGCAGTTTGAGATTGATAAACAAATGGTCCAAGAACACCTAATTTCCTTGAATGAGTTCAAATCTCCAGGGCCCGATGAACTGCATCCAAGAGTAATGAAGGAGCTAGCGGAAGAACTCTCAGAACCTTTGTCTATTATCTTTGCAAAATCATGGAAGACGGGTGAGGTGCCGGATGACTGGAGGAGGGCTAACGTTGTCCCTATCTTCAAAAAGGGCAAAAAGGAGGAACCTGGGAACTACAGACCAGTCAGTCTGACATCCATCCCTGGGAAAATTCTGGAGCAGATTATAAAGAAGTCAATCTGTAAACACCTTGAAATCAATGCAGTGATTACTAGAAGCCAACATGGATTTGTCAGGAACAAATCCTGTCAGACTAATTTGATCTCATTTTTTGATAGGATAACCTCCCTTGTGGACTGTGGGAATGCTGTGGACGTCATATATCTTGACTTCAGCAAAGCTTTTGACAAAGTACCACATGACATTCTGATTAACAAACTAGCTAAAAGTGGGCTAGATGGAACAACTATTAGGTGGATCCACAGTTGGCTACAGAATCGGACTCAAAGAGTACTTATCAATGGAACCTTCTCAAACTGGGGAGAGGCAACGAGTGGGGTGCCGCAGGGCTCAGTCCTGGGCCCAGTGCTCTTCAACATTTTTATTAATGATTTGGACGAGGAGGTGCAGGGAACGCTGATCAAATTTGCAGATGACACCAAATTGGGTGGGATAGCTAATACCCTGGAAGACAGAAACAAACTTCAAAGTGATCTTGATAGGCTGGAGTGCTGGGCTGAAAACAACAGAATGAAATTTAATAGGGATAAATGCCAAGTTCTACATTTAGGGAATAGAAACCAAATGCACAGTTACAAGATGGGGGACACTTGGCTCAGCAATACTACAAACGAGAAAGATCTTGGAATTGTTGTAGATCACAAGCTGAATATGAGCCAACAGTGCGATATGGCTGCAAGAAAGGCAAATGCTATTTTGGGCTGCATTAATAGAAGTATAGCTTCCAAATCACGTGAGGTACTCGTTCCTCTCTATTCGGCCCTGGTTAGGCCTCATCTAGAGTATTGCGTCCAGTTCTGGGCTCCACAATTCAAGAAAGACGCAGACAAGCTGGAGCGTGTTCAGAAGAGGGCAACCAGGATGATCAGAGGTCTAGAAACAAAGCCCTATGAAGAGAGACTGAAAGAACTGGGCATGTTTAGCCTGGAGAAGAGAAGATTGAGGGGAGACATGATAGCAGTCTTCAAATACTTAAAAGGTTGTCACACAGAGGAGGGCCAGGATCTCTTCTCGATCCTCCCAGAGTGCAGGACACGGAATAACGGGCTCAAGTTAAAGGAAGCCAGATTCTGTCTGGACATCAGGAAAAACTTCCTGACTGTTAGAGCAGTGCGACAATGGAATCAGCTACCTAGGGAGGTTGTGGGCTCTCCCACACTAGAGGCCTTCAAGAGGCAGCTGGACAACCATCTGTCAGGGATGCTTTAGGGTGGATTCCTACATTGAGCAGGGGGTTGGACTCGATGGCCTTGTAGGCCCCTTCCAACTCTGCTATTCTATGATTCTATGATTCTATGAGACTGCCTTGAGTCTGGGCGTCCATGTGGACACATGGATAAGCTGCCCTGGTGCCGAGTTTGAGGTTTCTAACATGCAAATTGACGGAGCTATCCCAAGGGGTCTGAATGGGGTGCCCGATTTTCAAAAATTCCCCAAAAATCAGGGGATGATGGGATTGCCTTGAAACTTGGCGTCCATGCGGACACATGGATAAGCTATCATGGTGCCGAGTTTGAGGTTTCTAACATGCAAATTGACGGAGCTATCGAAAGGGGTGTGATGGGTGGTGCGTTAGAGGTTAGAGCCGCGCCAAAAATCAGGGGATGATGGGACTGCCTTGAGTCTGGGCGTCCATGTGGACACATGGATAAGCTGCCCTGATGCCGAGTTTGAGGTTTCTAACATGCAAATTGACGGAGCTATCCCAAGGGGTCTGAATGGGGTGCCCGATTTTCAAAAATTCGCCAAAAATCAGGGGATGATGGGATTGCCTTGAAACTTGGTGTGCGTGTGTATACGCCCATGAGGTGTCATGGTGCCAAACATGAGGTTTCTAGCTTGAACCAAAAAAAAGTTGTATACTTTTTTAGCTTTCAATGCAACCCTATGGGAGGGGGGAAACGGAGCTCCGATCCAGATCTGGAGCTCCGAGCGGAGCGGAGCGGAAGTGGGCGGAGCGGGGGCGGGGCGGAGCAGCCCGCTCCGAAAAATGGTGGATCTGCAAGTGAAGCGGAGCAGGGGGTCCGTGCACACCCCTACTTTCCACATCTACCACGCAACCTTCCACAAGGTCTGCATTGTGCTGCTGGGTGTACAGTTAAGATGTTGGATACATCCCTGTACTGCGCTACAGACATCCCCCACATAAATGCTTAGAAACATGTTTCCCTATGAAGATAGCTCTCTACATATGGATTTCGAATATTTCCAAGATTAGTATTTTAATCTCAATATGATTACCTTTAATCATGGCACATGCTCTTCAGGGCAGGGATCTGTCTTTTTGGCTCTATACTGTATGAAGGAAAAACTATGCATTAAATGCAAATATCTACAATAAAGCTCTGACAATGTTCAAACAAACGAACGGCAACCTCAGCAAGTCACAATGTGGAATGGTGGAGCAGTGGAAGGGAGGGGATGCTTGAGTCCTATCCTGCTGGCTTTCCCCCCTCTCATAATTGCACCCCAAGCTGCTTTTCATCTTCATCTTGTAGAGTTTAAAATGCATGTTTACAAGGATAATTAACAGTGGTGTAGTGGAATGGGGTGCACAGGATTGAAACACTGGGATTAGCAGGGATGGGGATGTTCTCTAGCACATTTTCCCGGGGGGAAATATATTGCTGTGAGCTATGGTTATTGTAATGAATACTGTTTTGCTACACAGGAAGCTGCCTTATACTGAGTCACACCATTGGTCAATCTAATCCAGTATTGCCGAGTACTGACTTCCGGCTGATCTCTGGGATTTCAGGCAGGAAACCTGGAGCTACAGGGGATTGAACCTTCATGCAAAACATGTGCTCTACCACTGAGCCACAGCACCTCCCCTAAGGCATTTTAAGGTGGCCCTTAGTTTTTGAGGGCAAATGAAGACCCACTAGCTTTAGAAAAAGACCAGCTCTTTGTGGAGCTGAAAATAGCTACTGGCTTGTCGACCTTAAGAGAAAGGGCCTGTTTGCATGTAATAGCAGCAAATCATGGCTTAATTAACCCATGATTGGCTGGGTTGCATGACCTGCAGAAGCTACTTTTGATATGCATATGCAACCTCTGATCTGCTCAATCGTAGGTAGCTACATGACTTGCAAACTCAAACATACTGAGTTTCTCATGGGCTAAGCAACCCAAAATCAACCTATCAACTAATCATGGGTTGGCTTTGGATTGTCAACCCAGACTTCAAAGTGTCTGGGTTCGCTGGTCAGAAAGCAACCTATGATCTGGCTGATTGGAGACTGTATATTTAAATCTGAAGTGGCTCATGCACAGCACACAACCTGGCATTTTCCCATGGGAACAATCTACAAGTAATCATATGCAGAAGCATTTTCAGCTTTTATCCAAATTATGCTGAAATTGGTTTTGGTCTGTCAGCAGCACACAAGGCAAACAAAGCAGAGTATACACCACCTAAAAACCCACATTCACAAGTCACAGAGCACTTTAAACTGCCTTCCTTTGGGGTTGGGTAGACAGAGTCCCTCCAATTGAAGTGAATGAATATCATCAACTGCAGAGATGCTGCTCAGCAAATAAGAGGAGCCTGTTCCTGCCCTGTCCAGGGTCCCACTACTGGCCACCCCTTCTCCTTCCCTTCTGTGTATACTTTAGGTTTTTGGTGTACTGCAGTAACAATACTATGAAATGCCACTTGCAAAGGCTCCAGCTACTAGCCATCCCTTCTCCTTCCTGTCTGTGTAGTCTTTAGTTTTCAGTGTATCACAGTAACAATAATGCAAAATGCCACTGCTGCAGGGTCCTGCCCCTGGCTGCCCCTTCTTCTTCCTCTCTGTGTATTCTTTATTGTGCACTACATAATAGTGCGCTACTCCACTATTGTAAAGAAAACAGCACTATTGTGAATGGGAAAAGGAGGCTACTTATTGTGAAAGCAGCCCTACTGTGAATGGGGGAAAATAGGGAATAGGGGGAGGGAGGGTGGCTGGGCCACAGAAACAGGCACTCCCATGATTTAATGTAGGGGATCGGGGCACACTACAGTAGAACCACTCGGAAGCCGCATTTAAAGGAAAGCAATGCACTAAAATGACTTTCCAAAAGGCTCCTTTTCCAGAGGGAAGCTGTGGATTGGTGACAGTGTCATCTGTCATGAATGATCCCAACATGCTTTCCCTCCACATTAAATCCACTGTGTAGATTGGCTCCTGGTGTTGAGAAAAGAAAGCCCTGAAGTAACTTTAAGTTACTGATCTTATGCTGCTTGGGGATATCTTGACATATAAGCTGTACAAGTTTCTACCTTTTGCTTTATTGGCCTGGTTGATCTGAAAAGAAAAGGAAGGAACCTCTTGTGCAAGCACTGAGTCATTACTGAATCTTGGAGGGACGCCAGCTTTCACTGACGTTTTCTTGGCAAGCCTTATAGCGGGGTGGTTTGCCGTTGCCTTCCCCGGCCATTATTACCTTTCCCCCAGCTAACTGGGTACTCATTTTACCGACCTCGGGAGGATGGAAGGCTGAGTCGACCTGAGCCGGCTGCCTGAAACCAGCTTCTGCTGGGATCGAACTCAGGCCGTGGGGAGAGTTTCAGCTGCAGAAACTGCTGCTTTACCGCTCTGCGCCACACGAGGCTCCTTGATCTGAAAAAATCACCTGTAATTTTGAATGATATAAAAACATTTTTAGAGCAATTTCAACATTTTGACAAGAGAGAGAATAGCAAAGCAACTTTAGAAAGAAAGAAAGAAAACCAGTATAGTATAAAATGCTTGTTTTATGTATTTAGATATCTATTTACATATTTTGTAGAGGTGTGCATGGACCCCCCGCTCCGCTTCACTTGCAGATCCGTGATTTTTGGAGCGGGCCGCTTCGCCCCGCCCCCGCTCCGCCCACTTCCGCTCCGCTCCGCTCGGAGCTCCGGATCCGGATCGGAGCTCCGTTTTTTCCCCCCCATAGGGTTGCATTGAAAGCTAAAAAATTATACAACTTTTTTTCTGTCCAAGTTAGAAACCTCATGTTTGGCACCATGACACCTCATGGACGTATACACACGCACGCCAAGTTTCAAAGCAATCCCATCATCCTCTGATTTTTGGGGAATTTTTGAAAATTGGGCACCCCATTCACACCCCTTTCGATAGCTCCGTCAATTTGCACGTTAGAAACCTCAAACTCACCACCATGACAGCTTATCCATGTGTCCCCATGGATGCCAAGTTTCAAGGCAATCCCATCATCCCCTGATTTTTGGGGAATTTTTGGAAATCGGGCACCCCATTCACACCCCTTTCCATAGCTCAGTCAATTTGCACATTAGAATCCTCAAACTCACCACCAGGACAGCTTATCCATGTGTCCACACGCACGCCAAGTTTCAAGCAAATCCCATCATCCCCTGATTTTTGGGGAATTTATGAAAATCCAACACCCCTTTCCATAGCTCCGTCAATTTTGCACGTTAAAAAACCCCCTCAAACTCACCACCATGAAAGCTTATCCAGGGATACATACGCACGCCAAGACTCAAGGCAGTCCCACCATCCCCTGTTTTTTGGCGGGGCTTAAACATGCAAAATTTGGAACTTCCAAAACTCCAAGTGAGCGCAGGAAGGACTTCTCCCCTGAGTCAAAGCCACACACACACAACATCCCTGCAAGGTGGGCAGGGGAGGAGGGAGGGAAGGCAGGCAGGCATGCAGCTGGCATTTCTGGGGGCATAAGGAAGTGAGCCAAGGATAAGACAGTAATGCATATAAAATGGAATAAATAAACAAATAAATAAACGAAGGAGGGGTGGAATTAAAAGCAGCAGTGTTGCTGAATAAACAGCAAGAAGAACTTTTTTAAAAAGGCTATATCTGTCTTTTACCAGCAATAGGGGGACGTCCCCGGGGGAGAGGGAAGCAGCTGCCAGTTCAGCTCAAGAAAGCCATTGCTTCACCAACAGCTCTGAGAAGTAAACGCTCACTTCAACTCATAACAGGCATCGCTCCACCACTAAGAAGTAAACGCTCACTTCGACTCATGATAGGCATTGCTCCACCGTTTTACTCTCTTTGGAAGGCTCTGATGGCCTTCCAGTGCAGGAGAGAGTGGGGGCATGTCCACGATGAGATGCCCTAGGGGAGCTCATCCCCTTGCACCACATCTTTTCAGTTGTTCCCCAAAGTTAGGGTGGGGAGCAGTGCTCTCTTATTATTGGCTTAGTATATGATTTCAGGTTGTGTTTGTGCATTTGGTGGGGCTACTGTGTTAAAAAACACAGGGAAAAGTCCGTTCAGATTAAGAAAGAGAAGTTTCCCAGAATCCCAAGTTACCCGTTTTGCCTATGCCCTCCTCTAACTTTGGGATCATGTGATCATGACCGGGAGCTGACTCTGCCCCTCAGCCCTTTGAAAAAGGTATTTTTCCCGCCGATTTTTTTTAAAATTCTAGCGCGCGACCCGCACCACGCAGAGAGGTGAGAGCAGTCTCAAAATTACCCCCATCCACGACTCTCTGTGCACAAGAATTTTCAGAACGATAGCTTAAAAATCAACCCAGTTATCCCTGATTGTTTTCCGCAATGCAATCCTATGGGCGAAATGTTTCAAGATGGCAATCAGAGCGCTCCGCCTGAACTAGGAGCTCCGAAAAATGGCCGCTTCTTTTCGCCTTGCTTCTAGGAGTCCGCGGTCCGCTTCTACTCCGCCTCTGGGTAAGGCGGAGCAGGCCAATCCGCTACTGCTTCTCCGCTCCTAATCGGAGCGGAGCACATGCCTAATATTTTGTGTGTAGTGGCTCCAATGGATAAGGCAATCAGTAGAATAAGGGTTCTGTAATGTTAAATGGAAATCAGGGGGTGGGTCATTCTAACCTTATTGTGTTAGTGAGGGTTTTTTCTTTTTTCTGTTAACTGCCCTTTCTCCCTCAATCTTTAATCAATCTTCTTGAAATTTTCAGGTTATGTAAAATAGACTTTTCTTTCTGGTGCTTGTGAACTTCAGGAAGATTGGTGAAGCCCTTTCACTTTTATTAAGGTTAGAATGACCCACCCCCTGATTTCCATTTAACATTACAGAACCCTTATTCTACTGATTGGGCTTCACCAATCTTCCTGAAGTTCACAAGCACCAGAAAGAAAAGTATATTTTACATAACCTGAAAATTTCAGGAAGATTGATTAAAGACTGAGGGAGAAAGGGCAGTTAACAGAAAAAAGAAACCATCGCTAACACAAAAGTGTTCCTGTTGGCAACCTTTTGTGCCCATCATTTGTTAAAATTCTATACGCTCCATATTTTAAAGACTGATGTTTTCTTATTCCCCTTCTGTTGTAGTTGGTGAGATGAAATTTCTTTCTTTTTAAAATTCTATTTACATATTTTAAAATATTTTTTATTTTGTAATGAAAGTCAATGGGAGTCTCAAAAGGTGATGCTTAGAATGTTGAGGGTAGGTGGATGGGTGGGAATAACTGCAGTGTGGAGCAGTGCAAGCAGTGAGTTTTAATTAGATACCAGCTGGACATCAGGAAAATCTTCCTGACTGTTAGAGCAGTATGACAATGGAACCAGTTACCTGGGGAGGTTGAGGGCTCTCGATCACTAGAGGCCTTCAACAGGCAGCTGGACAACCATCTGTCAGGGATGCTTTAAAGTGGATTCATGCAATAAGCAGTGGGTTGGATTCGAAGGCCTTATAGGCCCCTTCAAACTCTACTATTTTATGAGTCTATGAACACAATGCCGGACTAGATGAACCTTTGGTCTGATTCAGCACAGCTTTTCTTATGTTCGTATGTCCATAGATCCCATAGGTGGAAAAGCAGCTTTGGAAGACAATTTTGAGTGGGAAAATGGTGAGTAGACACAACTCTTCCATTACCACATGAAACCTCCCAACGATGATTTTCTTAATGTATCTTCTTCTATCTCTATTAAAGGTACTTTTCAATCATCACTGAAGCTATTTTTCAATTTTTTAAAATTGGGAGAATGCTAAATGCATTGGCATGTAAGGTCTAGTTGACTTTCAGAGTTTCATGCAGGGCCGATATCATAAAACGAAAAAGCGGTGCTAGTAATTTACTGGAAGGAACTCCCAACCAAGCCACTGAGCTGATAAATCCATGGAATCACCACTTCTGATTGGCTCCATTATTCTAACTCTAATCCACGAGGCTGATGTAATACCATGTAGACACTGATTTATATGGCTGAGGCTCAGTAACCTGAACAAGCGTTACTCAAAGTCATCCAGGATCATCTCCTTTCCTGGGATACCGCTCAAAGTAGGCAGAGGGAAGGACAGCAGGGTGACCAGATACCATTGTTGTATTTGCACAGCTCATTTTGCAATGGCATTTGTCTGTTAAAGTATTTCACACCACACCAGCAAGATCTTCACATCCAGAGTGTAAGCAAATACAGCTGAAAATTACAGTCCTCTAAACCTTGGTTTGACTAAAGCAATGTCACTGTCTTCTCACTGCTAAACTCTTTGGAGATTGCTATTTAAACACAGCAAGCAGTTCATTATCATTTGTTTTTCTCTGCTGAGCTTTTACCCTTTTGTAAATCCACTTAAGTCCTGGATTGAGACATTCCCAAACTTGCCAGGTCGTTCCTGCTTACCTTTCCCATGACACTCTGCCTTCTAATCATCCCGGGGCCATGTCAGTGCATTTCCACATAAAGCAATTCTTCTAGCTGAATGGAGGTATTCCTCCCCCACCCTCCCACTCTGCTTTTCAGGGGGAGCCACTAGCATGGTTTAAACACAGACAGCATGACAGATGCATGATGATTTTCTCAAGCAGAATAGAGTTCGGGACCATGGACTGAATGTTAAATGGACCATACCCTAAACATAAAAACAGCTCAAACATGCCTACTTGATTTATACTAATGCTTATTTTTTCTGTCTGGTCAAAGGTTTAGGCACTTCAAATAGTTTCCCAGGGCAACTTGACTGTGACAGACTTTAAAGAAGCTTCAAGGCATAAATTGAATTACAGTATGCTTAGCTTGTGGTTGCTAGGGAGATTCTCCCAAGACTGAAAGAAAGTTCCTAGGCCAGATCTACACGTCATTGCGAAGGCACTTCCGTGCGCCGTTTTTAAATACGTACCTAAATGAAGCGCCTCTTGCTTTACTGCCTCATGCGCCTTTTCTTTTGTTTCGTTCCGTCGGAGCGGTTCACGCTCTTCTAAATTTCTGTCCCTTCCGTCCCTTCCGTCCCAAGTGGGCGTTTCTTAGAGACTGGCTTTGGTGGATGCTTGTGACATTCTCCCTTGCTCCCCCCTTTTTTAAATTGCTCAAATCCCAGAATTCCCTGTTTGGGTCGTTGTGCTCGTTGTGGAGAAGATGGAGTCCATGGATAGTGGTAGGTTATGGACGGTTTTTTCTCCCTTTGTCCCGAAGTTCCCTGTCCACGTGCGCATGTCAGACGAACCAACGGGGGTTTTGTATATGAAGGTTTTTTCTCCCTTTGTCCCGAAGTTCCCTGTCCACGTGCATATGTGAGACGAACCAACGGGGGTTTTGTATATGAAGGTTTTTTCTCCCTTTGGCCCGAAGTTGCCTGTCCACGTGCGCATGTGAGACGATCGAAGGAGAGTTTTGTATAGCAAGGTTTTTCTCCCTTTGGCCCGAAGTTGCCTGTCCACGTGCGCATGTGAGACGAACCAACGGGGGTTTTGTATATGAAGGTTTTTTCTCCCTTTGGCCCGAAGTTGCCTGTCCACATGCGCATGTGAGGCATGTGAGATGATCGAAGGAGAGTTTTGTATAGCAAGGTTTTTCTCCCTTTGGCCCGAAGTTGCCTGTATACGTGCGCATGTGAGACAATCGAACGCCTGTTATGAATATAAGGCTTTTCCCCCCTTTGGCCCGTAGTTCGATGCGTACGTGCACATGTGTGATGAACGAACTAGTGCTACGTATAGGAATTATGTGTCTCCCTTTGGCCCCAAGTTGCCGGTACACGTGCGCATGTGAGACGAACTGCTATGTGTTTCAATTTAAACATTCCTGTTGGTTTAAACATTGTCTTTCAATTTTTAATACAGGTAATGGACGGCTTTGCAGCTTTGGGATTTCGGGGATCCTGCGGAGCCACAGATGGAACGCATAATTGCAATGTTGTTGCTGTATATTCCTTCACTCTCTTCGCAACTTTATGTTTTGTGTTACGTTGTTACATATTGAATAAAAACCTTTTGTATTGGCATCTGTGCTTCCCTTTTCAACCAGTAGTCTCCAAAAAATGAAGTTTTGTTTAAAAAATAACTTTATTTAAATTAATAATGTACATAAATAAAAAATAGCACTTCATTAAAAAGAGAACATGCATTCATCAGCAGACATAAAAACATCGAAATTAAAGGGTAATCTAAGGAGGGGTGGGGTGGGTTTGTGTGTGGAGGGGAGAAACTTAACATTATTTACTTCCAACATGCAGAAATGAAGTGAGCTTGACCAGGCAGCAAAAGCAGTTCTGCTAAGAAAAATTCTGTGCAAAAGTGCAGGTTTTGAAAAGGGGGGGGGGACTGACGAAAGTATCTGTCCTTACTTTAAGAAATTATGCCATGAGGCAGGGGGAAGAATACATTAAAAAGAGAACATGCATTCATCAGCAGACATAAAAACATCGGCATTTTCTTCTAAAGAAAAAAGTTAATGAGAACACAGCTCCCCTCTCCTCGCTCGCGGGAAAGGTGGAAAGATGGATTTGTGGGTTGGCTATAGACTTTAAAGCACAATCGACGCCGCTCTGTAAAGAGCAGATTAACCCTAACCGAACAAGCACATATGTGCATCCCTATTAAGATCTAAAAAAAAAAATTACAAATGGGAAAGGCAACAGAGGAAAGGGCTGAGGAAAATGGAACCCTCCCACCTCCCCTCTCCTCGCTTGCGGGAAAGGTGAAAAGTAAAAATGGATGCTGCTTTTCGCACCGGATTTGTGGGTCAGCTATAGGCTTTAAAGCACAATAGCTGCTGCTCTGTAAAGAGCAGATTAACCGAACAAGCACATATGCGCATCCCTATTAAGAGCTAAAAAAAAATTACAAATGGGAAAGGCAACAGAGAAAAGCAATGAGGAAAATGGAACCGACCTCACCTGTCCTCGCACGCGGGAAAGGTGATGATTAAAGATGGATGCTGCTGTTCGCACCGAAAATGGTATCGGAAGTCAAAAGGCAACAAAATAAGTCTGGGCGGAGAGGGGCGGGGAGGAAAGAGCGAATAATTGTTACACATGTTGGAAGAAGGGACGCCTTAAATTCACTTAAGACAGACTAAATAACATCGCACAAAAGCCGGGAAAATGCGCTTTGAAAGTAAGCCTGTGTGTCTCGATGAGCTTCGGGGCGCACTCCAGATGCACGCAAGCGCCTTCACAACGACATGTAGATCTGGCCCTGGTAATTCTTTGCTTGGTTGTTGTTGTTGGTGTGTGTTTTGAAGACTGAAATTAAAACTTTAAGGAATCTTCGCTGGGACAAAACTGAGGTTGGCTAGGGCAATCCTATGGAAAGGAGGACAGGGCTCCTGTATCTTTAACAGTTGTATAGGAAAGGGTTTCAGCAGGTGTCATTTGTATATATGGGGAACCTGGTGAAATTCCTTCTTCATCACAACATAGATAAAATGTTGCATAGATAAAATTAAGCACATCAGGAGCGTTGTCTATACATCCTGTTTAGCCTGTTCTGGCTGCGAGTTGGCACTGCAGTGTTTATATGACGACGCAGCCGTCAACTTGCAGTCAACATGGGCTTTCCCTCTGAAACTGTGATTTTTAATCGCTGATTACCGCAACTTTTTCTTTTGCTCTTAGGTCGCTACCATCTTTCCTCCATCTGTCAATAGTGACTCACTTTGGGTTGAGCTAGTAGGCATTCCTGGGGGCGGTTCAAAGGCAGGGGAAGCCCAGGGTAGGTCACAGGGAATGAGGGAAGGCAAGGGGTGAGCTTGACAAGCTGAATGGCTGATGGTGCTGTGGCTGTTCTGGCCAGGTGGCCTCCCGCGCTCTTTATCGTCCCCACCCTGTAGCTGCGATACTGCAGGGTTTTGTAGGAACAAGCAACAAGATGGCATTATAAAGACACCCCCACCCCCAGGTAGAATGCTAGGCTAGAACATTTCTCCATGATATAGGGATATTGGAGAAATCTGAAACTGATTCAAATTACTCTAGATTTCTATGAATATAGAGATTCTGCAGTCAATCACCATTTTATAGAATCATAGAATCATAGAATAGCAGAGTTGGAAGGGGCCTACAAGGCCATCTAGTCCAACCCCCTGCTCAATGCAGGAATCCACCCTAAAGCATCCCTGACAGATGCTTGTCCAGCTGCCTCTTGAATGCCTCCAGTGTGGGAGAGCCCACAACCTCCCTAGGTAACTGATTCCACCGTCGCACTGCTCTAACAGTCAGGAAGTTTTTCCTGATGTCCAGACGGAATCTGGCTTCCTTTAACTTGAGCCCGTTATTCCGTGTGCTGCACTCTGGGAGGATCAAGAAGAGATCCTGGCCCTCCTCTGTGTGACAACCTTTTAAGTATTTGAAGAGTGCTATCATGTCTCCCCTCAATCTTCTCTTCTCCAGGCTAAACATGCCCAGTTCTTTCAGTCTCTCTTCATAGGGCTTTGTTTCCAGACCCCTGATCATACATGCACATGCATACACATTAACCTCCCCTTTGCCTCATCCCTCTCTCTTCCCAAGCTGCCCAATGCTTGAGCTTTGAGCTTTTTTGAAGGTTCAATTTTTTTTGCATATCTACTCTACTCAAGCATCAGTTTAAAACAAAAATGAGCAAAATTAGTCCAGTAGCTCTTGAGTAATAAGCTTTACATTACTGTATTCTTATATAAGACGACCATGTTATCCACACTCACTTTGACACGACTCACTTCTATTCAGTTTCTGTTCACTCTGCCGTCTTCACTGTACTTTCATAAACATTTTGATCTTTTTTAAAAAAACAATAGCCCAACCATTATTTCATCTCAACATATTTTGAAGTAAGACCCACCCTCACTCTAGAGATTCCCAAATTTCAGTTCAAAAGAAGTAGAAATGTGTCTATAGATCATCTTAAAGACTTAAATTAAGCTTTTAATGAATCCTGAAAGGAAAAAAAACTTCTATCATTTCCTTAATATCCATAAGCTGAAATGGTAAATAATGGTGAAGCTGCCTGACTCCTTCTGGAATAGCTCAGTTGGCCATGAGTACAGCAACCGGACAGACCAAGAAATATCACCAATCTCTTGTACTGTTGGTGCAGGCTGCTGGGAAGGGACCAGCTCGGGACGTATTTCCATCCAAGTCAAAACAAATAACTTTTAATTTCTAAACCAAATACACCAGTGCTATCATGTCTCCCCTCAATCTTCTCTTCTCCAGGCTAAACATGCCCAGTTCTTTCAGTCTCTCTTCATAGGGCTTTGTTTCCAGACCCCTGATCTTCTGATCTCATGGATTCCAAGGACTTGTGGGTCTTTCTTTCTTTTTTTTTAACTTTCCAGAATTGTACGCAGTGAGAGGTCTACTCACATTCAAGCAAACATGAGTAGCATTCTATTTCAGCCCTGGCCGATTCAACACACATGGTCTGAACTGAGGATGGTGAGGGTGGAACAGCCATAGACGGAGGGGGCCAGGCCAGCATGCATGTTGTGTTACCCACTTTAAGTCCTCATGCATTCAGGCAAATGCCTGAGCAGGCCCCCGTCTTTACAGAGGCACTTGGGTGCCACGAGGCACCTTGCACCCGCACTTGCTTTCATTCCCGGCATTTGCACAGGAAGGAAGGCAAGCACGATTTTTCCAGCCCTGCACCTCTTGAAAAGTTTTTTTTAAAAAAAATGGGGGAAGGGGGAGGAAAGGAGCGAGGTCATTCCTCCCCCCCTTTATTTAATTTTATGAGCTCTATCTACGGAGCTCTGCAGATACATATAATTAAAAATAAAAATGGGTGGGGGAAGGAACGAGGCAGCCAGAGGAGGACGCAAGGACAGGGGCTGGAGACCTGCATGAGCAGCAAACCACCCCTGTCTCCTCCCTCTGGCTACCAGTTCCTCCCCACCCCATTTATTTTTATTATACGTATCTGCGGAGTTCCACATATAGAGATTATAAAATTTAAAAGGGGGGGAGGAACAACCCTGTTCCTCTCCTCCCTCCCTTTTTATTTTATTTTTTACTTTTCTAGAGGCGTGGGGCTGCCTCCGCTGCCAAAGAAGTCAGGGTAAGTGCCCAACTTTTTCGGAGTGGAGTTTCCAGGGTTTGCCCCTGGCTGGCTTCGGAGTGGCGGCTGTGTCATGTAGATGCGAAGCCACCCCGGGGCAAACCCTTCGTGTAGACGTGCCCCAGGGCTCATGTAAATACAGCAAGTGCTTGGAAAAGGGGAGCTCTGGCATCAGTCATAAGAATCAAATCCACTCCAAGTAGTTTGAAATTAGTTCTTTAGATATAACAACAGTAACAGTTTAACAACCCCTGTTTGTTATCCTTTAGTTCTTCGCAAATTCCATTTATTCCAAATGGGATCTGAATAGGATGTGAGTGGAGATACCTCATAAAATATGCCTCTTATGCCTGCTATGTGATGTCCCATAACGAATCAAAAACAGCTCATACAGTTTACGTTTGGTCCCAAGTAGTGTCACTAATTAAGGGTTTGGGATTTTTGAAAAAATGGTACTGTGTGTATTTAAGAGATATTGACTTCCCCAGTGTCACTGTCAATGGCTGTAGAGGCACCAGGGTGTTATAGCCCATTTTTGTTCCTTGGTGTGCTTGTTGTTACTGCAAGATAGAATGGTTAACCATGACTATGTGTTCACCTCAGCAAGCTGCTTGAACCAGTCCATTTGCTCTTTGTTGCATCTCTTGGAGTCTCCCTAGTATCCTTTTTGTAGGTGTGCTGCAAACATGCAAAAAACAGCACTGAAGCTAAGAGCATTTCCTCATGAGGCTTTTATCCCACTTCCTTACTTTTATCCCACTTCCATGGACGTATACACATGCATGCCAAGATTCAAGCCAATCCAAGGCTCCCCTGATTTTTGGGGAATTTTTGAAAACCAGACACCCCATTTTTAGACATGGACTGTTCTCCGACATTTTGACAGATAAAAACTTGGAAGCAGGCACATCTGCATTCATGGCAAGTTTCAAGCAGATTCCATCATCCCCTGATTGGGGGGGCTTTAACCTCCAACGCAGCACCTAACCCCAATTCAAACACCCCTTTCTATATCTCAGTCAATTTTCATGTTAGAAACCTCAAGTTCAGCACCATGACACCTCATGGACGTATACACATGCATGCCTAGACTCAAGCCAATCCAAGCTTCCCCTGATTTTTGGGGAATTTTTGAAAAAATAGAGTATCTCAGAGATTTAAAGCTGCAGACAGCTCAATGGGGCCATTTCAAAGGAAATCCCAAGATGCCATGAGTTGGGGAGTAGATAACCCTAAATATGAATCTTCTTCCACACTTGAAAAATTGATTTGGAACTTCAAAAAGTCTAAGTGAGCGCAGGAAGGACTTGTCCCCTGAGACAAAGCAAGACACATACAAACCATCCCTGCGAGGCGGGCAGTGGAGGAGGACAGGCGGGCAGAGAGCCAGGCAGAGATACGCCATAGATCTAGTATGGGGGAGTCAGTCCCGGCAGATGCCCCACCACAGCAGCACCCCGGGGGGAAGGCAGGCAGGCAGCAGGCATTTCTAGGGGCATAAGGAAATGAGGCAAGGATGGTTTGTTTCAAACCCAGCAGTAAGTCATGCATTGCAAACCATCCCTGCGAAGCGGTCACAGAGGAGGAGGACAGGCGGGCAGAGAGCCAGGCAGAGATACGCCATAGGTCTAGTATGGGGGAGTCAGTACTGGCAGATGCCCCACCACGGACTTGCCCGTTTGATTTTCACAGCAGGAGAGGCAGCCTGCTTACTGGTGCCAGCCTGAGCCTTCCCTTGACCACCACTGCTTTCAGCACACCTAGCCACAGACGTGCACCTGCTCCCTCTTCTCATGACGATAATAGTATAATACTACTACTAATAATATATATTTGGGGAAATAGGACAAGTGTGTATGCTTTGCCCAAACTGGATTTGAAATGCTCAAACTGTATTGGCTTTTTTTGCACTTCACAAGCAGTGCACACAGCACACTCACACAATAACACACAGTCACACACACAGTCCAAGTAACAGAGAGAGAGAGAGAGAGAGAGAGAGAGAGAGAGAGAGAGAGAAAGAGAAAGAGAGAGAGAGAGAGAGAGAGAGAGAGAGAGAGAGAGAGAGAAGAAATAGAAAAAAAATTGGGGGGTATTTTTTATTTTTTATTGAGAGAGAGAGAGAGAGAGAGAGAGAGAGAGAGAGAAGAAAGAAGGAAGATGAAACACAGTCAGGCTTTAAGAGGGGGAAGGGGGGGAACCAACCAACCAAACACTCCAAAAATTAAAAATAAAGTTTATATAAAATCAAAGTAAGGGAAAAACACAGAGCAAACTAAGCAAACAGTCAGAAACAAGCAAGCAAACACACACACAACCCAAGCTAAATCCTAATCTAATCTCCTCCAACTCCAAACACAGCAGCAGCACCTATATTCAATTCCTTTTATTACAGTCAACTGACCAATAAAACATATAAAATACATAATAAATATTTAAAATACATGAAATTAAAACAAAGTATGATTACATGAGCCTCCTTAAAATTCTGTGCTAGAAGCAAAGGAAAGTCCTGCCACCATAACAGATCTAGTAAGGATTGCATGATTAAGAAATTTAGCAACTTGTTCGGTGGTATGCTTATCTTGACCCTGTAAAAGGACCGACATAAGGGTCACGGACGATCGTCCAGGTAATCGTTGCGTGAAAGGGTGGATAAGGGCTTTTCTTGCCTCCTGATAGAAGCTGCAGTTGAATAATACGTGGGAGATAGATTCCACCTCCTCGTTGTTACAGGGGCAGCATCTATCTGATAGTGGGACTTTCCCAAATCTGCCCTCCATTACCCTAGAAGGCATAGCATTAAGCCTTGCTAGGGAAAATGCCCTTCTATATTTGGGTATAGATAACCAGCTTAAATACAGAGGTACACTATTTTGGTCGTGATCCCGTAGCCCCAAGGCATACGGGGAACATGGGCCCCGTGCAGCTTGCTGTAGTTCCTGAGAATCAATATCCAGGAGTCTCTGCTTAATTATCCTTTTGGCGCTATCCAGGTCCAGGGATAACAGATGGTCTTGGGAGAGCCCTATGGTGGTGAGTTTTAACTGAACTGCTTTCACCCATGGAGATTTATAAGAGTCCGTCCAGACCATGGAGGTGAACGAATTAGGGACAGGGCTTAAATTGCAACGCAGCCAGAAATAGAGTGTATGTATCCACCCTATACATTTTAGGGTACTCAACCCAACTTCCAGATTTAAGACTGCACTAGCAACACATCTTGGGACTCCAAATATTAGCCTTAGAAAGGAAGATTGGACACCTTCCAGTGAGTTCTTATAAAGAGGAAGCCATATCGGGGCACCAAATAGAAATTGGGACACCACTTTTGCTTTATAGACCTGAGTGGCGGCTGGAATGTATTGCCCACCCCTGGAGAAAAAAAAACGAGAAAGTGCCCCGATTAAGTTCTCTGCCCTAGCTTTAGCATATTTATTATGAGTGTTCCATTTTAGTGTTTCATTGAACCATAGGCCTAGATATTTGTACGACTTGGCCTGGTTGATTTTTACCCCCCCTATTGACCAGGGAAAAGTAACCCTCCTCCTAGAAAAAACCAGAACATTAGACTTCTGGTAATTAATTGAAAGGCTGTTGTTTTGGCAAAAGGCCGCAAAGCTGTTCATTAGACGCTTTAAACACAGGCGGGTTTGCGATATAAGTACCGCTTCGTCTGCGTAGAGTAGAATTGAAACCTTTGTTAAGCCTATCTTTGGTGGATGGGATTGTATTGGTACAAGAGAAGATGGAAGATCGGCTAAATATAAATTAAAAAGAGTGGGAGCTAGTACGCATCCCTGTCTGACCCCACGCAAGGAGCCAATCTCTTTAGTAAAATGGCCAAGATTGCTATAGCGGACCTGGGCTGTTGTTCTAGAATAATTTATTTATTTATTTATTTATTTATTACATTTTTATACTGCCCAATAGCTGAAGCTCTCTGGGCGGTTCACAAAAATTAAAACCACAAAAAACATCCAACAGGTTAAAAACACAATTACGAAATACAGTATAAAAAGCGCAACCAGGATAAAACCACACAGCAAAGTTGATTATAAGATTAAAATACAGAGTTAAAACAGTAAAATTTAAATTTAAGTTAAAATTAAGTGTTAAAATACTGAGTGAATAAAAAGGTCTTCAGCTGGCAATGAAAGCAGTACAGTGTAGGCGCCAGGCGGACCTCTCTGGGGAGCTTGTTCCACAACCGGGGTGCCACAGCGGAGAAAGCCCTCCTCCTAGTAGCCACCTGCCTCACTTCCTTTGGCACTCTATTTAGAATAGAGTGATTGAATCAGGAAAAGGAGTCTCGGCTCAATCTCAAATGACCTCAGTTTGTTCCAAAGAAGATCATGGGAGATTGAGTCGAAGGCAGATCTTAGATCAATAAATGCAGTGAAGAGTTTGCCTCCCCTTGGTGTCATGTATTTGTGGACCAGATGTAGCAGCACTAGGCAATGGTCCAAGGTGGAGCATCCGGGCTTGAATCCTATCTGTTCTCTCCCAAGAATATCATTAGTCTTTATCCAATCCTTCAGCCTACCATTTAGGAAACTCACATAGAGCTTCCCAACTATGGATAGTAGGCTGATAAGTTGATAATTAGAAGGGTCATCTCTCGGGCCCTTCTTATGGACTGGGATGACAACCGCTCTCAGTCATGCCTCTGAGATTCGGACGGACTTATTGATTAGAGAGAAGAGAGGGGTAAGGATTGAGGTCCACCATCTTATGTTATTTTTTAGCATCTCTGGGGGAATGGCGTCTGGGCCAGGAGCCTTGCCCGGTTTTAATCGAAGGATTAGGTCTGCTATTGTATTGACATCTACATCTGGCCAAACCGGAGTGTCTGAAGGAAGAGAGGGAATGAGATCTGGTCTAGAACAGTCTTGAAAAACAGAATATAAATAGGACTCCCACACATTTGCGGGTATGTGACATTCAATCTTACTGTTACATTGGTTCAGATTTTTCGCTATGATTTGCCAAAAAGTTTTAGAATTATTAGTGAGAGAGGCCCCTATCAGCAATTGCCATGTTTCTCTATTTGCTTCGCTTTTCTTCCGGGAGATGAGCTTCTTATATCAGCAGCACCTATAACTAACTCCTCTCTCCACGAACGCCAACCCACAAAGAGACACAAAGCAGAAAGCTCTCAGGGTGGCTCTGCCTTAGTTCCCCCCTCCAACGCTGGGATTGGAGGATGCTTCATGAGGTCATCAATTCTCATCAGGATTGGGAGTTGAATCTGCCTGTCATCGCTAAAAAAAACCCGCCGCTTTTACCCTCTCCCGGTTTTTTAACATATATTTTTTTAAAAATATAGCAAGCGAACCGCACCACGCAGAGTGCTGAGAGTAGGTTCAAAATGACCACCAGCACATCCCTAATTAGGATCTTATTTTAGTGTCTTATATTTGGAGTTGTTTTTATGCAGTGATATCTACTACCTGGAAGAAAGGCAGGATATACTTCAGATACGTGAGTAGTAAAAGACAGAGGAAAGAAATGGTGGTTCAACTGCTTAATGAGGATGGCAAATTGATAACAGACGACAAACAAAAGGCTGAAGTGCTCAATTCCTACTTTGCCTCGGTCTTCTCCCAAAAGCGGATCTATGACCCCCCTGGAAAAAGTGAAGCAGAAGTTGAGGGGGCAGGATTGCAGTTTGAGATTGATAAACAAATGGTCAAAGAACACCTAATTTCCTTGAATGAGTTCAAATCCCCAGGGCCCGATGAACTGCATCCAAGAGTAATGAAGGAGCTAGCGGAAGAACTCTCAGAACCTTTGTCTATTATCTTTGCAAAATCATGGAAGACGGGTGAGGTGCCGGACGACTGGATGAGGGCTAACGTTGTCCCTATCTTCAAAAAGGGCAAAAAGGAGGAACCTGGGAACTACAGACCAGTCAGCCTGACATCCATCCCTGGGAAAATTCTGGAGCAGATTATAAAGAAGTCAATCTGTAAACACCTTGAAATCAATGCAGTGATTACTAGAAGCCAACATGGATTTGTCAGGAACAAATCCTCTCAGACTAATTTGATCTCATTTTTTGATAGGATAACCTCCCTTGTGGACTGTGGGAATGCTGTGGATGTCATATATCTTGACTTCAGCAAAGCTTTTGACAAAGTACCACATGACATTCTGATTAACAAACTAGCTAAAAGTGGGCTAGATGGAACAACTATTAGGTGGATCCACAGTTGGCTACAGAATCGGACTCAAAGAGTACTTATCAATGGAACCTTCTCAAACTGGGGAGAGGCAACGAGTGGGGTGCCGCAGGGCTCAGTCCTGGGCCCAGTGCTCTTCAACATTTTTATTAATGATTTGGACGAGGAGGTGCAGGGAACGCTGATCAAATTTGCAGATGACACCAAATTGGGTGGGATAGCTAATACCCTGGAAGACAGAAACAAACTTCAAAGTGATCTTGATAGGCTGGAGTGCTGGGCTGAAAACAACAGAATGAAATTTAATAGGGATAAATGCCAAGTTCTACATTTAGGGAATAGAAACCAAATGCACAGTTACAAGATGGGGGACACTTGGCTCAGCAATACTACAAATGAGAAAGATCTTGGAATTGTTGTAGATCACAAGCTGAATATGAGCCAACAGTGCGATATGGCTGCAAGAAAGGCAAATGCTATTTTGGGCTGCATTAATAGAAGTATAGCTTCCAAATCACGTGAGGTACTGGTTCCTCTCTATTCAGCCCTGGTTAGGCCTCATCTAGAGTATTGCGTCCAGTTCTGGGCTCCACAATTCAAGAAGGACGCAGACAAGCTGGAGCGTGTTCAGAAGAGGGCAACGAGGATGATCAGAGGTCTAGAAACAAAGCCCTATGAAGAGAGACTGAAAGAACTGGGGATGTTTAGCCTGGAGAAGAGAAGATTGAGGGGAGACATGATAGCACTCTTCAAATACTTAAAAGGTTGTCACACAGAGGAGGGCCAGGATCTCTTCTCGATTCTCCCAGAGTGCAGGACACGGAATAACGGGCTCAAGTTAAAGGAAGCCAGATTCCGGCTGGACATCAGGAAAAACTTCCTGACTGTTAGAGCAGTGCGACAGTGGAATCAGCTACCTAGGGAGGTTGTGGGCTCTCCCACACTAGAGGAATTCAAGAGGCAGCTGGACAAGCATCTGTCAGGGATGCTTTAGGGTGGATTCCTGCATTGAGCAGGGGGTTGGCCTCGATGGCCTTGTAGGCCCCTTCCAACTCTGCTATTCTATGATTCTATGATTCTATATTGTCTGATATTAAAAATAGTAATTATTCAGAATGCAATCTAAGAAATCCTGAATCTGCCAGCAAATAGGGGAAGGAGAGTTGTGTTTCATTAATTAAAATACTATTTAGGAAAGAGTGATGTTCCCTGTTGACTGAACTATGTGACTTATACCCAAGTATACAAGTCAATATATAACTCCCAGGATCAGAAGATGAGCATTCAAAGGGAATGTTAATTTTAACTATCTCCTGCAAGACCTAATAATAATAATAATAATAATAATAATAATAATAATTTTCTTTCTTACCCGCCTCTCCATTTTGATTATACCACATCTAAAGCCCTGATAGATTAATGCCACAGGACTGTAAAGGGCAAAAAGGGTATCCAGGCCCAGAGATGAATATTCAATTTAATAAACCTGTCCAGATAGCTCAAGAGCAAGTAACTCAACTGCTAAGGTGAGAAGAACGAACACCCAACTCCGCTACTCTTTCATGCAAGTGCTTACATGTGATCTGTGAGCAGTATTTCCTGGTGTCTTCCTGGAGGACACTTTTTTGACATTCCCTCTTCTACTCAACTTGGCTGGATACTACCCACCATTGCTTGAACCCCCTTGGGTCAGGGCCAAGCCAGGATTGTGGGAAGCCATTCCAGAATCCAGACCTGGTATGCAGGTTCTCCGTAGCATCCTTGAGGTAATTTGCTTATGCTGGAGGTGCGATAGACAGAAGATACTGCTCTGTTAACCAGGCAAGGACAGAAGACCAGGATTCTGACACGAATAGATCAAGCTGTGGCCTATTCAAAGGCTTTCGGGGGAGGGCATAGCTCAGTGCTGGGGCACATCCTGGCCAAAAAGTTCCAAGTTCAATTCATGACATTTCCAGTGGAAAAGATGTGACCAGACTCTGCCTGAGACACTGCTGCCTCAGACCCTGGAGTACTGCTGCCAGTTAGAGTGGACAATATTGGGCTAGATGGACAAACAGTCTGACCTGGTGTAATGCAGCTTCCTATGTAGACTGCTTCCTAATAGCCAGGAATGGCATCAGCCTCCAGTGGGCCCCTGACACCACCAAAGCGCTCCCCCTGCCACCACCAGCCAACTAGCCCATTATCCTTCCTTCTTTTTTAAAAAAAATCTGGCAGTGATGGTGGCTCCTCCTATTCCTGTGCTCCACCTCCTAAACCAGCTGGCCCTGCTGGCGAAAGGAAGCACTGCAGTAGCTGGCCAGACAATCCTGCAGGACCCACACTGCTCCATTTCAAAACAAAACATTGGGATAGCCAATGAGGACACAGGAGCACTGAAGGGGCAGTCTTTTCACTACTCCTGTGCACTCATTGGCCATATACCCCGCCCCAGGCAGCATCTGGTTGGTTCAGACTGCTGCTATTAAAAACGTAAGGGGAAAAGTTTTGTTTTAAAATGCCAGATGCTGGGGCTCTTCCTTTTGCCAGTGGGGCCAGCTGGGTTAGGAGGAGAAGGAGGGTCTCTGCTGTCACCACAGCAGCAGCAGTCCAGTCCTGACAGCAGCTGTGGCAAGGTCAGAGCTGGGCCCTTGCTCTGGGCCCTCAGCAGCCGCCAACCCATGCCGACACCTGACCCTGGGCCTGCAGAGGCTCATTTTGCACAGCTTGAAGAGGGGCTGGAGTCTTTAGCAAACAAAACTCCACATTATGCACTGCACCGGGCCTGAGGCTCAATCTGTGAATCACCAGATCCTTTGATATGATATAATAAAACTGGCTAGCTGCAAGCAACCCTGAAACAGGTCCTCCAGGATTCTAGATTCTGGTGGTGACAGCTAAACTAGAGGCAGGCAAGCAGAGCACATTTTAAATAATTTATTTATTCATTTATTTATTTATAAATCTCTTTCTAAATATGGGTGCATACAAGTTCAGGGCATCATTTTGTGAGGAAGTGCTTAGCAATTCACAGCAGCCTTCTACCTTATCCAACATTTCTACAATTGCTAAAGATGGGAGGTGTATCTGATGTGCCTTTTTGCCCAGGAACTAGCATGTTCCCCTTGACAGTACCTGTGTTTATGCCCTCTTTTTGCAATGTCCACACATCCCTGGGATACAAAATACCTTTCATCAGCAAAGCAACTGTATTTCTTTCATAACGTTTTAAGTTCAGCCAATTATTCAAGCTTCAGGAATGAACATGAGGAAATACCTTCTCTGTGGTTTATCCAGGAACAGCAATTTAGAAATACCTGCCCTTCTCTCCCTTGCCATGGGCTTCCATGACAGACATTAAAAACTAAAAGAAAAAGCAGAAAAGCCCACCCTGTTTCTTTTACAGAAGAAAAACTGTAGTGCTTGATGTGGAAGTTTGAACACTAAAAATGTCCGCAAGGAAGGAACGTGAAGGGAATCCAACAGCCTCAGACTCTTCCTTTGCATACAGCGTATGATGCCACTGCTCTGTTAGCCTACTAACATTGGGAGCTTAGTGCAGTCAGGACCCTACGCATTTCCATCCTATGCATTTTCATCCTACGCATTTCCATCCTATGCATTTTCATCCTACGCATTTCCATCCTATGCATTTTCATCCTAGGCATTTCCATCCTACGCATTTCCTATGCATGCACACCTCTAGCGTGTCTCCCCTTACTCCCCTTTTTCCGAAGCTAAACAGTCTCAAATGTTGTAACTTTTCCTCATAGGGGAGATGCTCCAGGCCCTTGATCATTTTAGTTGCTCTTTCTTGCAGGTTTTCCAACTCTACAATATCCTTTTTAAAGTGAAGCTACCAGAGCTGTGCATCATATTCCAAGTGTGGTTTCACAATAGAATAAGTGCATTATGCTAGTGGCAGTTTCATTTTTGATTGCTTTCCTAATTATGCCTAACATGGAATTTGCCTTTTTCACAGCAGCCATGCACTGTGCCAACATTTTATTGAGCCACCACAACCCCAAGACCTCTTCCTTGGTCAGTCACTGATAACACAGAACCCATCAATGTACACAGAACCCGTCAACCCATTAAGGGAAAACCCCTGCACCTTTACTGGTGTTTCTTCTTCTGGAGTCTTTTTGCAGTCACAACTGGCTCCTTTAGACAGTGACCATGTGATTGGTCAACTTCCCCTCCTAGCAATGCTAGTAAGTTCAACAAGACCCCACTATCTGTAGCAGAATTATAGCACTATGCCAGCTTTACATGCTGGGGACAGCTCACGATTATTTGCAATTATTTTAAATACTGCATTATCCCTATTTTTTTTAAAAAGTAATATTGCTCGGGGAAGTGCAGGAGACGTCCTGGAGGTTGATGGTGTCATGTAAAGGACCACAAACTTCTGGCCAATCATGAGTGTACAATAAATCACTCATGTAGAGAAGCTCTCAGTAATCCTGTTCAGACGTTTTGTGAACTGCCCAGAGAGCTCCGGCTATTGGACGGTATAGAAATGCAATCAATCAATAAATAAAAATAAGACATGCTAAGTCACGGTGCTTAAGCATTTTGAGCTAAATGTTATGGCTTAGCATGTCGTGTGAACCATGACTTAGAATGTCATCACACAAGGGAAAATCATGTTTCCTTACCGTAGCTTCTCCACCCCCGCTTTTGTCCTTTATTACTTCCTGTTTCTTCCTGGAGAGGAAAAAGGAAGTAAATGAAGACCACGTAAGCCCATTCAGGGGACATTTTTATTGTGCCACTTTGCCTGCACACAATAGGAGATCATGACACATTTCATTTTTTAAAAAACCTGGATTAAAAGGGCTCTATTTTGCAATGAAAAAACAGGCTGAAGGAGTGGGAGGTATGCGGGAGGTGGACGTTGTTGTCTAAAGGACGTGTGAACATCCATAAGTGGGCAGTAGCGAGCATGCGATAAAGCACTCAACTGATGACACCCTTAGTGTGTCTGACATGAATATAGCCTTATGTATTGTGTTTATTTTAGTAGATGCATGCGTGGTGTAGTAGTTTGTAGTGGGTTTTTTTTTTGTACCTTTCCTTATGTGTCTTTTTTTTGTGGAAAATAAATTATTATTATTATTATTATTTATTTATATAGCACCATCAGTGTACATGGTGCTGTACAGAGTAAAACAGTAAATAGCAAGACCCTGCCGCATAGGCTTATTAATTGAAAAAAAGAAAGAAAGTGGGATAAGGGGGGGATACAGATGTCCTGGAGGTTGACAACATGGTGTAAATGACCCACAAACTTCTGTGAGTGACCAATCACAAGCACCCAGTAAATTGCTCATGTAGAGAAGCTCGGAGTCTCTGTGATGCCAATCTTTTGCAGCAGTTTGCTGCAGTTTAGGCTTTTCCAAGTTAATGCTTGGTGGGGAACCTGAGGGGACTCCCCATCCAGCCCAAGGCACCCTCTTTTCACCTTGCCCCCCAGTCCCATGTAAGAAGTAGGCTTTTAAAAATGTAATTGCTGCATGGGGTGCAGATGGTGAGGGGAGAGTTAACCCTGTCCTCTTGCATGCTACAACTACTGCTAAATTTGCCTAATTGCTGCAACCCCCCAACAAGTAGGCTTGTAAATGTGAGGGGGGGAGGCAGCTGGAGAGGGATGGGGAGAAGGAGAGAAACTTGGGAAGAGATGAAGAGAGGGGTAAAAGCGTGGAAAGAGAGATGGGGAGGGAGAAGGATGTCGTGATTCCAAACTTTTCCACAACAAAGGGATTCACTGTGTAACCCACAAAACCTTTATTCAATAACAATAATAAAAACAGCTCTTCATACCTGAAGGGAGTGTGAATGCTAGGTGTTATCCTCTAAGCTTAATTAGCCAAACAAAGCAAACCAGTTGCATATCAACTAAATGGACGGTTTCCAGCTGTGACTGATAGGCTTTTACCGGACTCCTCCTTCAGACTGCCTCCCACCTCCTTTCAACCCCACCCACTTGACTCTGTGGCGGACTCTGGCATCTGTACATTCTGATGTTCTCTCCTCCTCTGTCAAAGACTGAGTTCTGGGGTGCGGGGAGATGACCTGGGCCTCCTGTTTGCTAAGCTCCTGGGAAGTAGGGATGTGCTCCGCTCCGATTAGAAGTGTAGAAGCAGAAGCGAATTGGCCTGCTCCGCCTTGCCCAGAGGCGGAGTAGAAGCGGACCGGGGACCCCTAGAAGCAAGGCGAAGAGAAGCGCCCATTTTTGGAGCGCTTCTCTTTCCGCGGACCGATCCGATCGCCATTTTGAAACATTTCGCCCATAGGAGTGCATTGCGGAAAAGAAAAGGGGATAACTGTGTTGTTTCTGAAGCTATCTTTCTGAAACGTCTTGTGCTTAGAGAATCATGGCTGGGGGTCATTTTGAGCCTACTCTCAACTCTCTGCGTGGTGCGGTTCGCTTGCTAGAATCTTTTTAAAAGTAGGGTAAAGGTGGGGAAAAGATTACCTTTTCGATTGCTGAGGGGCAGAGTCAACTCCCGGTCATGATCACATGATCCCAAAGTTGGAGGAGGGGATAGGCAAAACGGGTAACTTGGGATTCTGGGAACTTCTCTTTCTTAGTCTGAACGGACTTTTCCCAGTGTTTTTTAAAACAGTAGCCCCACCAAATGCACAAACACAACCTGAAATCATATACTAAGCCAATAATAAGAGATAGAAACACAGCACTGCTACCCACCCTAAATTTGGGGAACAACTGAAAAGATGTGGTGCAAGGGGATGAGCTCCCCTAGGGCATGTGGACGTGCCCTCACTCTCTCCTGTACTTGGAGGGCCATCAGAGCCCTCCAAAGAGAGTAACCCGGTGGAGCAACGCCTATCATGAGTTGAAGTGAGAGCTTTGCTTCTTAAAAGACTGGTTCCTAGACAGGACCAGTTAAATTGGCAGATGATTCCCCATCTGGGCACGTCCACCACCCCCTTATTACTGGTAAAAGACAGATATAGCCTTTTTTAAAAAGTTCTTCTTGTTGTTTATTCAGCAACACTGCTGCTTTTAATTCCACCCCTCCTTTGTTTATTTATTTATTTATTTATTTATTTATTTATTCCATTTTATATGCATTACTGGCTTATCCTTGACTCATTTCCTTATGCCCCCAGAAATGTCTGCTGCCTGCCTGCCTTCCCTCCCTCCTCCCCTGCCCGCCTTGCAGGGATGTTGTGTTTGTCTGGCTTTGACTCAGCGGAGAAGTCCTTCCTTCCTGTGCTCAATTAGACTTCTGGAAGTTCCAAATCCATTTTTCAAGTGTGGAAGAAGATTCATAGGTTTATCTCTACTCCCCAATTCATGGAATCTTGGGATTTCCTTTGAAATAGCCCCATTGAGCTGTCTGCAGGTTTAAGCCCCGCCAAAAATCAGGGGATGATGGGATTGCCTTGTACCTTGGCATGATTGTGGGTCTAGATGGCATCTGTGAGTGTGCCCACTTCCCTTTTTTTATCTGTCCAAATGTCAGAGAACAGTCCACGTCTGCAAATGGGGTGCCTGATTTCATAAATTCTCCAAAAATCAGGGGATGATGGGACTGCCTTGAGTCTGTGTGTGCATGTGTATCCCTGGATAAGCTGTCATGGTGGTGAGTTTGAGGTTTTTAACGTGCACATTGATGGAGCTATCGAAAGGTGTGTGAATGGGGTGCCCGATTTTCATTAATTCCCCAAAAATCAGGGGATGATGGCACTGCCTTGAGTCTTGGCATGTATGTGTATCCCTGGATAAGCTGTCGTGGTGGCGAGTTTGAGGTTTCTAACATGCAAATTGACGAAACTATCAAAAGGGGTGTGAATGGGGTGCCCGATTTTCATAAATTCCCAAAAAATCAGGGGATGATGAGACTGCCTTGAGTTTGGGCGTGCATGTGTATCCCTGGATAAGCTGTCATGGTGGTGAGTTTGAGGTTTCTAACGTGCAAATTGACGGAGCTATCGAAAGGCATGTGAATGGGGTGCCCGATTTTCATAAATTCCCAAAAAATCAGGGGATGATGGGACTGCCTTGAGTCTGGGCATGCATGTGTATCCCTGGATAAGCTGTCATGGTGGCGAGTATGAGGTTTCTAACGTGCAAATTGACGGAGCTATCAAAAGGGGTGTGAATGGGGTGCCCGATTTTCATAAATTCCCCAAAAATCAGGGGATGATGGGATTGCCTTGCGTCTTGGCGTGCGTGTGTATATCTCCATGAGGTGTCATGGTGCCAAACTTGAGGTTTCTAACTTTCAAAGAAAAAAGTTGTATACTTTTTTTGCTTAATGCAAGCCTATGGGGGGGGGGAAACGGAGCTCCGATCCGGATCCGGAGCTCCGCAGCAGAGCGGAGCGGACATAGGTGGAGCGGGGGCAGAGCGAAGCGGCCCAATCCGCAAATCGCGGATCTGGAAGAGAAGCAGAGCGGGGGGGTCCGTGCACACCCCTACTGGGAAGATTCCTCCCTGTCTCCTGGAGAGTCTTGGACAATTTCCTCCCCTGCTCCCTGTCTTGATTGGGCTTCCAAGTCTGATTCAGAATCTGAGATAAACCTGGGAGCCCGGGCCTCATCCTGACAAAGGAAAGAAAGCATGAGCTTTCAGTGGCTACATCACAGGTGGGCCACCTGTGACCCTTCAGATACTGTTGGACTCCAATGTCCATCAGACCTAGCCAGTATGGCCAGTGGTCAGGGTTGATGGGAGTTGTAATACAACAACATGAGGAGGGCCACAGGTTGTCCAGCCCTGGGCCTAGAGAACTGGGGCCGGGAGAACCAGAAAAACCAATTTGACCATGGGCCAGTTTATAAAAAAATATTTCCACTGCTTAATGCTTAATGACATGAGATTATTCAATTACTCAGAGGGCAAAGTACAACCTGGCTTTGTTGAAAAGCATTTTGTCTGATGGTATCTCTATACTAAAGGGGGGGGGGGGAAACCATATCCTTACCAAGCTTTTTTTCCTTGGGACTTTCATAGAATCATAGAATCATAGAATAGCAGAGTTGGAAAGGGCCTACAAGGCCATCGAGTCCAACCCCCTGCTCAATGCAGGAATCCACCCTAAAGCATCCCTGACAGATGGTTGTCCAGCTGCCTCTTGAATGCCTCTAGTTTCCACATTCACTATGGGCTTCTTTAGACATCGACCATCCGATTTGTAACTGAAAACTTTCCCTCTTAGCAATGTTCCATAAAGTTCAATGAAAGAGCACCATCTAGTGGTGGAACTAATCCTGCGATTATTTTAAATACTCCAGTATCTCCCTTTTTTTAAAAAAAAGCAAGATTACCTGGGGAAGGCACAGTAGACATCTTGGAGGTTGTCGGAATCATGTAAAGAACCCATGAGAGACCAATCATGAGCATGCAATAAATTGCTCATGTAGAGAAGCCCTGAGTTGAAATCAGGTCATATGAAAGTTCTTTCTGCGGTGATAAAGCTACAAAAGGGATCATCAGCACAATGGAGGTCACTACTTGTAGCTACATTCACCCAGCATTGAACATGCATGACTGAACTAGCTTTATAGCAGGAGAGGGAAAATGAACATGTGTTCCGCAGGCTATGGGTGCTGCACTATGCCACACCAACTCCAATTCTTTGAAAAGTTATCTGTTTAGAGCCTTTATCTGTTGCACTAGACACACTGGTGTTGGTTGATGGGGGGAAAGCATGACTTCATATCAGTAATCAAGAAAAGTCAGGTGTTGTAATTGTAGATTTATAACATTGAATTATAAACACTTTCAGCTTAAGTAGTGCCACCAATGAAACAGACATTAAAAAAAGCAACAACCAGCCATTTTGACAAATGATATCCAAAGTTTATAGGGTATAATTTTAAAAATGAAGCTGGTGAGCTAGTACAAAATTACAACCTTTGGGAACCAGCAACACCCACAGGAGTTATTGTATAATATATTGAAATTAAGTGTAATTGGGAAAAGATGGAGGTGAGGGAATAGCAGAAGAGTTTAGTCTTTGGTGGTGGTGGGGAACTCATAAGGAACTCTTTTCTTTAATAATAATGTTATTATAAGGGTGGAAATTTTTTTAGGTAAATGAAGCCTTTATTTTCATTCAGGGTTCTATTGCTTTTGGACAAGGAATGCCTGGGGTGCTCATCTTGTGGGCAAAGCCTGGCTCAGAGCTGTATAATTTCTGCTTTATTACATTCACTGAAACAGTTCTGGTTAATCCAAAAATAACTCCAAGTGTTTGGTCATAAGCATTAACTTCTGGAAAGGGAGTGAACAAATGATTGCCTTTCGATCCCAGAGAAGAGTGGGACAGCTTTGCAATTTTTCCTAAACATGTCCCTCCCTTGCCTCTCTTATCTGCTCCAAAGAAAGGCAATCATAAGCACACTTACTAAGGAGTACATTCCATAGAGGCAGCCCTTGTGTTAGGTATGTTGCAGCAGAACCAGCAAAGAGTAAAGTAAAGAACCAGGGAAGATTAGCAGGTTGGTTGTGGAATATGCTTCCATGAAGCCCACTTCATCAAAAGCAACATGGATTTCCACTCAGCCTGGTGCCTTCCATGATGATGATCCCATTGCATCTGTGGACAAAACACACACACTTATGACACAATTAGAGCATTCCTGCACCAGGCTAAATTCCTTCAACCATCAGAGCTTCTGCTTCTGGATTCCTTGTAGGATTAGATTGACTCCTTTTCACATGGTTGCCCCCCCCCCCCAGTTTCCTCTCTTTCTTTTCTATATGTTTTATTAGAAAGCCACTAGATGGCACTGTACTATTAGCATTTCATCAGTACGCCATAGTTTTATGATTTGTTGTTGTTTATTCGTTAAGTCGCTTAGTAGGTGGGGAAATGTCCAACTTCCTTTGTGATGAAAAACAACGTGATAAAGATTGTAAAGACTGGGAAGTGCCCTGGCGAATGATGACAACTTTGTTAATTAATCTTCAATGAAGCACAGTCCAACCAAGTCTGGGTCTCTGCCTCTGCTCCATCTGAAGACTCTGACTACATGCAGACATTATGTCTTCAACGTCAAGTCAGTGTTTTCCCCTCTCTTGCTCACTCACCCTGTTTGTAACATCCAGAATGATGGAGAGATCTGGAGATGTTTTTAGGGTGCTTTTAGGATGTTTTTAACAATGTATATCATGTTTTAATTGAGTATTATGCATTTTATCGTTTATTGTTGTTCCCCTTCTTGATCAAAATGGAGAGGCGGGTAAGAAATAAATTTATTATTATTATCATCTTAAAAGCGCGTTCACAACTTCGTGCACTTTTGGTTGATAAAGACATTGCCTGATTGTAGATTTCGTTTTTTTCTTATGAACCAATGTGGCTAACTTTATTTTTTATGTGTAACTTGGGGCGGGGGGGGGCACCCTCTACCCATTTAAGTCAGTGGAGGGCCAAAACAACTGTCCCACCTCCTCCCACAGTCGTAACAAAGCAGAGGATACAAACTAATTCTGTAGCCAATTACAGTACTAAAGAAAACTCTCCCTGGGAACACAGATGATAAGGCACGTGGCATGATCTACCTCACTGTTCACCCATGTCACATGGCCTTACTGCACACAAGTGAAGACTTTGTAATGTGGACTTGTGGCAAAAGAGTACTTGGGCACAAAGGGGGCACTATGCACAAACAACAATGATGTAGGACCAATAACAAACATAAGGAAGGAAAGATTAATATTGTCTTCTCAAAATCCTTACAGATACTCTGCCTCAGAAATCCAGTAACAAACAGGAATTTCAACTCTACTCCTCCAATGAGCTGCAGGGCCGGGCAAAGCTGGTAATAGGCCCAGGCCAGATGGGAAATGTAGGCCCCATTTCAAACTGCTCATTAAGTATTTTTTAATCAGTTCTAAATACATATGAACTAGAACGATTTATAAAAAAAAGATAATGGCAAGCGCTTTTATTCAAGATGTATACAAGACATCACTTCTTCACATTCAGAAATGCTTTATGTGCTTTTCTTTGGGCAAATTCATCAACATTCATCTGTCCGGCGAGGTAATGTTTGCCCTGTCCTGGACTCCCCCTAAAGGATCGGGTCCATAGTTTGGGGGTACTCATGGATCCAGAACTGTCACTTGAGGCACAGGTGAACTCAGTGGCAAAGAGCACCTTTTATCAGCTTAGGCTGATATACCAGCTACAGAGATAGCTTAGCTACAGTTATCCATGCTCTGATAACCTCTCGTTTGGATTACTGCAATGCGTTATATGTGGGGCTGCCTTTGAAAACGGTCCGGAAACTTCAACTGGTACAAAACAGGGCAGCACATTTACTAACAGGGACTGGCCAACGAGACCACATTACACCAGTCCTTTTCCAGCTTCATTGGCTGCCAGTCCAGGTCCGGGCCCAATTCAAAGTGCTGGTATTAACATTTAAAGCCCTAAACGGCTTGGGGCCAGGTTATCTGAAGGAACGCCTCTTCCCATATGTACCTGCCCGGACCCTAACGTCATCCTCAGGGGTCCTTCTCCGCGAGCCCCTGCCAAAGGAAGTGAGGCAGGTGGCTACCAGGAGGAGGGCCTTCTCTGCTGTGGCACCCCGGCTGTGGAATGAGCTCCCTAAGGAGGTTCGCTTGGCACCTACATTATATGCTTTTAGACACCAGGTGAAGACCTTTTTATTCTCCCAGCATTTTAACAGTCTATAAATAAATTTTAACTTGGTGTTTTAAATTTGTAATTTTGCATTGCTGCTGTTTTTATCTGGTTGAGCTTTTATATTGTATTTTATATTATGGTTTTATACTGTTGTTTTATACTTTGAATGTTTTTAATTTTTGTGAACCGCCCAGAGAGCTCCGGCTATTGGGCGGTATAGAAATGTAATAAATAAATAAATAAAAATAAATAAATCAACAACAACAGAAAAATCAAGCAACTTTGCCTTGTCAATGTTAGTACTGCTCACTCACAGGAGAGCTACTTTGTAACAAATCTTTACCAAAGGGTCCCCCTTTGCCTCTACAAGAGGGACTCAGAATAGGCCCCCTCAAAATCGTAGGCCCATGCCAATTGGCCCCACTGCCCTCCCCTCTGCCCAGCCCTGATAAGACGTACAAACAAAGCACTCCACTCAAGTGAATTACAGTGTATACCAGCAAATTTTTGTATGCTGTGCCTGAGCTGTCCACTGAGTGACAGCTCCACAAACAGGTCCCCAATTAAATGTAGACCATGAGATTTTCTCCTTGAAGCATTTCAGTCATGATTCCTTACTCATGGTTGTTTACAGTTCTTTAGATGACGTTGTTATCCTCTAGGTTCACTTGTGTTTTTCAAGAGCACTTTCCTGGGTTCTTTTTTAGAGAAGAGATAATGCAGCATTATTTCTGAAAGTGAAAGAAAAGATACTTTCCTAGTGGTGTAATTGTGATATTCCATTATAGCACAGTGCCATCTAGAGGTTATGTATGGAAAAGCTGTGTGGAGCTCGGATCACAGTTCTGCAGCAAAAATGAAAGTAGATGCAGCATTTAACAGCTTTATTTAGAAAAGCTCTAGGGAGCACATTCAACATTCTCTGTTGAATATTTAGAGCATTTCTCTTTAGGTGTGGGCTCTGTTCTCAATGACTTCTCCTTTTCCATTAAAAACTGTTGTTGCTTGCTTTGAGTAGACATTTCCCTTAAATGAGACATAACCCCATCTTGTTTTTCTTTATAGCTTTTTCCCATACTGAGCTTTTCAGGGAGTGCATGGTTTCCTCCTGTGAAGTTGTTATCTTCTATGGGTTCTTCTTGTATGCCACTTTCCCATGGGATTGTGGAGTTGACTAACTGTTGTGACTGGAACTGCTTTCTTTCCAACTGGATGCGGTCTTAGCATTGTCTCTGCTGGAAAAGGTATTTCTAAACATGAAAGGCAATGTATATAAAGCAAAGGGTTTAAAACAGAACCTTGAGGAGCCCTGATAGGATGAGGAAAGGGGGAAGAGAAGAAGAAAACTTTTAATAGGAACGCAATTAATGGCGTAGCTGATCTGCGCACTTTACGAAGGCTTGAAAGAACCGTGCCCTAGCCCCCCTTTCCCCGGAGATTTTAATAAAAATTAGGATTTCCCCCCGGATCCGGTTTGGCTGTGCATTTTCCTGACTTGTCCTGGCAGATCTGGACAGTTGGTCAGCCTAGCATATGTGCACATGTGCGCATTAATAATTGCAAACTACCAAAAAAAATTCAGGAGATAAATCACTGTTGCTGCTGCTGTGTGATGCTCTTTGCCTAGATTCGAATCAATGAAAATTTTCAATGAGGAGCAATCCTCTTGTCAAATAGACAAGACCTGAGACAAAAGCAGCACATTAAAGTAATAAAGAAACAAAAGAAAGAAGAGAAACTGTATGATAGTTAGCCAAGAAGGAAGATTTGATAGTAGGCTATTAAATATTTAGTCAGGGAGATTTTCCAAGTTTTAAGGGAATTTGAGGGAAATTTATTTGCTAAAATGTTTAATCAGCTGCATCCAATTCTTTCCATATCTAAGTGATATACTTTAATATTGACCCCAAACCAGCTACACTGTTCAGCTTTAAAGACACTCTGGAAGACGATAGCACATTCTTAGCACTAAATTAGTTTTGGGGCCCTGTATTCTCACCCACAGCACTTCTGTGCAAGCGTCTACCCTATTTAGATGCTCTAGTGTACTTAACACAATGTCCTCTTTGACAAACAGAGCAACACCACCTCCAGTATGCCCTCCCTGTCCTTCCTGTAGAGTTTATATCCAGGAATGACTGTATCCCACTGGTTCTCTCTGTTCCACCAGATTTCTGTAACGCCCACTATGTCCAAGGTTCTCCTTTGAAACCAAGCACTCCAATTCTCCCATTTTGGCTTGGAGGCTTCTAGCATTTGCATAGAAACACTTATACATAGTGTCCCTGCCCAGATGTCTCTGATGTGTCCCTTTTTCACTGTTGTATTTTAGCCTCTTTGATTGGCTATCATGTTCTATCCTGTACTCTTGGCCTATTTGCTCCTGTTCTACGTTGGAACAATCAGAAATATTTTCATATTTGTCTCCTTCAAATGATTTAACCCAAACCGGATGCTTCCCAGCTCCTGTCGGTTTCCCCCCAGGATTTAGTTTAAAAGCTGCTCTGCCACCTTTTTTATGTTTAGTGCCAGCAGTCTGGTTCCATTTTGGTTTAAGTGCAGCCTGACCCTCTTGTACAGGCCCAGCTTGTCCTAAAATGTTCCTCAGTGCCTAACAAATCTGAACCCTTCCTCTCTGCACTAACATCTCATCTATGCATTGAGACTTCTCAGCTGTTCCTGTCAAGCTGGCCCTGCACATGGAACAGGTAGCATTTCAGAAAAAGCCACCTTGGTGGTAATGGATTTCAACCTCCTGCCTAGAAACCTAAATTTGGCTTCCGGGAACTCATGAAGGTTGGGGAAGCCCGGTTTAAGTGGCAGAAACCAGGACCTTGGGAAAGTGTAACTGGGCCAGACAGACTGAGTGGGCCACAAGGACGGCAAGCCTAGTGAATTTTAATAGCTGGAGAGAAATCTCAGTGGCATTGAGCAGGGGGTTGGACTTGATGGCCTTGTAGGCCCCTTCCAACTGTGCTATTCTATGATTCTATAATTCTATGTGAGGGTTGGGGTTAGGGAGGCCCACCTCCTCTGGAAGGAACTGGGGCCTCAGTAGAGCCTACCCAGGCCAGACACACTGAGTGGGCCACCAGGAAGGCTGGCATTCTGATGTTTAGGGGCTGGAAGAAGGTCTCAATGGCATCTGAGAGTTAGGGTTAGGTTTGGGGAGGCCTGACTCTCAAGGCAGGAAACGGGGCCTCGGAAGAGCCTTGCCAGGCCAGACAAACTGGGCGATCCAAAGGACAGCTTGCCTACTAACTTTGAGTGCCTGGGGTGATGACTCAGTGGCATGTGAGGGTTAGGGTTAAACCTCAGGTTAGGGAGGCCCAGCTCCCTGGGCAGGAACTGGGGCCTCAGTTGAGCTTAGCCAGGCCAGACAGACTGAGTGAGCCACCATGATGGCTTGTGTACAGTCTTTGAGCGGCTGGTGTGGTGTCTCAATGGCATCTGAGGGTTAGGGTTCAGCCTCAGATTAGAGCTTAGTGTTAGGGAGGCCCTATTCCCTGGGCAGGAACCAGGGCCTTCTTAAAACCTAGCTGGGCCAAACAGGTTGAGTGGGCCACCAGAACTGCTTGCCAACTGACTTTGAATGGCTGGTGGGAAGTCTTAGTGGCACAAGAAGGTTGACATTAAGCCTGGGGTTAGGGTTGGAGAGGCCCAGCTTCTTGGGCAGGATCTGGGGCCTTGTTAGAGCCTAGGCAGACTGAATGGACCACCAGAACCACTTGCCTACTGTCCTTTTTTCCCCTTTATCTACAACCGCCATAAATAATAATAGAATCATAGAATCATAGAATAGCAGAGTTGGAAGGGGCCTACAAGGCCATCAAGTCCAACCCCCTGCTCAATGCAGGAATCCACCCTAAAGCATCCCATAGAATCATAATTATCATCATCATCATTAACTGCATTTATATACCACCCCATAGCCAAAGCTTTCTGGGCGGTTTACAAAGATTAAAACGTTGAACATTAAAAGCATAAAAATAGACAACATACAAGGACAATATATATTTAAAACTGTGAACTCTCAGCCAGTCCTAAATATAGTTCTGAGTTCAATTAAAAAACTCAGCATAGAAGAAAAGAAAAGTCTTGACCTGGCACCGAAAAGATAATGATGTTGGCACTGGGCAGGCCTTGTGCGAACATAAAGAGGAATGGCCCTTTATGTCTGCTGTAGTTTTCAACCATAGAAATAGTAAAAATAGAGGTGCCATGACCTTAACTTCATAGGCCTGAGGAAACAGGGGTGCAGTGGTTTGTGCCTCAACGCACGCATGCTCACTCCCCCCCTTTCATCGTAAGGGCAGGGGGTAAGTGAGTGGGTGCTTCTTGTGGGTGAGGAGGAGGAGGAAAAGGAGGCTAACGCCCAATGCATTTGACTTAGCAAAAGAGGAGGAGGGGAGACTGAGGAGCAAGGAAAATGGTAGGAAACAGACCTGGGCCGAGAGGGGGGGAAGCGGAGAGAGAAATAAAGAGAGCAGGTGTTTGGAGTTTTGTGGTCTTTAACCAAAGTTCAGTCAAGATTTTGGGCTCCTTATCTTCTAAAATAAGTAGCCATAACTTTGTTTGGCTCATTGGGGAAGATTGGTTTTGTTGCAGCTGCGCAGATACAGATAAAAATAAAAATAATAATTTAAAAAGCAAAGGGGGAGGAACAGGCCCCGTTCCTCTCCTCCCCCACCCCATTTTTATTTTTGAAGAGGTGCGGGGTCCATTCCTCTCCTCCCCCTCTCCCTGTTTTTACCATTATTATTTTCCAGGGGGCACAGGGCTCTCTGGAGGTCCTGGGGTCTGCCCCCTTCCCTGTCCAGTCCATGGCGACCAATCAGGGGGTGCCATGGGCTGTGACAAGCCTCTGCTGCCAAAAAAAGTCAGGGCCTCTTTTCAGCAGTGTTTCAGGATGGCTCAGTGCCCCTGGATGGCTTCGCAATGGCGGCCACGTCATGTAGATGACGTGTTGCTACTACTACGACACAACCCCAGGGAAAACCTTTCATGTAGATTATTTATTTATTTATTTATTTAAAATATTTATATCCCGCCCTATATCATTAAGATCTCAGGGTGGTGTACAGATAAAAACATGCAGTATAAAACAATATACACAGTTAAAAACAAATTAAATCATGATGTGCCCCAGGTGTTTTGGACTTCAATTCCCTAAAGTCCTTGACAGCACAGCCAATGGTCAAGAATGCTGGGAGCAGGTCTGGAACATCTGGAGATCTAATTTCTGCCCGTTCTAAAACCTAACAGATTTTTATTTATCTAAAATACATGTAGCTGAACTTGTACAGTTTTGTAATTTAAATTCCAATACGCAAGTACTTTTTGCCACACTCTATGTCTCAGGGTGTACACAATTAATACCTGAAAATACATATGTGTGTTTGATGGCTGGAAAAGGGTCAGTGACAGGCACCCAATAAGAATTCAAATTTGTTGGAACACAGTACATAGCAGGGCCTATATTTTATTTTTCTCATCCTTGCACTATGTAATTGTGGGTACATTTATGTGTGTGGTCCCAACTGTGAAAGCTCCTTTTAATTGCTTCTATGGTGATGCGCTGGGCAGGATATCATTGCCACAGTTGCCTTTTCCCAACCAATCTGAGTCTCTGAAGTGATGTTTTTAGAGCTCAAATTTGGCTTGTGGTTTGAAGTTCACTCTCCTGTTGCTGATGCCCATCCCATTCATACAGTACTCATATCTGTATGTCTTCTTTTATTTTATCTCTTTCCTTGCCAAGCAAAAGATGAAAACATATGAAGCTAGTTCACTACTGAGTTCCTCCCCATGTCTGTGGATGTGGCACCATGCCCCATGTGGAGAAAGATGAGGGTGAACTGGATGGCATGCGCTGAGCTTGTCGCCATCACTGTGGTCATGGCTGCCCCTTCCTCATTAAATTCTAACAGGCAAACCAAAGAAGCTGCAGTAGCAATATTGTTTATTAAGAGTGGAAAACTACTTCCTTCCCATATCCTGAGAATCTGGGATCTCCTGGGGTGGGTTTAACTCATCTTTATCTTCTGCCATTTAAGTGAATGGCTGCCACTTTCTCTTACGGGAAAAAGAGAAATGTTGCATTTTCATGAATTGTCAAACTTGGCAATCAGACTAAGGGGATCTTACAGGTGTACACCTCAGGTTTATTTGTTTTTAAGCACATTAATTAGAATTTAAATGTGCCTGTGTGGTTGAAGCCTGCACTACCACATTCAGTCACTACATGGCAGACTATATTCACCACAGGGCTTGTCTATATGCTGTCTTTGCTTCCGAATCCCACTGTGTTGGGTTATATGACGCAGCTGCTGATTCAGGGACACCTCGGGGCAAAGAACCAAAGATGCAGAGCAGAAATCTCAGGGATTCACCCCAACTTCTCCTGCCTGAGCGAGGTCAGCATGGTTCTTCCCTGTCTGTCCTTGCTTGTGCGCTGCTCTGGGGGTGTTCCCAGGTGGAAGGCAACCTGCCATTGGTCACCGGAAGATGCGGGGGTGGTGGTGGAGGGGGAGTGGGCCCGCGGGCCTAATGGCCTGAGCTGCCTCCCCCACCGCCCTGGGGCAGCGATACCACAGGGTTTGGCGGTGTAGCAGCGTCAACTCAGCACCATGAAGACAGCTCCTAGGAGACAGTTTTGCAATTCGTGTAGTTTCAAGATTTATTTATTTATTACATTTCTATACCGCCCAATAGCCGGAGCTCTCTGGGCGGTTCACAAAAATTAAAACCATTCAAAGTATAAAACAACAGTATAAAACCATAATATAAAATACAATATAAAAGCTCAACCAGATAAAAACAGAAGCAATGCAAAATTACAAATTTAAAACACCAAGTTAACATTATTTATAGATTGTTAAAATGCTGGGAGAATAAAAAGGTCTTCACCTGGCATCTAAAAGCATATACTGTAGGTGCCAAGCGAACCTCCTTAGGGAGATTGGAGGAATTAGTCTGAGGGAAAGAGTTCTATGGGCTGCCCCCGCCTCAAGGCGCTACGACAGTCACCCTGGCAGGGGCTGTGCCTAGGGGCAGGCACAATGTGTCCAATTCTGGCAGTTGCTTGATATAGACTTTGCTATATCAAACTAAGGGCTGTTCTAATCCGTGCAAAGCCAGTTCCTTGTTTCTTCATAGGTTTGTAATAAGATTACAAAAGAATATGATGCTTTTAGATACAATAGGCCTCATTTCTAGAATATTTGGTTAGAGTAGAACTCTATAAACACATATGGATGTTATAAGTCATTAAAGGAAAAAGAATGCGAAAGATTAAAATCCCCTCCCCTCAGTCATGGAACTAGCTATGAATCTGTGCAAAAGTAAACAAAGGGAGTGCCAATGAAGATACGTTGCTCATAAAAACGGTTTTTCACCACAACTAGCATTTCCACTGATACTGAGTGTATTGTGTGCAGTACGGTGCAGTTGTGTGACTGTCACAGCCATTGTAAAACATAACTGGTGACAATACGTATAATATCCCAAATATACATCTATACATTTCTTAGGATTTTAAAGGCTCAGTGTATGTTCATCATGCTGCCTGCATCCCTGTCTCTCCCTCCTGTCAGAAGCTCATTAAAATGGGGATGGAGGGAAGGAAGGGGTTAGGATAGACCGATGGCTTAACTCAGCCTTCTCCAGATGTGTTGGACTACAGCTCCATCATCCCCAGCCAGCCAAACATGAGGAAGTCATGTAAGTACGGCACTCTTTTCCTCTTTTTCTAATTTAACAGTGAGGAACATGTGATCTCATTGTACTAAATGCTTGTCCCACCTGGCCACATCATTGCTGCCAGTGGGAGTGTGTGGGGGGGGGGGCATCACATGTATTTAAATAGATGCTCCGAGGAAGAAGAAACGGAAAGAGGCACCAAGCAAAAGCAGCACCTGTCACTTATACCTTCCTATTAGGCACTGAGGTATCCAGACAGAGTGCTTACTGGCAGAGTTGCACAATGCCAGATTAGCAATGGCCCTTTTCCCATTCAGAGATCTCTTCTTGCTTCTTCAACAACTATTGCTAGAGACAGCATGGAAAGAAAAACAAGAAGATGGAAGGCAGTTGAGATGCTCCTTGGGAAATATGAGAACTTATAGAATCTCATCTGACTCCGGCTAGCCTTTTTCACCTAGCGAGGAAAGAGTGCTGTTTCCCCTTTTGGGAAATTCCACCCTTTCCCGGACTGCTTCATTTGCCTAACTCCACATCCTCTTCTATGCAATTATTGTGTGGGATTTGGGGCTTATTTGAGGATGGTCCCCCACTGTCACATTAAGTTCTAGTGTTGCAGAGAGTTCTGAGGTTACCACAATGAGAAACACACTCTTAGAGGGTCACCATATGTTGAAAGTTGTTGGATATTGGATCCATTTGGAGGGTGTACGCAATGTTCTTGGAAGAACGTAAGAGCAGCAAAACGGATGTGTACTGAATATTGTAAAATAAAAGGATAGTTTATATTGGTTCTTAGGATTGGGATGTAAGATAGTAAATAGAGTTGCCAATGAATAGATCTTTGCTATTTGAAAAATATTAATAATTCATTTACTTCAGTAGGCTCCTTTCTGGGTCTAAGAACTCCCTGCCACTGCCTTCCTCTAAATTAAACACAGGAAACAATAGACTGAATATGCCCCCTAATTCCTATTATTAATTAATTAATTAATTAATTATTACTCTCTTCCAACAACCAAAAAGACGGCTTTATACATGGACTTCACCAGATGGCCAACACCAAAATCAGATTGACTACATCCTTTGCAGCCAAAGGTGGCGGGCATCTATACAGACAGTAAAAACAAGACCTGGAGCTGACTGTAGTTCAGATCACGAACTTCTTATTGCACACTTTAGAATCAAACTAAAGAGAATAGGGAAGACCCACAGATCAGTTAGATATGAGCTCACTAATATTCCTAATGAATATGCAGTGGAAGTGAAGAACAGATTTAAGGGACTAGATTTAGTAGATAGGGTCCCGGAAGAACTATGGACAGAAGTTCGCAACATTGTCCAAGAGGTGGCAACAAAAAACATCCCAAAGAAAAAGAAAACCAAGAAGGCAAGATGGCTGTCTGCTGAGACACTGGAATTAGCCCAAGAAAGAAGGAAAGCAAAAGGCAACAGTGATAGGGGGAGATATGCCCAATTAAACGCAAAATTCCAGAGGTTAGCAAGAAGAGATAAGGAATTATTTTTAAATAAGCAATGTGTGGAAGTGGAAGAAGACAATAGAATAGGAAGGACAAGAGACCTCTTCCAGAAAATTAGAAACATCGGAGGTAAATTCCAGGCAAAAATGGGTATGATCAAAAACAAAGATGGCAAGGACCTAACAGAAACAGAAGAGATCAAGAAAAGGTGGCAAGAATATACGGAAGATCTGTATAGGAAGGATAATAATATCGGGGATAGCTCAGACGGTGTGGTCAGTGAGTTAGAACCAGACATCCTGAAGAGTGAGGTCGAATGGGCCTTAAGAAGCATTGCTAATAACAAGGCAGCAGGAGACGATGGTATCCCAGCTGAACTGTTTAAAATATTGCAAGATGATGCTGTCAAGGTGATGCATGCCATATGCCAGCAAATTTGGAAAACACAAGAATGGCCACCAGACTGGAAAAAATCAACTTATATCCCCATACCAAAAAAGGGAAACACTAAAGAATGTTCAAACTATCGGACAGTGGCACTTATTTCACATGCCAGCAAGGTAATGTTCAAGATCCTGCAAGGTAGACTCCAGCAATTCATGGAGCGAGAATTGCCAGATGTACAAGCTGGGTTTAGAAAAGGCAGAGGAACTAGAGACCAAATTGCCAATATCCACTGGATAATGGAGAAAGCCAGGGAGTTCCAGAAAAACATCTATTTCTGTTTTATTGACTATTCTAAAGCCTTTGACTGTGTGGATCATAACAAACTGTGGCAAGTTCTTGGTGGTATGGGGATACCAAGTCATCTTGTCTGCCTCGTGAGGAATCTGTATAACGAACAAGTAGCAACGGTAAGAACAGACCACGGAACAACGGACTGGTTTAAGATTGGGAAAGGAGTACGGCAGGGTTGTATACTCTCACCTTATTTATTTAACTTGTATGCAGAACACATCATGCGACATGCTGGGCTTGATGAATCCAAGGCTGGAGTTAAAATTGCAGGAAGAAACATTAACAATCTCAGATATGCAGATGACACCACTTTGATGGCTGAAAGCGAGGAGGAGCTGAGGAACCTTATGACAAAGGTGAAAGAAGAAAGTGCAAAAGCCGGGTTGCAGTTAAACCTCAAAAAAACCAAGATTATGGCAACTAGCTTGATTGATAACTGGCAAATAGAGGGAGAAAACGTGGAGGCAGTGACAGACTTTGTATTTCTGGGCGCAAAGATTACTGCAGACGCTGACTGCAGCCAGGAAATCAGAAGACGTTTACTTCTTGGGAGGAGAGCAATGACAAATCTTGATAAAATAGTTAAGAGCAGAGACACCACACTGACAACAAAGGTCCGCATAGTTAAAGCAATGGTATTCCCCGTAGTAACCTATGGCTGCGAGAGCTGGACCATAAGGAAAGCTGAGCGAAGGAAGATAGACGCTTTTGAACTGTGGTGTTGGAGGAAAATTCTGAGAGTGCCTTGGACTGCACGAAGATCAAACCAGTCCATACTCCAGGAAATAAAGCCAGACTGCTCACTTGAGGGAATGGTATTAAAGGCAAAACTGAAGTACTTTGGCCACATAATGAGAAGACAGGATACCCTGGAGAAGAGGCTGATGCTAGGGAAAGTGGAAGGCAAAAGGAAGAGGGGCCGACCAAGGGCAAGATGGATGGATGATATTCTGGAGGTGACAGACTTGACCTTGGGGAAGCTGGGGGTGGCGACAGCCGACAGAAGCTCTGGCGTGGGCTGGTCCATGAAGTCACGAAGAGTCGGAAACGACTGAACGAATAAACAACAACACATTTATATACCACCCATAGCCAAAGCTGTCTGGGCGGTTTACAAAAAATTAAAACAGTGAACATTAAAACAGATATACAAAATTTAAAAGCATAAAAACAGACAATATCCACTTAAAACAACTATTCTGGGGTCAGTTAAAAAACTCAGCATATGCTGTTAAATGCCTGGGAGAAGAGAAAACTCTTGACCTGGCAACGAAAAGATAGCAATGTTGGTGCCAGGCAAGCCTCGTCTGGGAGATCATTCCATAATTGGGGGGCCACCACTGAAAAGGCCCGCTCCCTTATTGCCATCCTCCAAGCTTCCCTCAGAGTAGGCACCCAGAGGAGGACCTTAGATGTTGAGTGTAGTGTACGGGTAGGTTCATGTCAGGAGAGGTGTTCCATCAGGTATTGTGGTCCCAAGCCATGTAAGGCTTTATAGGTTAAAACCAGCACTTGGAATTAGGCTCGGAAACTAACAGGCAGCCAATTATTATTATTATTATTTATTTATATAGCACCATCAATGTACATGGTGCTGTACAGAGTAATGCAAGCAGGCCAGAGCCAGTCTTATATGCTCAAACCTTCTGGTTCCGCTTATCAATCTGGCAGCTGCATTTTGCAGAAGCTGCAGCTTCTGAACCGTCTTCAAAGGCAGCCCCACATAGAACACATTGTAGTAATCTAATTTGGAGGTTACCAGAGCATAGACAACTTAAGCTAGGTTATCCCTGTCCGGATAGGGGCACAGTTGGGCCACCAACTGAAGTTGGTAGAGGCACTCTGTGCCACCGCTAGGAGAACCCCCAAGCTATGAACCAGCTCCTTCCGAGGGAGTGCAAACCCATCCAGAACAGGTTGAACACCCACTGTCTGGTCAGAGGAACCACCCGCTAACAGCATCTCGGTCTTGTATGGATTGAGTTTCAGTTTGTTAGGCCTCATCCAGTCCATTTTCACGGCCAGGTTCAGCACATCCACAGCTTCAACTGATGAAGATGAAAAGGAGAAATAAAGCTGTGTGTCACCAGCGTACTGGTGACAATGCACTCCAAAACTCTGGATGACCACACCCAACAGTTTCATGTAAATATTAAACAGCATGGGGGACAAGACTGACCCCTGCAGAACCCCATACTGGAGAATCCATGGAGCCAAGCAATGTTCCCCAAGCACCACCTCCTGGAGCCAACCAGCCAAGTAGGAGCAGAACCACTGCAATGCAGTACCTCCCACTCCCAACTCATCCAGTCATCCTTGAAGGATACCATGGTCGATGATATTGAAAGCTACAGAGAGATCATGGAGAATCAACAAAGTCACATTCCCCCTGTCTTACTCCCAACAGGCAAAGCTGTTTCCTTGCCAAAACCAGATAACCGGTCTCATCCAAGAGTGTCTGGAGCTGGCCTGCTCAGGGACCTTGGCCAGGAATGGAACATTCACCACCGGCCTATAGTTATTAAGATTTTCTGGGTCCAGGGAAGATTTCTTCAGGCGTGGTCTCACTACTGCCTCTTTCAGGCAGCCCAGGGGCGGATCCACACGTCGTTCCAAAATCGCTTGAGGTCGTCTTTTTTAAGAACGTTCCTATATGAGGCGGCTCTTTCTTATTGCTTGATGCGGCTTTTTTTTCGTTGCGTTTCGTCTGAGCGGTTCACACTTCTGTCCCTTCCGTCCCTTCCGTCCCAAGTGGGCGTTTCTAAGGGGCTGGCTTGGGGGGATGCTTGTGACGTTCTCTCTTGCTCCCCCTCTTTTTTAAATAATTCCTCCAAACCCAGAATTCCCTGTTTGGTCGTTCGTTGTGATCTTTGTGGAGAAGATGGAGAGCCAAATGGAGTTAGTCAGCATCATGGCTGTTTCTATCAATTTACTCCTATGTGCTCTTCGAGCACTGTCTGTGATCGAGGATGATTACCATCGTCGCCGTTCGCGACTCCTTAAAATCCTGAAAATGCACCAGAGACGGAGGATGCTGTTCTTGCAGCAGCTGGAGCAGGAGAGGAACTTTGTTGTGTTAGGCACAGAGTTCATTCATCTCCCTGCTTTTTTCAGATGCTACTGGGTCTGTCCCAGTAGCAAGGACTGGTGGGAGAATTTAGTTCTGAAAGTATGGAACGACGAAAGGTGGATCGAGAGCTTCAGGGTGACTCGAGCCATGCTGTTTGAAATCGTTGCTGAGCTGACTCCTGCACTCCAGAGGAACCAGACGGCCATGAGGCAGCCGCTTTCAGTGGCTAAGCGTGTGGCAATTGCTATTTGGAAGCTGGCTAACCCAGGGTTCTATAAAAATGCAGCAGAGCAGTTTGGGGTTGGCCGCTCGACAGTTGGCGAGGTCTTTGTTGAAGTGTGCTTGGCAATGGAGCTAGTTCTTCTTCGTCGCACAGTCTATCTTGGCAATCATCGAAAGGTATTTTTTATTTCTTCTAAGAAGAATTGGAAGCACAAGTGAAAATGACGTTCAATTTTCCTCAGTCTTTCGGCATTCCCATTTTTTAATTTTTTTTTAATTGTTCTGAGTTATGCGCATAAGTGCATATACGTTTAATATTCTCCATACAGAGTGCAGCGGACTCTGTGTATCGTGTATAGGCGCAGAGCACACACAAGTGTGCTTTGAACTCTATGGGCAAGGGTCAATTCTGGCGCGAAAAGCCGCCATTTTTCCTCTTCACCTTTCGCGCGAGGGAAGGGGAGGGGGCAGGTATCCATTCTCCTAAGCCTTCCCTCTTTCGCCATTCCCCGTTGTAATTCTTTTTTAATTTATTTATATCCCACCTTTTCCCCCTTTACAGAGCGCCAGCTAGTATAGGCAAGCCCCAAGTCCAGCACGAGAAGCAGCCTCCATTTTTCCTCTTCAGCTTTCCAGCGAAGGAGGGGGGGGGTGGCAGGTATCCATTACCCTCAGTCGCCATTCCCACTTGTAATGCTTTTTTTCAAGGGTTCTGAGTTATGCGCATAAGTGCATATACGTTTAATATTCTCCATACAGAGCGCAGCGGATTCTGTGTATCGTGTATAGGCGCAGACCGCACGCAAGTGTGCTTTGAACTCTATGGGCAAGGCTGAATTCTGGCGTGAAAAGCCGCCATTTTTCCTCTTCACCTTTCGCGCGAGGGAGGGGGAGGGGGCAGATATCCATTACCAAAGCCTTCCCTCTTTCGCCATTCCCATTTTTTAATTTTTTTCAAGGGTTCTGAGCTATGCGCATAACTGCATATACATTTAATAACATTATCTATGGCCACAGCTAGACCTAAGGTTTAGCCTGGGATCATCCAGGGTTCACCCTGCCTGAGCACTGGATCCCCTGTGTGTCACCTAGATGAACAGGTTTGACTCCTGGATGATCCAGGGATAAACCTTAGGTCTAGCTGTGGCCCCACTTAACATTACTGGTGGTTTAAAAATTGACACTATCATTTTTAAATACAGGTAATGGACGGCTTTGCAGCATTGGGATTTCGGGGAGCCTGCGGAGCCACCGATGGATGCCATATTGAAATAGTTTGTCCCATAAGGCAAGGCAACGATTTCATCAATCGCAAAAATTATTATTCCATGATTCTGCAGGGGACTACGGACCACACTGGCCGCTTCACCCATATTGACGTGGGGTGGAGTGGAAGGAACCACGATGCCCATGTCTTCAGAAATTCATCCCTCTTTGAGGCAATGGATGCAGGACTTTTTTGCCCCTCAAATGAGGTCTGGAGAATTGGGGACGTCGAAGTGCCGCCTTTCATTGTTGCTGATGGGGCTTATCCATTGCGGAAATGGCTTTTGAAGCCCAGGGAGTTGCGTCGGTAAAATTAAACTGAACTATAATAGCTATGTTGTTGATGTATTCTCTCTCTCCGCGACTTTATGTTTTGTGTAACGTTCTTTCATATTGAATAAAATCATGGTTTTGGCAGCTGTACTTCCGTTTTGAATTATTATCCCTGCGCATGTTCTATGGGCAAGGGTCAATTCTGGAGCGCCATCCAAGCCCGCACGAAGTTCAAAACTATTAAGGGTAAATTTTAATTTACCAAATGCTTTTTATATTGTATTTCGTATTTGTATTTTTATCTTGTTGGTTGTTTCATGATGGTTTTAATTTTTGTGAACCGCCCAGAGAGCTTCGGCTATTGGGCGGTATAAAAATGTAATAAATAAATAAATAAAATAAATTTTATGAGGCCATGGAAAGACACCAAGGACCACCCCCAAGGCATCAAAGACCATCGCATTTCGACGCTCTCTATAGGCTGTGGCGGGAGGCAGGGAAGCCCAGCTGGTTTGAAAGGAGACCTGCTAGTAAGTTTATATTCTTATGAAATATAATGCAATTTTTATATTTAAAGACTTACTAGTTTTTTCATATGCTGCTTCATTACAATTTCAGTCCTGTCTGATCACCTGGCTGTATCTGCGGCAGTTTGAGCACTACAATATTATTATTATTATTATTATTATTATTTATTTATTTATATATATAGCACCATCAATGCACATGGTGCTGTACAGAGTAAAACAGTAAATAGCAAGACAGTGCCGCATAGGCTTACATTCTAATAAATAACTATCATGTCAATAACTATCATGTTACTGTAATGTTAAGGCAATTACTATTGCTATACTTATGAAGTTGTGTCATTACATAACATATATAGACTGTTAATGAAACAGCAATGTTAATTTTTTAAGTAAAGAAAGACAAGAAATGTCAATACATATTGTAATAAAAAAATTTGCTTTTCCAGTTAAGAGCACATTTTATTTTTTTAATGCAGTATATCATTATCTTTAACTTTGTGCTATGACTTCAAATGAATCAATGTTCCGATGGGTTGCCCTCAGTTGCTCCTGAAGTTTTTCTTCCCCCCATATGTCAAGCAAATCGAGAATTTCTGGGTGACGCCATGAGGTGCCTCGGCCCTTACTGCCACTTGCCATTCTCAGATCTAAGGATTATGAAGAATAAAAAGAGTTATAATATTATTAATTAAGAAAGATAAGTCTTGCTTAAACTCGTTAACTCCTTGATTTGGTTTTAATGTTAGGTCAATGATCACTTAGCAGAATTGCTAACAGAATGTAGGTTTTTAATATGTCACCAAACATAAAGCAACTTTTAAAAGTATTGCACTTGGAATAACTCTCCTCATAAAACCATTACCTGAAATATGAAGAACTATACAAAAGTAGGTAAAGTTCCTGAACTGAAATATCAGTTCTAAGAGATACATGTAAACTTCAGCAGCAAAAAAGGAACACTGTTATTTTACGAAAAAGGCATGCAAAAGCTTGCAATAATCTATGTAGGGGCGGGGTGGGTTTGTGTGTGGAGGGGAGAAACTTAATATTAATTACATTTCAACATCTAGACATTTAAACAGCATCATTTTCTTCTAAAGAAACTAGTAACATTACAAATGAGAAAGCCAAAAGAGTGAACGACTGAGGATAATGTATACCTGCACCCTCCCCCTTCCCTCGCTGGAAAACTGAAGAGGAAAAATGGAGGCTGCTTCTCGCGCCGGATTTGGGGCTTGCCTATACTAGCCGGCACTCTGTAAAGGGGGAAAAGGGGGAATATAAATAAATTAAAAAAGAATTACAACTGGGAATGGCGACTGAGGGTAATGGATACCTGCCGCCTCCCCCTCCCTCGTGCGAAAGGTGAAGAGGAAAAATGGCGGCTTTTCGCGCCAGAATTCAGCCTTGCCCATAGAGTTCAAAGCACACTTGCGTGCGCTCTGCGCCTATACACAATACACAGAGTCCGCTGCACTCTGTATGGAGAATATTAAACGTATATGTTGTTATTATTATTATTATTATTATTATTATTATTATTATTTATTTATATAGCACCATCGATGTACATGGTGCTGCACAGACCACACAGTAAATAGCAAGACCCTGCCGCATAGGCTTACAATCTAATAAAGTTGTAGTAAACAATAAGGAGGGAAAGAGAATGCAAACAGGCACAGTGCGCATAGCTAAGAACCCTTGAAAACAAGAATTACAACGGGGAATGGCGAAAGAGGGAAGGCTTTGGTAATGGATACCTGCCGCCGCCTCCTCCTCCTCCCTCTCGAAAGGTGAAGAGGAAAAATGCCAGCTTTTCGAGCCAGAATTGACCCTTGCCCATAGAGTTCAAACCACACTTGCGTGTGCTCTGCACCTATACACGATACACTGACTCCGCTGCACTCTGTATGGAGAATATTAAACGTATATGCACTTATGCGCATAACTCAGAACAATTAAAAAAAAATACAACTGGGAATGGCGAAAGAGGGAAGGCTTAGGAGAATGGATACCTGCCCCCTCCCCCCTCCCTCACGCGAAATGTGAAGAGGAAAAATGGAGGCTGCTTTTCGCGCCGGATTTGGGGCTTTGCCTATACTAACCAGCGCTCTGTAAAGAGCCTTTTAAACGAATATGCATTGATGCGCATAGATCAGAACAAATTAAAAAAAAATAGAAATGAGAAAGCCAAAAGCGGAAATGACTGAGGTAAATGGAACCGACCTCACCTGTCCTCACACGCGGAAAAGTTGATGATTAAAGATTAAAGATGGATGGTGTTGTTCGGACAGGAAATGTTATCGGAAGAGGAGAGGAAGTCAAAAGGCAACAAAGTAAGTCTGGTGGGCGGAGCGGAGCGGGGCGGGGCAGGGAGGAAAGAGCGACTAATTGATTCACACCTTGGAAGAAGGGACACCTTAAACTGACCTAAGACGGACTAAATAGCAGCGCCCAAAAGCCGGGAAAAGGCGCTTTGAAAGTACGCCTGTGTGCACCGATGGGCTTCGGGGCGCACTCCAGACACAAGCAAGTGATTTCGGAACGACGTGTGGATCCGCCCCAGGACCACTCCCTCTCGCAAAGAGGCATTAATCAGTTCGCTGGCCCCAGCCAGCTGTTCCCTCCCTGCTAGCTTTTATTAGCCAAGAAGGGGCAAGGATCCAATAACGAGGTGGTTGCACAAACCTGTCCAAGCACCTTGTCCACATCCCCAAGCTGTACCAACTGAAACTCATCCAAGAAAACTTGACAAGGCTGTGCTCTGGACACCTCACTAGATTTGCCTGCTATAACACTGGAGTCTAAGTCCTGGCATATGCAAGAAATTTTATTCTGGAAGTGCCCAGCAAATATATTACAGTAACCCTCAGATGGTTCTACCATATCCTTGGGGCCATCAGGTAATAGCCCCCGGACAACTCTGAAAAGCTCCGCTGGGCAGCTGATTAATGATTCAATGGTGGCAGCAAGGTATTGTTATTTTGCCGCCATCACTGCCCCTGAATATAACTTACCATAGGCATTCACCAGTATCTGATTGCATTCACTAGGAGTTCTTTTCCATCTGCACTCAAGCCATCTCCTATTTTGTTTCATCACTCTCAGCTCTGGGATATACCATGGAGCTGTACAATCTCTACATAGGAGAGGGTGCTCAGGAGCAATCATGTCAACCGCCCGGGTCATTTCTATATTCCACAGATCAACCAGCATTTCAACAGAAGCACCAATTCTATCAGCCAGAAATCTCCCCAGAGCCCTTTGGAAACCAGAGGGAGAGGTGGGTAACAAATGATGATGATGATGATGATGATGATGATGATGATGATGATGATGATGAAACCATCCAGATCCATTAGTCTCCAGGATGGACCATCTTAATTGGTCCCCCACCCTTGCAGAGGGGAAAAGTTATTGTAAGTCATGGTCAGATCACCTCAGCAAGCAGTGATCTGACCATGACAAAGGGAGTGATGTAAAGTCTCCCACTTTCAGATCACCATCTCTATGTCCACTCGAGAAAACCAGGTCTAGAGCGTTCAGCCAGTGGCATGTTGGGACAGTCCCATCATTGTCATGGAAACCATGAAATCCTGAGCCGCCTCAGATAAAGTGGCCTCAGCATGAATGTTGACAACTCCCAGAATCAACAGTCTGGGGGACTTCAGCAGACCACCTCTGTCAGCTCATCTAGAGAGTCTGTTGAGCAGCAGGGTGGTCAGTACACCAACAGAATTCTTAATCTGACCCACTGACCCTAAACAAGGTGCAAACACTCCAGACCAGCAGCCACATGGACAGGGAGCCTGCAGAGGGGGATGGAGTTCGTACAGACCACAGTAAACCCTGCTCCCCGGCCCTCAGGTCTACCCCGCTATGCCCACCAAGTACCCCGGTGGGCATAGTTGGGAGAGACTGACTCGTCCTTGCTCACCTGTTTTGGTAATGCATGCCAGATCGGCCACCTCATCCACTGTTAAATCATGGATGGGGGGGGGGTCTTATTATGCACTGATGTGGCATTTAAAAGCAGCATCTGGAAACCTGAGGGCTGGCTGATAGTACAACAAACCTGCGGGTGCTAGGCCATGTTCCCCTTACCTGGCAAGTCCTCCTCATAATGCCATATCTCCCTTTATCCATCATTACACTTATTGGGTGTCCCCCCTTGGCTCCATGTCCTCCCTCCCAGGCACATAGCTCAGGCCTGAAAAAAGATAGGCTCCAACAGAGACCCAGGCAGAGAAACAAGGTCCTGCAGCTGCTGCTGGTGGCAAAAGAGGCAGGGCAGGGCAGGGCAGGGCAGGGCAGGGCAGGGCATCTGTCTGTCTGTCTGTCTGTCTGTCTGTCTGTCTGTCTGTCTGTCTGTCTGTCTGTCTGTCTGTCTGTCTGTCTGTCTGTCTGTCTGTCATCCCTGCATGATGACCCCTTCTTCTCCTACAGACACTGGTTCTCCTAGGCCACCTCAGCCAGCCAACTTATATATCCCCTTCCAGGGAGGGCGACAGGTGGAGGTTGTCAGCAGCAGCTGGCTTAGTACCTGGGAGGCTAGTCCTGCAGGGAGTAGTAGTCTGCCGGGCAGAAGTCCACAGGGAGAGAGCGGTGTTGGTGATGGTGGTGGCGGTGGCAGCAGCAGCAGCAAGCAGGCAGGCAGGCAGGCAGCAGCAGCAGCAGCTGGCACTCCCTCTTCCCTGGGTGATGGTCTCTCCTTCTCCTACAGGCACAGGCTCTCATTAGAGCTCAGTGCTGGCATCTGTTTTTAACATCAGGTCCTGCTTTGGACTGTGTGAAATAAGAACAGAGTGTCTTTGAGCATGTACTCTTCACTACTGAGCAACGACAACCAGTTCTGACACATTTTGGGTTACATGTTGAAGCTTCCTAGTCATACATAAAGACTTTAGTCTGGCATCTATCCCTCTAGTAATTAAGCCCAATGTGTGAATACACAAGAAAGTGCAAACATGGGAGGGGGTGCACCAGCATTGCCACCCACAGGCTGTTCATTCATCCAATGTTTTCTAGGAAAATGTTTTAAACATGGAGACTCTGCATTTTTTCCTGCAACACCATTGCAGTACATCCCAGTTGCCAGCGGACAATACAGAATGCAGACCAGGTGGCATCTTGATACCAAACTTACAAGAGTATTGAAAAATATATGGTAGATTATCCTCAACCTGTTCCGTGATATTACTTTTCAGAATGCAACTCCTTCTTTTGATACCCATTTCCCACATATTAGGTATTTAGGATGTTGTTCTATTTATTGAAAATTATATTCTTCTCTATCCAAGAGATTAAGGATTATGTGCATATCACAGTTGAGCAGGCTGGTTATATGGTCCTGCTGTATCAGATGGCTGTTATGTGTAAAGGCCCATGTCACCACACTTCTTTGTGAAATCTTTCTTGGCTGCCAAAGAAACAAGACTTGTTTCTGGGTGAGTTTGCAGTATTATTGTTTTACTGTCACCAGTCCTTGATAGCTTATTTTATTGTTATGTTTTAGTATCGTACCAGTCTCTCTTGGATAAGGGAGTAGAGAGTTTTGTTCTAAGAGCTCTTAATTGTTGGAGCCTGTTTGACAGTGTGGGAGCAGCCCAGCGTTTGCAGCTGTTTCTGCTGTTATCTGGACGTGTCAGCAATTGAATGTTACTGTGTTCACTGTTCAAGCACAAGGGCCTCTATGGGGTTCTGTGCAATACAATCGATAGGACTAATTAGGGGGGGAAATAGTTTCATTTTCCACCTCCAACATGGTGCCCAGCCTCACTGTTAATAGTGCAGAGTGTTAGAGTGGAAACTAACAGTAGCCTCTACAGAGCAAAGGGAAGGTGGTGGTGGTGGGTGGACTAAATGGAAATAAGTGCACAGATGCACACTCTAAAAACCCTTGAACGTTCCTTGGTGGAACTACGGAGTCTGCATTATTGAAATTGCTGGGGTGTGTGTGTGTGATGTCATCAAGAAAGATGGCATAATAATCTGTAGCTCTCCTACACTCCACAGATAAGCATCCAAGATCCAAAAGAGAAATTTGTTAAAATCAAAATTAGAGAGAAATCGTGGTCAGCTTTTTTTTTTACTTAACAAATAGATTGGCAAAAAGATTCCCACCTGACCAGAGAGAGATGAAAAGGATGAACAAGATGGCTACAGAAGGCATAGATAACATGACAGAAGTTGCAGAACAGCTAAGGCTGCTCCACAAGGCCTTTGAAGGACTCTATCAAGGAGTTAGTGACTAAACTAAATGACACCTTCACAACAGGAGACAATGCCGTAGAACTGGGGCTGAAACAACAGGTTATAAAAACTGACTCTAATCAATGAGGAACTAAGCCAAAAGATAGAATTCTTGGAAAACCACAGCAGAAGGGGCTAACCCAGAATTTGAGGGCTTGACGCCCCCCTCCCACGCATGATCACAAAACTATCAAGCGGAGCACTAAAGGGACTCTTCGTCAATGGGATCATTTGGTGAAACGAATCATCCACAAGGATGGCAACACATATGTATTTTTTACTCACGAAGAAATAATATCTTTACTTAAGATGCTCAAGCTGAATGTTAAGTCCTAAAAGAATAAGAAGAGCAAGAATCTGAAACCCAAGGAAACATGGAGGAACAAGGTAGTGATATTGAATGGTCAGAACATCCTAGAAGGCAAAGAGAAAGGCACCAGCCACTGGACTCCCTAATGTTAATTAAACGTCTTATTAAATTTTACTCCCCAATAAGAGATATCTGTTAGATAAGTACTGAGTTCAACAATGAAGAATGTATTATATGTACACTGACCTATGAAAGAAGATGATGGACAAGGGCCACTGACATATATTTATTTATTTATTTATTTATTACATTTTTACACGTCCCAATAGCCGAAGCTCTCTGGGCGGTTCACAAAAATTAAAACCACAATAAAACAACCAACAGGTTAAAAACACAATTATAAAATACAGTATAAAAAGCACAACCAGGATAAAACCACACAGCAAAATTGATATAAGATTAAAATACAGAGTTAAAACAGTAAAAATTAAATTTAAGTTAAAATTAAGTGTTAAAATATTGAGAGAATAAAAAGGTCTTCAGCTGGCGACGAAAGCAGTACAGTGTAGGCGCCAGGCGGACCTCTCTGGGGAGCTCATTCCACAACCGGGGTGCCACAACGGAGAAAGCCCTCCTCCTAGTAGCCACCTGTATATAAAATCTACACATATGTACACATACACATGAGTAATGGGGAAAGGGGATCTTTAGAAACAAAACTACATAAATCGTCTTAAAAGGGTTTATGATACTGGAGGGCTGCCTATACGACAGCTGGTTCCCACTGCAATAAGCAAACCCCCACACTTTTGCTGCTTTGGGGTTTTGGCAGCTAATCCCAACGCAGCAGCAAAAACAGGGGTTTTCCAGCCGCGGCCCCCTGCCCAGGCAGGCAGAGACCGATCAGGGGTCTCCATCTGCCCAGCCGTCCGTGCCTGTGTTGCAACTCTGGAGTGAGAATAGATTGCAGATGCACCATACTCACCTCGCTCAGGAGAAAAATATTATTATTATTATTATTATTATTATTATTATTATTATTATTATTATTTCTTACCCACCTCTCCATTTTGATTGAGGCTGGGAACAGCAGTAAGTATAAAATACATAAAATACTGATTTGAAAACATAGTACACATTGTTAAAACATCCTAAAAGCATCCTAAAATTCCACTGGATAGGCCTGCCAGAAGAGATCAGTCTATCATTCAGGTAAAGTCTACTTACTGGACCATCCCTCCACTTTGGTTCAAACTATCTGCTTTATATTTTTCTAGCATGAACAAAAGTTGCTAGAATTCGGGCACATTCAGGAACAACTGTAGCTGCTTTTTGTAGGCATGTGCTCCGCTCCGATTAGAAGCGCAGAAGCAGGAGCGAATTGGCCTGCTCCGCCTTGCCCAGAGGTGGAGTAGACGCGGACCGCGGACCCCTAGAAGCAAAGCGAAGAGAAGCGGCCATTTTCGGAGCACTCCGGTTTCCGCGGTCCACTTCTATCGCCATCTTGAAACATTTCGCCCATAGGAATGCACTGCGGAAAAGAAAGGGGGATAACTGTGTTGTTTTTGATGCTATCTTTCTGAAAATTCTTGTGCTTAGAGAGTCATGGATGGGGGTCATTTTGAGCCTACTCTGAGCTCTCTGCGTGGTGCAGTTCACATGCTATATATTTTTTTAAATTGGGTCAACAAACAGGGACAGCGCGCGTAAACCGGCGGTTTGGTTTTTGGTTTTTTTGGTTTTTGAAGCGATGACAGGCACATTCAACTCCCAATCCTGATGAGAATTGATCACCTCATGAAGCATCCTCCAATCCCAGCGTTGGAGGGGGGACTAAGGCAGAGCCACCCTGAGACCTTTCTGCTTTGTGTCTCTTTGTCGGTTGGCGTTCGTGGAGAGAGGAGTTAGTTATAGGTGCTGCTGCTGTGTTTGGACTTTGGAGATAGATTAGGATTTAGCTTGGCGCGCGTGTGTGTGTTTGTTTGCTTCTTTCTGACTTTTAGCTTAGTTTGCTCTGTGTTTTTCCCTTACTTTGATTTAATATAAACTTTATTTTTAAATTTTGGAGTGTGTGTTTGGTTGGTTGGTTGTCCCCCCTCCCCTCTCTTAAAGCCTGACTGTGTTTCATCTTCCTTCTTCCTTCTATATACAAAAAAATACAAAAAATACTGCCACGACACAGGCTCTGAACACCAGACCTCACGTCTGCCACCACTTCTTATGGGGCGACACAGGCTCTGAACAACAGACCTGGCCGAGGCTACTCCCTGCTCAAGCCAAGCACCACCACTTGATATGCCTGAGGCAAGGGATAAAGCCCACCTTCCTCCAAACTATGTGGAGAAAGGGGTTTAAAATGGAGAAGGATTTAATATATATATAATAATGCGCTGTGAGTTATATCTGTTGAGGTGAATTATTGTCAGAGTAGGTGCTGAATGTGTAAACTTAAGATGATAAATGCCAAACAGACACGTGGGATTTTTGTGGTAGTTTTAAAAATAAACAATCAAAATTTATTTTTAAAAGTTCATAAGCTTTGTTTCTAATAACAACATTTAAAAACCTTTTTGAAACCATCCATACAATCCTGTCACCCTCACATTCGCGCTTTCCTTTCATTCACACAATCACTCTTGAACTTTCTTTATTATCAGTATTGAATTATATACTTCCACTATGTGCACACCACACTCTAAAGACACCATTCACTACACTGACTCTCAAATTTCCCAAAACTTAAGTACCATAAATACAGAGAGCACTACAGACTCTAAGAGTCCCTTAGAAGTCTCCCTGGAAAGAACAGAACAGAAACAGAACAGAACAATCCCCTCAGTCCTTCCCTTATATATCACTCCTCCCCCCTCCCAAGACATTCTAACTCCGCCCACTCAGGCCAACATTCTAAAAACCACAGACTTACAAACTGCAGGCATACCTTTTGGGAATTGACTTGTGGGGTGTAACGCCACAAATACCCCCAAAAAATATTCTCTATTTCTTCTCTCTGTTACTTGGACTCTGTGTGTGACTGTGTTATTGTGTGAGTGTGCTGTGTGCACTGTTTGTGAAGTGCAACAGCCACAGATTGAGCATTTCAAATCCTGTTTGGGCAAAGCATACACACACTTCTTGTCCCATTTCCCTACATATAGTATATTCTTATACATATTATTATATTCTTATACATATTATTCTTATACATATTATTATTAGTATTAATATTTTATTCTTATACATATTATTATTAGTAGTAGTATATTCTTATAGATATCATTAGTAGTATTAGTATAATATCATTATGAGAAGAGAGAGCAGGCGCATGTCTGTGGCAGGGCGTGCTGAAAGCAGTGGTCAAGGCAAGGGTTAGGCTGGCACAAGTAAGCAGGCTGCCTCTCCTGCTGTGAAAATCAAACGGGCAACTCCTTGGCTGGCTGCTCCGCAACAGAAGCAGGAGAAGCAGCAGGCAGAACCACTCTCTTCTGCAACTTGTGCCCGGCGTTCTCTTTTTGAGGGTGGGAATGGGAAAAGTGCCCCTTTGCAAGAGGCACGTGGCAGCAGTGCCATTAGAGGAGGTGGAGGAGTATCCCCAACTCCTTCATTATCGTTTGAGCCCACAAGCCCGCTGATGGACCTGTCTCCAGACCTCCTAGACGAGGTCCTCAGCACAGTGGAGGGGGAGGAGGAGGTGGTGGTCCTCCAGGATGTGGGTGCTGAGGAGGAGCAGCAGCAGGCCGAGGCTCTCTCCCCAGTCTCATCCCACACCTCTTCCGCTGCAACCCCTGTTTCTGTGGCAACACCAGAGAGCTCAGGCGGGCAATTGGTGGTGTCACCACGGAAGCGAAAGACAAGTATAGTGTGGGACCACTTTGAGTTGGGAGCGGATCCCCACTTTGCTGTCTGTCGCCACTGCAAACTCACCCTAAGCAGGGGTTCATCTACAGGGCATTATGGAACCAGCAGCATGAAGATGCATCTTCAGAGGCAACACCAGTCGATCTTGCTGGGGAAAGAGGTGGGCAAGGTGACTGGTTCCAGGGGAAAGCCAAAGGATGCTGCTGCTGCTGGCACTGCCACTCTAAGCTCTCCATCTCCCATCCCCACGAGGGTTAGGCAGGCAACCCTGCAGGACATGGGGTGGGGGAAGTATGGACCCACAAGATGGCGTTTTCCAACACCCACGCAGGGTGCTACTGTGGTGGGGCATCTCCTGGGACTGACTCCTCCCCAATACTAGATCTATGACATGTCTCTCTGCCTGCCCCTCTGCTAGCCTGTCCTCCTCCTCAGTGACCGACTCGCTGTGATGGTTTGCGTTTGCAATGTGTGACTAACTGCAGTGCTGGCTTAGAAACCAGCCATCCTGGCCTCACTTCCTTGTGCCCCCAGAAATGCCCGCAGCCTGCCTGCCTGCCTGCCTGTCTGCCCGCCTCCCCCGGGGTGCTGCTGTGGTGGGGCATCTGCCAGGACTGACTCCTCGCCTGCTCTGCCTGCCTCTCTGCCTGCCTGGTGCCTGGGAGACGGGCTTTGCCGTTCGTGCCCAGCACCCTCCGGCACGCTTGCTCCCAGTCGTCCTCCTCTGTGCCCCTCAATGCGTAACTGCTGGCTTAGAAAGAAACAACCAGCCATCTTTGCCTCACTTCCTCCTTGTGCCCGCTTACGGGTTGGTTTGCTATGCGTTAGTGCTGCCTGCCTGCCTGCCTGCTTGCCTGCCTTCCCTCCCTTCTCGCCTTCCCTCCCTTCTCCCCTTCCCGCCTTGCAGGGATGGTGTATGTGTCTTGCTTTGACTCAGGGGAGAAGTCCTTCCTGTGCTCACTTAGACTTTATCAAGTTCAAAAATCCATTTTTCAAGTGTGCAAGAAGATTTAGGGTTATCTCATGGCATGTTGGGATTTCCTTTCAACTGGCCCCATTGAGCTGTCTGCATTGCAACTTTAAAATCCCTGACATACTAGAATGTCCAATTTTCAAAACTTCCCCTAACATCAGGGGATGATGGGATTGGCTTGAAACTTGGCATCCATGGGGACACATGGGTAATCTGTCATGGGACCAAATCATAGAATAGCAGAGTTGGAAGGGGCCTACAAGGCCATCGAGTCCAACCCCCTGCTCAATGCAGGAATCCACCCTAAAGCATCCCTGACAGATGGTTGTCCAGCTGCCTCTTGAATGCCTCTAGTGTGGGAGAGCCCACAACCTCCCTAGGTAGCTGATTCCACTGTCGCACTGCTCTAACAGTCAGGAAGTTTTTCCTGATGTCCAGCCGGAATCTGGCTTCCTTTAACTTGAGCCCGTTATTCCGTGTCCTGGATAGGTTTCTGATGTGCAAATTGACGTAGTTGTAAAATGGGAATTTGGGGTGAGTTAAGCAGCGCCAAAAATCAGGGGATGATGGGATTGCCTTGAGTCTGGGCGTCCATGTGGACACATGGATTAGCTTTCATGGTGCCGAGTTTGAGGTTCCTAACATGCAAAATGACAGAGCTATGGAAAGGGGTGTGAATGGGGTGCCCGATTTTCATAAATTCCCCAAAAATCAGGGGATGATGGGATTGGCTTGAAACATGGCATCCATGTGGACACATGGATAAGCTATCATTGTGCTGAGTTTGAAGTTTCTAACATGCAAATTGACGGAGCTATCAAAAGGGGTGTGAATGGGGTGCCTGATTTTCAAAAATTCCCCCAAAATCAGGGGATGATGGGATTGGCTTGAAACTTGGCATCCATGTGGACACATGGATAAGCTATCATGGTGCTGAGTTTGAGGTTTCTAACGTGCAAATTGACGGAGCTATCAAAAGGGGTGTGAATTAGGGTTATGGGTGGTGCGTTAGAGGTTAGAGCCCCGCCAAAAATCAGGGGATGATGGGATTGCCTTGAGTCTGGGCGTCCATGTGGACACATGGATAAGCTGTCATGGTGGCGAGTTTGAGGTTTTTAACGTGCAAATTGATGGAGCTATCGAAAGGGATGTGAATGGGGTGCCCGATTTTCAAAAATTCCCCAAAAATCAGGGGATGATGGGATTCCCTTGAAACTTGGCGTGCGTGTGTATACGTCCATGAGGTGTCATGGTGCCAAACTTGAGGTTTCTAACTTTCACAGAAAAAAAGTTGTATACTTTTTTAGCTTTCAATGCAACCCTATGGGGGGGGAAACGGAGCTCCGATCCGGATCCGGAGCTCCGCAGCGGAGCAGAGCGGACATAGGCGGAGTGGGGGTGGAGCGAAGCGGCCCGATCCGCAAATCGTGGATCTGGAAGAGAAGCAGAGCGGGGGGGTCCATGCACACCCCTAGCTTTTTGTCAGCAGGTGGCGCTGATTCTAACAATCTCTCTCTCTCTCTCTCAGATGCTTTTGGAACTGTTTGCTGTTGACAGATCTTAGTACAGTTTTCCAAGGGGCTGTCGCCTCTCCCCGCTCCACTCCTCCTTACCACTATCCGAAACTTGTGCTAAGGCGGGGAGCCAGCTGTTCCATCACTGGGGGCTCGGGGTGTCCACCTTGGGTGTTCCGATAAAACAGGATAGAAGCAGGTGGTCCGTCTTGCCTTCTCTTTTGTCTTGATCTTCTTCATCATTTCTGGAGTCATAGAATCATAGAATAGCAGAGTTGGAAGGGGCCTACAAGGCCATCGAGTCCAACCCCCTGCTCAATGCAGGAATCCACCCTAAAGCATCCCTGACAGATGCTTGTCCAGCTGCCTCTTGAAGGCCTCTAGTGTGGGAGAGCCCACAACCTCCCTAGGTAACTGAGTCCATTGTCGTACTGCTCTAACAGTCAGGAAGTTTTTCCTGATGTCCAGCTGGAATCTGGCTTCCTTTAACTTGAGCCCGTTATTCCGTGTCCTGCACTCTGGGAGGATCGAGAAGAGATCCTGGCCCTCCTCTGTGTGACAACCTTTTAAGTATTTGAAGAGTGCTATCATGTCTCCCCTCAATCTTCTCTTCTCCAGGCTAAACAGGCCCAGTTCTTTCAGTCTCTCTTCATAGGGCTTTGTTTCCAGACCCCTGGAAACAAACTGGAACAGCGAGTCGTTATCTCGCTGTTCCAGTTGGCTGAGCATCACTCCCACATCCCAGACCGTCTGTCCAATTGCAGCTCCTAGCACCCCCAGAAGCACCCCCTGGCTTGTACAGGGGGAAGGGGCATTCCGGAGCAGTTTCAATCGCATGCCTGCAGTGAAACGCTCTTGGTATGGTCTGGCCCCATGAAAGGATTTCCATAGCAAGCAGCTAACATCCCTAACTCTCTCAGCTGGGCTTGGGCTTGGGCTTGGCCCAGGGTGTGCCAGGTTGGGGTTGCAGGATTTACCTCAGTTGAGTCTGGCCATGCCTGGCGCATGGCTAAGGTGATCCAGTCTTTGAGGCTATGTATCCCTGGAACTGTGGGAGCCGTGTGAAGAATCTGCCTCAGTGATGGTTGTGTAGAAACTCCACAGAGTTTGAGCATTCAGTCCCAGTTAGCTGCACAGAATCTCCCATGTCCCAAATCCTGACTAATCAAGCCAGAATTGCTTCACTTCGTTTCTGCTGCTCCTGCAAAGCAATTCACCCCTGGCTGGTGTAGTCTCTCACAGTCTGCAACGTGTCTATCACAGGCGCCTTTTGCCCTGGGACTGTCTTCTGGTGAGCTCTTCTCTCTAACCTGTGCTATTACAGGTTCAGCTTCTTCATTTTCTTCTTCACTCCCGCTTATGGCAATAGTACCTACGATGGATGAATGGCCATTGAAGATGTTGGAGTTGACGGGGATGGCAAAACTTACGTCAATAATTAGAGAAAAGTCAACATCTAGGTTCAGAACTCAAAGGAAACCTTTTATAGACTTTATGCAGGATCAAGAAAATAATAATTTGTTTATCTGTGGATTATCTTAAAGAAAACTTTAAGATAAAAGAAAGAGGGAGCAGGTGCACATCTGTTGCTGGGCGTGCTGAAAGCAGTGGTGGTCAAGGGAAGGCTCAGGCTGGCACCAGTAAGCAGGCTGCCTCTCCTGCTGTGAAAATCAAATGGGCAAGTCCATGGTGGGGCATCTGCCGGGACTGACTCCCCCATACTAGATCTATGGCATATCTCTGCCTGGCTCTCTGCCCGCCTGTCCTCCTCCTCTGTGACCACCTTGCAGGGATGGTTTGCACTTTGCAATGCATGACTTACTGCTGGCTTTGAAACAAAACCATCCTTGCCTCATTTCCTTATGCCCCCAGAAATGTCTGCTGCCTGCCTGCCTTCCCTCCCTCCTCCCCTGCCCACCTCGCAGGGATGGTTTGTGTGTGTCTTGCTTTGACTCAGGGGATAAGTCCTTCCTGCACTCACTTAGACTTTTTGAAGTTCCAAATCAATTTTTCAAGTGTGGAAGAAGATTCATAAGTGTGGAAGAAGATTTGGGGTGAGTTAAAAGGTTAAAGCCCCACCAAAAATCAGTGGATGATGGGATTTGCTTGAAACTTGCCATAAATGTGGATCTAGATGGCATCTGTAAGGGTGCCTGATTCCAAGTTTTTATCTGTCAAAATGTCATATTAAATCCCATGTCTGAAAATGGGGTGTCCGATTTTCAAAAAATCCCCAAAAATCAGGGGAGGCTTGGATTGGCTTGAGTCTTGGCATGCGTGTGTATATGTGCATGAGGTGTCACGGTGCTGAATTTGAGGTTTCTAACTTAAACAGAAAAAAAGTTGTAGACTTTTTTGGATTTCAGTGCAAGCCTATGGGGGGGGGAAAGCGGAGCTCCGATCCGGATCAGGAGCTTCGCAGTGAAGCGGAGCGGACTATAGATGGAGCAGACCCAATCCGGAAGTTGCGGGTCTAGAAGAGAAGCGGATCGGGGGGTCCGTGCACACCCCTAATAGAGAGCTCCATTTCTCCAGCTCCTCCCACTCGTACAAAGCCAGCCAATTAAGCACTCCCCTCAACACTCTGGCATTCACCCCCCCCCTCTTCTTCTACTTACCCAATCCTGTAAGTACAAATTGTAAGTACATTGAGGCATACTTTCTTCCTGGAACTTTATGCATAATATAAACAACAACCTTGCAAATATTTACATTTACAGCATATAAGGCAGCTGAACATCATATATGAGGACAGCCTTTGACCTTATCTAAAGGAATGGAATGGAATGGAATGAATAGCAAAACCTATGGTGGTTCATGTGTTATGGATAAACTCAAATCATTAGAGAAGGCAGTATATTAGCTTACATATCTCTTGTATGAATAATGATATGTAGATTTTCTCTGTTTACTAATATTCATGTCTTTTCAGTTGTTTAACTATTTTTGCTGAAGAAGCTATTAAACGTGTCGCCTACAAAGCTGCCCAAAATGTGTAAGGGAGCTTCGAGTAAATGTTGGAAATGCAAGGAAGAAGGAACCTTCTATCACTTTTGGTGGACCTGCAAAAAAGCTAAGGCATTCTGGATGCAAATACACCCTATGATTCAAAAAATATTAAAGACTAATATACAAATGAAACCAGAAGTCTTTCTACTGGGGCTACTGGGCAATCAGTTGAAAGAGAAGGGAGGAACTTTGTTTTTGTACATGACAACGGCAGCAAGATTATTATATGCACAGAAGTGGAAAAATGAAACAATGCCAACAATGCAAGAATACATATTGAAGATATTAGAGTTGGCAGAAATGGCAAAACTTACAGCGATAATTAGAGATAAATCAACAGCCACATTTATATCAGAATGGAAACCACTGATAGAATTTTTGCAAAAGACAGAGAAAATTGATGTGTCTGTGGATTCAATGTATGAGATATAGTTAACTTAGAAGAAAGAAAAGCATTTGATTACTGTGTTAAATGTATTAAACAAGGAGAGAATATAATTCAGTTTTGATGTGTAGAGAGCCGAAAATATACCTTAACCTTGTTGTATTCTTTTGTTCTTTTGTCCTTTTTCTTTTTCCTTTTTTTCCTTTTTCTTCTTATTAGATGTGATGTCTATATGTAATGCTTTTAGACTATGTATGTTCATGAAATAATAAAAAATGGTTTTTAAAAAAGAAGCTATTAATTGTGAAACAAATATACCGGATGCCTGTTCTCTGAAGAAATGTGCTAACTTTGTATAAGTCATGCTGAAGAAATTTGTCTACTTTGTACAAGTCTTGTATATTACTTGCATAATACTGAACGTTAATAACACTGAAGAACTTTGCTAACTTTGTATAAGTCAGGTATAGCAGTAACGGCATTTGTTTAACTTTGTTACTTTTCTTCATAAGACTGAAGTCTCAGCTGGTTTAAGAATTGTTACACATTAATAAGAATTATGTACCCCAGTTTGATATTGTATTTTTCATATTAGTAGTTATGGATAAACTGAACACACAAAAGCTGGGAAATCATTTTTACAACCCTAACACCAGCCCCCCTTTCAAACCACAATGTGCGTTGTGCAAAGGGACAAAGGGCAGGAGCCCATTGCGATGCACACGTGACTGTTGAACCACAGGACTCTGGGACCGATCAGTCAACAGCTGGAGTGTTAAGACCAGTGAGATATTCTGCTTGCCTGAGAAAGAGTGAGAGTGGGTTACATAAGCACAGCATACTAAATCCATATAATCAACAGAGAGTAGGCGGGGCAGCCCCCCAAATAAAGCCGCATGTGTGACACAGCTGAAGATGGCCAGTTGGAGCCCTGGGCTGGCTGGGCTGCTGCTGGTGCCAGGGCTGGTGCCGCTGCCGCTGATGCTGCTGGTGCTCGCTAATGCTGCTTCTGCGCCCAGCCGAGGTATGTTTGGCATGCATAGGCATGGCCCGCCTTTCCCAGAACTCTCAAATCTCGTGAGACATCTGGGTCTCAACGTAAGTCTCGCAAGATTTGAGGCTTCACACTTCACTTCCGGGTTTTTGGTCACGTCTTGTCCAAGGCTGTCTTCTGAGCTGGCAGCCAGACCAGTTTTCCCGGGTGGGTTGGTCAGCCTAGGGCCCATTCCAATGGAGCATGCTACAAGCAGAGACACTTAGTATGCTTCAGGTGGTAATCCGAACATCCACAAGCAAATTGGGGGCTCCTGTACTTTTTTGTGGGGCTGCCTGTCCCAGCCTAATGCTGTCCTATGGCCACCCAATATTATGGCCCTGCAGAAGAAGAGGGCCATTCCAATGGAGCATGCATCAAGCAGAAGCTCTTAGGATGCTTAAAGTGCTAATTTGAACCTCCATGAGCAGTTTGGGGGTTCCTGCACTTTTCTGCGGGGCTACTTGACACAGCCTAATGCTTTCCTAGTCTGAAGGAACTAGTTTGGCCATGCACAAGGAAGGGGGCATTTCTATGGAGCATGCATCACACTCCTAGAATGTTAGGGGGGTAGTACCTCTGTTATCGGTGAGCATTTTGGGGGCTCCCCCTGTTTCTTGAAGGGTTGTTTGTGGTATCATTCTCATGTATTCCTATGGCCATTTGGAAATACAGGTCTGTTGTAAGGAGAGAATGCTGGGTGGGGTGGGGTGGAGGCATATCTAAACATGGAAATAATCCTCGGCAGTTTTGGGCAACCCCTCCTCCACATATCTGGGACTTTTGAAACTGGTGCTTATAGAGCATTATATAAAACTGCTGTTTTCTTTTTGTGGGATCACTCTAGGGATCCCTAGTTCTAGGACCATCCTAGAATGTAAGTTCTAGGATGATCCCTAGAAATCTCTCTGTTGGAGATCATAGGAGTCGTTCCTTAAAACCACTCTGTTAGGAAGTATTTTGAATCTGTGTTGCTTTCTGTGAAAAATAAATGCTTCCCCAAAGTCTTAGTTAGTGACAGTAAGAGCTTTAGGGCATCATCAGACATGTGTTTCTTTGCAGACTTGTTGCTGGACACTCACGAATTTTCACAGGTCCCTGTCATGACATCGTCTGCCTCACACCCCTTCTAGCCTTCTTCGCACAGCAAAAAAAAGCCCAGAAAGTCTGACTTATTTTTTGAGACAGAAGGTGCCGCTATCTCCTGCTGTGTGCAGGAGAAGCAGTGCGATCAAAACGCCCCACTGAATGGGCCACGTGCATGTTTACTTCCTCTTTCAAAAGAGGAAGTAATGAGGGTCAAAAACGCAGGTGGAGAAGTGACGGTGTGCAAACGCGTCCCGTCCCCCCATGTGAGGACACTCTTCAGATAAAATAGACTGGCATTTTTGGTCCCACCCCTGTTGCCTTTGTCCCCCACCCACCACTGGAATGCAGCCACTGAGAACGCGTCTCTGAAAGTGAATTCAGCCCCTTGGCCTCAGCACCCCTGCCCTAAGGCCTTGACGTATTGAAAAAGAAGAAAACTGGGAAATGTTGGCTCAGCATTTAAAAAAGACTCTCCATGGTTTGTAAAGAACCAAAGTCAGAAGGAATAAGGTGGTGGGAATGAGAGATTTCAGGGGTTGTAAATTTTTACGGTGCAGAGACAGCTGCCACATTATGCTGCAACAAAAAGGCAGAATAATCCAATCGTCAACATTTTTTTTAAAAGATGTGCTATCAGGAAAAGAAGCAGGCTAGGAAATATTTTACTATACTCGTCTGAGCATTCAAAGGGACATCAGTATGGTAACAGTGGCACCTGCTGGTTACTAATGAGATGCGTACTCTGGCCGAGTAGCACTACAAATACCTTTAGCAGACTTGAATGCTTCATGGAACTTTCCATTTTCATTAAAAATATACATCACAGGTAAAGATCTGCGATGAAACGATGACGAAACAAAAAGGAAAAGGAATGCGCACACAGGTCCATTTTCCTAGTACATAGTTTGTTCCTTGCTGAAGAGGTCCATTTCCCTGTTTTGCCCATAACTTCTCCCAAGAGGTACAAAACACACAGGCTGTATCAGATCTTTCTCATGGGTGAAGGCCATTTCCTCCCCAAAATACATTGGGACTTGTAAATCAGACAAGAGCAGCTTCTTCAGTAGGCCATCCGTGTCACTGGTTAGAACAAAAATGTCAGGAAAAAGGAAAATTTAGTTTCACGAAGCCAAAATTTAGTTTCTCGAGAAAGCCATTCTGTTGATAAGAAGATCTTTGCAGACATCTTCCTGCAACCCCCTGAAGGAGGCCTTGAAAAGGTACAGGCTGAAACGCATCAGGCTTTACAATCTACAATAAAAAGTTCAGCATCCTGAGAATTCGTTTCTCCCTTCTTTTCACCCAACTGTACAGATGACCATTCAAAGAACTCCAGTTGTAGATAAACAACCTGTTTCTTTCTTTACTGGAAAGTTGATGTACCCAGGATGTGGGTGATGAAATCATAACTGAAACAGGCTTTGCAGAACTATCCTGTTAAAAGTAGTGTCTGCATGAGCTTAGATGTAGTGACCAACAAAATTTGATACAAAAATCAATAAAGTAGCCATTTTATGGACACCTGACTGTGGCAATGGAGTTGGAAGTCCCATTGCTGGAATGCCCCATAATTAGGGTGACCATAAGTCTGGTTTTGCCCAGACATGTCTGGACACAGGGGAGGGGAACAAAACGTGTCTGGAGGGAAATCCCAGTTTTCCCCCGTTTTGTCCGGGCAAAGGCTGTTGCAAAAAAAAGGAAAAAAAGTGGGGTTTAAGGCCCTCCTCCAGGCTTCCATCTGGGCCTCTCCTTTGCCGCAGTGACATCGACCAGACCCCAGATGGAAGCCTGGAGGGCCTTAAACCGCTCATTTCCAAAATGCAGAAACACACGGGTTAAGGCCTTCCAGGCTTCCATCCAGGGACTGTTCGACATCGCAGCAGCAACAGAGAGGCCCGGATGGGAGCCTGGAGGAGGGTCTTAAACTGCACGTTTTGGAAACTCGTGGTTTAAGGACAGCAGCCCTCCCAGAGCTGCTCTAGGCTTCGGCTGGGCGGGTGCAATTGGGCCCGCCTGGCTGATGCTTAGAGCGGCGCTGGGCCAGGGGCCGGTGCACGCATTTCTGGACGTCCATTTCTGGTGCGATCACCAGCCAAGGAGGAGAAGGAAGAAGCAGCAGCAGCAAGCAGCAGCAGGAGGAGAAGCAACAGCAACTAGGAGGTAAGAACTGAGAGGTGTGTGTGAGAGAGTGAGTGAATGTGGGTGAACGGGGTGCATGGGGTGTTTGAGTGAATGGATGTGTGTGTGTGTGTGTTTTGGACTGGGTGATCCTGAATATGTGTGCGTGTGTGCGCACTCGCACTTGTGTTGAGTGTGAGTGTTTTGATGTCCTGATGGGATACCCAGTTGTTTTACTATGAATGGATTCATGTGCATGTTTGCAGTGTATGTGGGAGGGGCTGTAGTTTTCTGTGTGTGAGTTGGGGGGGATGATTTGGAGGTGATATTCCTATTAAATAATACATTTTAGATCCATAGACCTTCCTTTCCAATTTGTTTGATATAATTAGCATGATGTATATTTTGTAACAATGGCTGATAATTGTTCAGCCTTCTTAAAGACCCTTTAAAAAATTAACAGGGTTGCCATTATTATCATGATCAATATCTCTTTTCTTGCTTGTGATATTTTTTCTTGATGAACATGATGGATTTTGCCAAGTCATACTGTCTTTTACTGATTCAGAAATTTCCTGACTATTGAACATGTTTTAAGTATGATGGCTTTCTGGATGTTGGCGTACATGTATTTTGGTAGGCCTAATTTCAGAAGGGTTTCTGTAGAAAAAAAATGAAGTGATGCTGGTGACTGATGTGACTAACGGAATAATTGTAACTTTTTCCTGTTGCCATAGTTCTTTAACTTCCATAGCCAGTGGTGATATTTTTCTCTCTTGTCCTCTTCCTTTTCTGCAACATTATTGTCAGTAGGTATTGCTAATGAGGTAGGTTTGTTTTTTCTGTTTATTTTTGACTGTTATGTCTTGTTGAAGTTGAAACAAGCTAAGAGGTGCTAGCCTTTAGTCCATTTTGTTCCATGGCTGATGTTTGCAGGGGAATAGTAGTTTGTACTCTTTCTGAATGCTTGGTTGCTGGTTTGTTGTACTAGATTTTTCTGTAGAATCATAGAATCATAGAATAGCAGAGTTGGAAGGGGCCTACAAGGCCATCGAGTCCAACCCCCTGCTCAATGCAAGAATCCACCCTAAAGCATCCCCGACAGATGCTTGTCCAGCTGCCTCTTGAATGCCTCTAGTGTTTGAGAGCCCACAACCTCCCTAGATAACTGATTCCATTGTCGCACTGCTCTAACAGTCAGGAAGTTTTTCTTGATGTCCAGCTGGAATCTGGCTTCCTTTAACTTGAGTCCATTATTCCGTGTCCTGCACTCTGGGAGGATCGAGAAGAGATCCTGGCCCTCCTCTGTGTGACAGCCTTTTAAGTATTTGAAGAGTGCTCTCATGTCTACCCTCAATCTTCTCTTCTCCAGGCTAAACATTCCCAGTTCTTTCAGTCTCTCTTCATAGGGCTTTGTTTCCAGACCCCTGATCATCCTCGTTGCTCTCCTCTGGACACGCTCCAGCTTGTCTGCGTCCTTCTTGAATTGTGGAGCCCAGAACTGGATGCAATACTCTAGATGAGGCCTAACCAGGGCCGAATAGAGAGGAACCAGTACCTCACGTGATTTGGAAGCTATACTTCTATTAATGCAGCCCAAAATAGCATTTGCCTTTCTTGCAGCCATATCGCACTGTTGGCTCATATTCAGCTTGCAATCTACAACAATTCCAAGATCCTTCTCGTTTGTAGTATTGCTGAGCCAAGTATCCCCCATCTTGTAACTGTGCCTTTGGTTTCTATTTCCTAAATGTAGAACTTGGCATTTATCCCTATTAAATTTCATCCTGTTGTTTTCAGCCCAGCACTCCTGCCTATCAAGATCACTTTGAAGTTTGTTTCTGTCTTCCAGGGTATTAGCTATCCCACCCAATTTTGTGTCATCTGCAAATTTGATCAGCGTTCCCTGCACCTCCTCGTCCAAATCATTAATAAAAATGCTGAAGAGCACTGGGCCCAGGACTGAGCCCTGCGGTACCCCACTCGTTGCCTCTCCCCAGTTTGAGAAGGTTCCATTGACAAGTACTCAAAGAGTACTTCATTTGTTCAGTGGTAGCAGTATGCTGAATGTGTGAGTATGGATATGAGAAAGGTGATGGGGAAAGAGTGTTAAATGTTAGTAAAGGTAAGACCATGGTCATAGAGTAAAGGACTTGCAATCAGAAAAGATATTTGAGGGAAGGGGAGACTGTATCACACAGAGTATAGCAAAAGCTTCAAAGTACAGCAAAAGCTACAAAAGTAGGAATGAGTGAAGTTTATTTCAGATACATTGAATGTCTCACTTGTTTTTTATTCCAGTGATTTTAACATTAAGATGTTATGTAGAACAGATTTGTCTTAATTGTGTTCTGTGAAATCAGACATGTGACCAAGGCCATGTTTGGGTGGGCACGCCCCCTTGTGGGCTGGGCATGTTGGTGGGCATGCCCCCTTGGGGACTGGACATGTTGGTGGGCATGCCCCCTTGGGGCGGCCATGTTGTCCTCCTTTTTGGTTTCCAAAATATGGTCATCCTACCCATAATGGACTTTTTGCCAATTGGTAGGGTGACCATATGCAAAGGAAAACAGTGCTCCTGTATCTTTAACAGTTGTATAGACAAAGGAATTTCAGCAGGTGTTATTTGAATGCATGCAGCACTTGCTGAAATTCCCTCTTCATCACAACAGAAGATAGTCAGATTGGATGGCTACCAACTAGTTTGCCCACAAATCTGATGTTATGGCTACCAGGAAGGCCATTTTGAAAGAGAGACTGTGAAGGACACACATGCTAGTGACCCAAAGGGCCTTCATATAAGTTAAATAAGGATGAGAGAAAATTTCTACACAGTGGTGGTGGGAAATCAGATACAAATTAAGCTGCCTCTTGTAGGATAAATTGGTGAGCAAATGCAAAAACAAAAACTGAATTCCCCTGAATCAGCAGACTATGTGCAGAAACAACAACAGAACAAGTATGTCTGTTAAAGGGACATGTGTTAGGGCAGCAGTCCCCAACCTTTTGGCACCAGGGACCAGTTTTGTGGAAGACAATTTTTCCAAGGACCATGGGTGTGTGTGTTGAGGGGATGGTTTTGGGAAGCTACACCCGCCACACCCACTCCAGCGTCCTGGCTTCGCTTCGGCTGCCGAAGTGAAGCCAGGATGCTGGGGTGGGTGGGCAGCTTTGGAACGGCACACCCAGAAGTCGCTTTCCCAGAGTGGCTTCCGGCCAAGGGCGCCGTTCTGAAGCCACCACCCCCGCCCCAGTGTCCTGGCTTTGCTTCGCCTGGGCAGGCGAGATGGCGCCCTGTGCCCAGGTATGCTGGGGTAGGTGTGGGAAAGCAGCTCACCTGCATGGCCCAGTTCCTAACAGGCCACAGCCTGGTACTGGTCCGTGGACCCCTGTGTTAGGGTATAGGAATGCAGAATAGAGGACTTCCATGCTTATCAGAAGACAACTTGCATCTGTGTAGATTTGATGTTAAATCCAAATCCTCTACCCTGAAAGACTGAGTGTGCTGACTGCATAGTAAAGAATCTTGCCTCGAGCTTGTGAGAAGAGATGAAACTGAAGTAGAAAAGTGGAAGAGTAAGCCCCTGGAGAGGCGCAATAGCTATGTGAACCACAGGGCTTTGGGACATAATCCAACTTATCAATAGGTAGTTTGCAAAAGAACATTGGAACAGAGGCAGAGGAGAAAATACATAGAGAAGCCCACCCCACTCCCACCATCATGAGGGCAGCATAGATTTGTGAGCATGACAGGCCTGGAGCATAACACCTAGCATTTCTTACAGTAATGAAGAGGTCCACATTGGGCTACTCAAGACCTGAAAGAGACTGTGGCCATAGGCAGACCTAAGGTTTATCCCTGGATCGTCCAGGGGTCAAACCTGTTCATCTAGGTGACACACAGGGGATCCAGTGCTCAGGCAGGGGCGAACCCGGGATGATCCCAAGATAAACCTTAGGTCTAGCTGTGGCCTGTGATCAACTATATTATATTCCATTTGTGGGTTGTCAACATGGAGCAGCTGAGATAATCCACCTAGGAATTTTCAGTCCTGGCAATATACATTGCAATGGATGTCTTGTCATTATGTACTACTATGTTTCATTTCCACAGTTGAGACATCTGATAAAGTCTTAGAAGCTGCTCCTTCCTGTATTGTTCTAGTATGTAGTAGCAATCAGTCAATATCTGAACCATCCCCTCCAAGAGGGCGTAAGTGAAGGAAAACATCTGTAGTCACCCCAAGGTCCAACAAGTTGATGTGCACTTGGAGCTCCACACCCCATTGATGCTGCAGCAGTAAGCCCCCCAACCCACAGGGAATCATTGGTTGTAATCTTGAATGATAGAGGAAGGGGAACAAAGTTCATCAGAGAAGGTTGCATTACTGAAGGCACCACTTTTTTCCAGAGGGATGAGTGAGTTTTGACTGCTGATCCCATAAATCAAAAGTAGGGGACTCAGAGGCCATGTTCCCTTGGATATACTACACGAGGGGCTGCATGACAATGATGGGCAGGGTGAGAGCCAGCAATGGGCAGAGCAGCATTACAGTGGTGCATGGGTTCACCAGTTTGTTTTTCTCTCTCCCCCTCTTTGTCCCTCCAAGTTGAACCTGCTTCTGAAGCTGCTGGGACTTCAGAGGCTTTTTCCATGATAGTTTAAGTGCCATCTGTTGCTAGGCAGATCTATGAAGGGGAAATCCCGCAAACAGACAGTTTGACATTTTATTTATTATTCCTAAAATACATTAGTTGTCTTATAGCTGATAGCTCTCAGATCGACATGCAATATAGCTAGAAATACTGGGACCTACTGATTTGTTCTTGTTCCAGAGTTACTCCCCCACAAAATCCAGGAGTCAGGCCCTGTTCATCCCTGTGCTAGTCCATTCCAGCATTCCCTGGCTTTGATTCTGCCCCCAATACCGGAACAGCTTTGCCTCAGGAGGTGGTGGGCTCCCCTTCTCTGGAAGTATGCAATCCGATCCTGGACAGCCATCTGTCAGGAATGCTGAAGCTGCACCTTGCCAGGCAGAACCTGCATTGAGCAGGGGCTGGGCTAGAAGATTTCTACGGCCCCTAGCAACTCTTTGATTCTACTAAAAATATCAGAGATAAACTACTTTAAAAACAGCATACCAGTAGAAATAGAGGATAGCAAGGCTTGAGAATAATTGGTACCGAAAGGATAACAAAGTAGGTAACCTCTGGGGAGAATATTAAAGTGGGTTACTACTGCTAAAAAAAAGGCCGGCTCCTAAATAGCTACCCAGCGTACCTCAGTGGATGAGGACATTCAGAGCAGGGCCTCCAATGATGATCTTGGATAGGAATATATGGAACGAGTTGCTCCTTCAGATATTGTGACTCTGAATTGTGAAGGAATTTGTAGGTCAACTTTGAATTGGCCCCAGAAATTAAATAGGAGCAAGTAAAGATGAGACAATACTGGTGAAATATGGTCATAATGCCCAGTTCCAGTTAGAGCCCTAGCTATTGTATTATTTCTAGTTTCCAGATTGAACTTCAACAATACTGCAGTAATCTAAATGGGAGATTACCAGGGATGGATGGTTATTCATGACTCTATCATGTTTGGGCCATAGTTGGTGTCTCAGTCTATGCTGGTAAAAGGCACTCCAAGCCACAGGAGACATCTGTGCCGCTTATGACAAATCTGGCTCTATTAACACCCCAAGACATAACCCTTTAGGAGCATGGCAATTTCTTCCAGAATGAGTTGAATATAACTCACTCGGACAAAAGACCCATCTTGACTGGAATTACGGTAGGTTCTGTTTATTGGCCCTCATCCAGTGCATTGCTGGTTTAACATATCCAGAAAATTCCAGGAAGATTGGTGGAAGGTTAAAGGAGAAAGAGCAGTTAAAAGATAAAAAAGGAATAAAACATCACTCAGGAAAGTGTTTTGTTTTTTGTTTTTAAAGAAAAAGACTGGTGCCTTTTTATTTATTATTTATTGAATGAATATTGCCTACTCACTTAAAACATTGATGATTTCCTAATCCTCTTCTATTATAGTTGGTGGGATGCTTTTTTAAATTCAATTTTTATTTAAAAAAAAAAAAGGTTTTAACCTACAAAGTCTATGGGGCTCTTATAAGGAAACCAGGGCAGAAGCTCTTTCTCCTTCTTGCCTTTGCAGGCTGATTGGCTTGGAATGATGGGGGTGGGGTGGGGGAAACTGCCCTGCTATGGAAAACAGCAGCCCGGAGACTGTGTGAAAGCAGCAGCAGGGGGTGGTGAATTTGGGAGAGTTGTGTGCAGACAGCTCAGCAAAAGAATCACCTTCCTCTGATGCTTCATGGTGGCTGATGTAGCCAGAGAGGGTGCTGCTGGCAAGGGAAATCCGGGCATTATCTAGACAGAGAGACACACGCTGCTGCCACCACTACAGTAGTGGTAACAAAAAATAAAGGTCCCACATCCTCCTCACCTCTTCTTTGCTCCCACTATTCCCTTCTATTATGAACAAAGCAGAAAAGAGCAAAGGACAATGGATGAACGGCAGGCAAATTCCCTGTGATCTGCTTCATGTGTGGTTGTCAGGAACCCACCTCCTATGTAAAAACAAAAACTAAAGCTCTCCTTGTTCAACACTTCACCTCCACTTTCCATTAGGCTGAAGCAGCAGGGTCTTTAGCCAGACAAGAAAGCAAAGTTTGAAGAGTTTGTTTCCACAGAAAGCCGGGAGCAGGAAAAGGTCTTCTAACCCAGAAAAGTGTTCCACCTCCAGCTTGAGTTTTGGATTTGCTAATGAAATTCCTACCCTTTTTCCTGGCTGGATTTTGTTCTGTTTGCAAAATCCTCAAACTCCTCATTCTTAAACATCAGAAATTTGAAGTGCCAAAAAACCAAAACATGTATAGCCAAAGGTAGAATTTCCCTTCATTTTCTTTTTCTGATTGCACCTTTCTTTGCAGTACTGGCTGCTGAATTAACAGCACAGGCCTATGCAGGTGTATTCAGAAGTAAGCCCCACAGAGTTCAGTGGAGTTTACTCCCAGATGCTTATAGGCAGCAATTTTAGACTAGCAGCAGGAGGTAGAACTACTGAGTTCAGTCAATGCAAAGGATCCTGACAAACTTATTATGAAATCTGGTATCTCTTTGCTTTAGACAGAACGGTTATCCCCCTCCCTCCATGAATTAAACTACAAAAGGCAACAAGTAGGGGCAGAAGGCGGAGTAAGAAGAAACTTGGACTTAATTTTTCTCAGATTCAGTTAGATGGTGAATATAGTGGGATATGAGCAAAAGTGTCTTCTGCCATGCTAAATCCTATTCAGAGGATAGTCTGTAAGAAAATATTCTTTACCTCCCCCGGCCCCTGCAAAAACAAACAAACAACCTGGTGTATCCTGAGCTGACATTAAATCCAGGTAGAATCCACTTTTTATTTGGAGAAATCAAGTCTTCTCGTGGCTGAAATGTTGCAGCTGTATTGTAGCTTATAGCAGAGCTTCACTTTTCCTGATAAATAATTGAGACTAGAGAAAGTAGCTAAAAAAAACAGGTAGGCATGTTCCATTTATCCCCACTAATCATTCGCATAGTTGATTTCTCACTAAGCAGCCACTGCTGGTGTCTATAAAGCATGTGACCCAATAGGAAACTAAGGCGGACAAATAAGCCTCTGTAAGGCTAAATTAGAGTTCAAAAATATGGCACAACCTTTTCCCTAGATTAGAACTACCTAGATCAGCCTTCTCCAACCTGGTGCCTTACAGCTGTTTTGGACTAAAGCTCCCATCACTGCAAGAAAGCAGTCAAATGCCCTCTTAGCTGTAAAGGCCTCTCCGTTACATGAAAAATATATCAACTATTCCCCCATCTCTAGGTAATGCCTGCTTTACCCACTTGTTCATTGTGCCAATGTAGGATGATTGGGTTTATGTCCTGGAATATTTTAATTTTTCATTGGTCATATAGAAATGTGTGCATTCACTTCTAGCGAGCCAAAATAGTTCTTGGTCAGGCTGTTTCTGCCACTCTATGGGTCATTTCTAGGTTTGGGTGGATCAGTTTTACTTCTGAAAGCCATGTCAAGAAGAATCCTACTGTATCATTTGCTTCTACTGACTCTGTTATTCCCCTGAATTGTAAATTGGGCCTGCAGCTATAGTTTTCTAACCATTGCTGCACTTTCTCAGTCTTTCTGCAATTTTAAATTCACCCTTTGGAGTCCTAGTTCCATAACTTCATTAGCTGTATTTTGTCTAAGTTTTGGGGGGCTTTTTGTATCATCCCATCTAGTTTTACTTCTAGGGGTTTGATTTTGCCATTCATCCCTCAGGTCCCTGGTTTAATCAGCTACCTTGGCTAGTGGACCCATACTTTCATTTAGTAGCTTAGTTTTCTGTGCCACCCTCCTTGTTCAGGCTGGAATCTTGAGTTATGTGCTTCACTTCAAAATACAAGGAAAGATCCCTACTTTCGTTTGTTGAAGGTCCTTGAGACATCCCTTGCACGTTGTTGTTTTCTGCACTCATGGGTCTAGTAATTGCTTTTAATTTTGTATAACACTGAAATGTAGCACTGAATTAGACTGCCAGTTTGGTTGCCTGCTGGTTCTTTCCCCTGAAAATGTACATCTCAAGGTAGTATAGGTTTCTGAATTGTAGATCATTACACAGATTCTAATTCATTTCTGATGTAGGTACACACCGCACAGGTCAGGTATTATATTTAAAATTATCCAGGTGAAGCCTTTAACTAGAGATGCAATAGGAATTTGTAATATGAACATACCCCGTGGCACTTAGTAAAAGAACTGGCCAATTAACACAAGCATTTGTTTAGGAGGGGTATGCATCAGATGATTAGTTCTGAAAACTGTTTCAAACCAGTTGACTTTCATGGGGCTGCTCTCGTGCCTAGTAGAACACATTGCAGATTTGCCTGACCCTTCACCCTACCCCAAGGTCACGTCTATATAATCGTCACTATGGTCACTTAGTGGTGGTTTTTATTTTGTTTTCTACGAAGGAAAAACCTCCCACCATTCCCTCCACAAAGAATAGGAAGTATCTATCGAAAGCCTGAACTGTCTACATCAATCAGGTAGCAGCAGAATAGGGATGTGCTCCGCTTCTAATCGGACTGGAGAAGCAGGAGCGGAGCGGGGGGCTTCGCCTCCCCTTAAGGCGGAGGCGAAGAGGATTGGGGGGCCGGCGGAGTGTGGTGAAGAGGATCGAGGTGAAGGCGGATCCTTCGCCTCAATCCGGAGCTCCGCTGGAAAGGCAAGTGGGGTTTACCGGGCCCTGCCGCTGTCGCCGTCGCCCATGCGGCGACGGCGGCAGGGCCCGATAACCCCTCTCCCCACCCTCCTCTCCCTTACCTGCCTCCGTCCGCGGTCCGCGGTCCTGGGCTTGCGGCCCAGACTTCCTGGTGGAACCGCAGGCTCAATTGAAGACGGCGACGGACCGCGGACGGAGGCAGGTAAGGCCCCCCTCTCCCTTGGTCCCTTACCGGGCTCTGCCGCTGGGACTGCCTTGAGTCTTGGCGTGCATATGTATCCCTGGACAAGCTATCATGGTGGCGAGTTTGAGATTTTTAACGTGCAAATTGACGGAGCTATGGAAAGGGGTGTGAATGGGGTGCCCGGTTTTCATAAATTCCCCAAAAATCAGGGGATGATGGGATTGCCTTGAGTCTTGGCGTGCGTGTGTATACCTCCATGAGGCGTCATGGTGCCAAACTTGAGGTTTCTAACTTTAACAGAAAAAAAGTTGTATACTTTTTTAGCTTAATGCAAGCCTATGGGGGGGGGGGGGGGAAAACGGAGCTCCGATCCGGATCCGGAGCTCCGAGCGGAGCAGAGTGGACATAGGCGGAGCGGGGGCAGGGCGGAGCGGCCTGATCCGCAAATCGCGGATCTGGAAGTGAAGCAGAGCGGGGGGTCCGTGCACACCCCTACAGCAGAATACCAGTTAGCCTAAGAATGAAAAAAGCAGCCTGCAGAACACTCATATTGCTTGAAGACTTACAGAACAGTTCAAAAATTAAGTTTTAGAACAAAAGCGCACCAAAGTTTTTATTTACAGAAATAATGATGTACATGTCTTTGCCAGTTTTCGATTGCTTTTTGGAAACAGAAGGTGAGTATAGACTGTTTTTGTATAAAAACATTAGTCAAGCTAGTGCAAGTTAACTTTACTCATTACTTTTCATAATTATCCATCTCAAGATTTGAAGGGAGAACTAGCACAGGAAAATGTAATGGCACAGAGATTTAATCCATTTTTTCCATCTTAGAAATTAAGTCATCACAGAGTTTTGTGAGTTCATCATTTTCCTTCGCCTGTTGAGGAAACAAGAGAGAAGATGTCACACAGGTTGAGAAGTTAAATGAATACACTAGGACACCCATATTCTAGATCATTAGTTTATAGATCAATGTTTTTCCCCATGCCTATGCACAATGGGTCTATTTTTGAAGCCACAAAATGCAAAGGGGGAATGAAAGAACTTGTGAATTTCAAGTATCTAAAGAGGTGTACATGCATGGGTAGAAAGAATCTGCCCTTCACAGACCTTCTTGTAGGACCCCTTTTAGTACAGCCTTAGGCACCAAATGTCATGTTTTAAAGGTGGTTTTGCTTCAGCCACAATGACGCCCAGTGATTTTCTACATAGGAGTGAATATCAAACACTCACTTGTATGGAAATAAAGGTTTAAATTCAGGACCTTACTCCCTGTGCAATTGATTGGCTCCCACTGAGTTCATGGATCATGCAACTGGGGCCAGAAGATTATAAAGCAATCTTCTGTCAACTGTGCCTTGCAATTCTAGATTTAATTTTGACATGACAAAACCTTTGGAGGGTAACTGTCCTGTCTCCTGCTTGGAGGACTGGAACCCTTGGCTTTGAACAGCTGGTCCAAGAAGCAATTAGGATGGAGACTGACCTTTTGCTCAATGCTTCTTTCTAGTGATTGGATTCTCATTTGTTCTTTGCGCAAATTGGCTTGGAGTGCCACCACTTCTGTTTTGGCTTTGCTTCTTACTTGCGCAATCTCCTCATTTGCCCTAAATCAAAAAGACATCTAGGTGTATTAATTTTTAAAAGAACAATTATATTCTTCTTTAAAGAGCTGTAACTTTAAGGACAGCCAGGTCTCCACAATACTTTACTCACTGATGTAGCTTTTCTTCTGCGTGAGCCTTCAATGCTTGGTATCTCTGCTCTTCCTTCTTAATTCTTACAAGGTAATCCTCAACACATTTCTTTAGAGCCTCTTCATTCTAGAAAATGAAAGCAGGTCATCTATCTTTCACTCCAGAGCAGGGAGAAAAATATTTTAAAATGAGAAGTTGCTAGAACAAGTCATCTTAAGGTCTGCATTTTTCCTGAAAACCACCACAATAGAAGAGGGGTAGAACACTTGGATAACTAGCAGGCTTCTAACACACTTCTTCATAGTTCTTTGTCCTTCACCAATATCCCCAACAAATGTGAACTATTTTAAAATTACAACAAAGTTTTTCAAGATCCGTCTGTGGATAAGGAAATGGACCTTGTGGACCATTCATAGAATATCTAATTCAGCACAAGCAAAATAGTGGTGTTTATACAGCCATGTTTGAGTGAGTGAAAGAGCGAGGTGGGGTGGGTGGGATATAGATCTATGTGATGGAGGCCGTGAGTGGGGAAAAGCTATGTGTTTCTATGTATACTATTTAACCTCGGAAGATGAAAGGGGAACAAAAATGTGAAACAAGAACAAAAAGGACCACAAAAAGTGGGTTACGGGGCTAATATAATTACTTTGTAAGGCTAATAAAGCTATTATAAATCAAAATATAATCGCACAATTAGTACTGAAATATATACATACTTATGCTGTGTGAATAGCCCAATTTCTCAGCATGGAGTAAGAGAAGGATACTATGTGGCCAGATATCAAACAGTAAGATTTACACAACAACAGCACATTCTGGTTGCAGTTGTATAATTGTATTGACCATTGTTTGGTTGTCTCTTATGTTGTGACCATTAGAGTTGTAAAGCGTATTATACAGGTAAAATTATTGTTTTGACTATTTCTATATGTCTATTTGAGCTGTAAATCTAATTGTGTTTTCTCATTCACTGTATCCACACAGCGTGGTATGTATGTATATATTTCAGTACTAATTGTGTTATTATATTTTAATTGATAATAATATTATTAGGTAGCTTTACAAAGTGATATTATATTAGCCCTGTAACCCACTTTTTGTGGTCCCTTTTGTTCTGGTTTCACATATTCTTTGACCTCACCATCATCATAGGTATTTGTGTGTCTGTGCATCTCAGAGCTGCCCACCGAACACCTAATGTGGCCCATGGGGCTGTAAAAGTTACCCACCCCTGGGTTTAATGGATTGTGAAAAAATGAGACAGCACCATGTTAAAAAGGAAGGCAGTTAGTATTGCTTGAGGGAGTAAGGGAATTTCAGGTAACTGAGGATGGTAAAGTTGGAAATACCCTTTGAAATCCTTCTATCGCCTCCTTCTGCTTTTCAAATCGTTTGAAGAGTTCAGAGAAAGATTTTTCCATGGAGTTCAGATCAGAAATGGCTTGTTGCTTTTCCTCCAATACTTTCTGCAGTTCTTTTTTTGCAAGCTTCTTTTGGTTCTGGGAATCCTCTACAGAAATAAATTGGTGCAAATTGACACACTGCGTGTTCTCTAGCTTCTGGAAGACAGAAGTCTGGAGAAACATGCAGAAGCCTCTAATCCCCCCACAAATCCCATAGGAGGCAGTTTCCAACCAAAGTCAAGAAAGATTGTACCCATAATTTTGCAGATTGTGCAAATGCTATTTTGGGATGCATTAATAGAAGTATAGCTTCCAAATCGTGTGAAGTACTGGTTCCCCTGTATTTGGCAGAGGTTAGGCCTCATCTTGAGTATTGTGTCCAGTTCTGGGCACCACACTTCAAGAAGGATGCAGACAAGCTGGAACATGTTCAGAGGAGGGCAACGACGATGATCAGGGGGGGTCTGAAAACAAAGCCCTGAGAAGAGAAGACTGAGGGGAGACATGATAGCACCCTTCAAATACTTGAAATGTCACACAGAGGAGGGCCAGAGTGTGTGGACACAGACTAACGGGCTCAAGTTACAGGAAGCCAGATTCCAGCTGGACATCAGGAAAAATAACAATAGAACCAATTACCTAGGGAGGTTGTGGGCTCTCCCACACTAGAAGCATTCAAGAAGCAGCTGGACAGCCATCTGTCAGGAATACCTTACAATGATTCCTGCATTGAGCAGGGGGTTGGACTCGATGATCTTGTAGACCCTTTCCAACTCTACTGTTCTATGATTCTACAATTCTATGAACTGGTTCTTCAAGTGTCATGCAGAGTAGACATTCATGATGCACTGTAGTCTAAGCTATATTATGCAACACTCTAGCAGTCTCCCCCAATGTTCTGACAGTGGCCAAGCTACACTAGTTTACAAAGTATAAACCGCCCAGAGAGCTTCGGCTATAGAAATGCAACAAATAAATAAATAAATAAATAAATAAATAAAAGTTTTAAGACGGGTGGGCCACACATGGTTCCCACCATCCCCCTCTGGTGCACCCCACACCACTCCCCGTTCCCCAAATTATTTTTAAAATGAAACAAATGACACAAAATGGTGTTATAGAGCACTAAAAGTATTACGTTAGCTCACAAGCTAAATTAAACACTTGTAGCACTCTGTAGTGCTATGAAGCAGTTTTCTGCCAAATTTACTTGGCAAACCAGCATGTTTTTTGTAACGCAATAACTAATCCTGTCTAACACAATCACTTTCTTGAGTATTTTGAAATTTATTGGGCAGAAAATCCTGCTGGGTGTAGGGGAGTCCAGGGGGCCTAGGGAAAAAATTGGCTCTGGCCCACCCTTGTCTTAAGAGGACAACCAACCCCATGTATTTAAAACATGAAGGAAGCATACAATTTAAAGTCTTCTTCCAGAAAGTCAACAAACACCCACATGCCTGAATTCCAGTGGCTGGTTCTACAGAAAATGTTTAGCAAAAACAGTGCTGGTAGTCAATTAAAATCAAAATTTTACAGATGAGATTTAGTAGGCTAATTAGTCTAATATCTGGACAAATTCTGTCTTCCTTGCTGATGGCCCATACTTCAACTATCTTCACTTCCTATACTTTGTTTGTATTTTGAAAGATCTGGCAAGAATGGGGACACAAATCTTGAGAAGTAGCTATGACAGAGCACATGCCAATTGAAGAGCCTCGAGTAGTACAGCTGGGAGAGGTGTCTACTCAGGACTGTGAAGAGCTGTTGTCAATTAACATATATAATATTGAGCCAGGTGGACCAATGCGCCCAACATACATATTAGGAGTACCCCCTCCTCTTCCTTAAGACAGTCAGATCTCAAAAAACAAAACAGAAACCCAGAACACCAGCTTTATACATTTGTAATCTACACTTACCCATCAGTTGTGTTATGGTGCCTTCAAACTCTGCAACAATTTTTCTAAAGAAAAAATATAAGTTTCTTATTTTCATATGCACAGCCAAAATATTAATCAGATTTCATAATAATAAAAGGGTTCCAGTTCCTGCCACTGCTGACCCTGGGACATTAGACTTGCCCGTGCTCCTGTTCTTTGGAGACTATCATGCACAATGTCAGTCTTCCCCACTGATGGAGATAGGAAATTAAGCCCTGCAAGAACCCACCTTCCCACAAAAGCAAAGAGAAAAGGGCTTCCCTTTCCCTTGGTATGCTCTCTTGGGACAAAGAGAGTATCATGAATGTAACATGACCCCAATTAGCTATTATGAAAAGTTTTATTAGACTATTTAAGAACATAAGTACCATGCTGGATCAGACCAAGGGTCCATCTAGTCCAGCACTCTGTCCACGCAGTGGCCAACCAGCCATCGGCCAGGTATGAACAAGCAGGACATGGTGCAACAGCACCCTCCCACCCATGTTCCCCAGCAACTGGTGCACACAGGCTTACTGCCTTGAATACTGGAGATAGCACGCAACCATCAGGGCTAGTAGCCATTGATAGCCTTTGCCTCCAGGAATGTATCCAACCCTCTTTTAAAGCCATCCAAATTGGTGGCCATCACTACATCCTGTGGTAATGAGTTCCATAATTTAACTATGTGCTGCCATCTATGCTACCTGTCAATATAAAATAATCAGGGTGGTCTCAATAACACTCAACACAGTCGGAATAGAACAGTAAAACAGCAACAAAACCAAAGGACCCCTTAAAAGCTCAAGAAAATACAGTTGTTTACATCTGCCACCAAGGGGCAAATGGATGTGGCACCAAGTGAGCTGATAAGGGTTTAAGTGCCACAGCTGAAGCACCATTACAGTGAAAGCCTCACTTCAGAAGACAAGTCTCTACTTAACCATCTTAAGATCCAGGCGCTTCAAATTTTACCTAGAAACAGAATGGTAACCAATTTCTTTAAGCACTTGAGCAGTATGCTTTCTTCTCAACACCCCAATTAGCAACCTTGAGGTTTATATTCCAGATCAACTGGAGTTTCTGGAAATCTTCACAGACAACTCCAAATGGAACATATTACAGTAGTCTAACCTTGATAGCTGTAGTCATCACAGGGTTGGGGTATTTTTGGCCAAAAAAGAAAATCAGTATATCTATTTATATAGACTGGTGCTTTGTGCTATAGGCAACACCTAGGCAGGAACTGTACTATTTCTGATCTTTGTAAGCCACTCTTGGCTGAAGAGCGAAGTAAAAATGTGTTATATATATTTATCTTCAATGCTTTATCATGTAGACGTTGTGCTTTTGCAGGGACTGCAACCCATCCAAAGCAGGCACATTTCTTGGCTCTCTATTTCCCTTTTGTGGAAAAAGAGATAAAAAGCACCACGAAAAGGCTATGAGAAAAAGAGGAGACTAGCTCTGGTGCTATGAAATGTCAAAAGAGGTTTATTTTTCTTAACCGAAATGCAAAAAATGTTCAAAAAACTTTCAACCAAACTTATTTATTTATTACATTTTTATACTGCCCAATAGCCAAAGCTATCTGGGCAGTTCACAAATGCTCAAAGTTTCAGATCTGGAGATCCTTCGTCATGAGCTATAAGACAACACTCAAGTAAAATGTATATAAAGTCATATTACATTGTAAACAAGTTCATCCAACTTAAAATTAAATAAAAGGAAACAATACTCATACAATATATGGACCTTTACACTAAGTTTTCACCCACTCATGATATAATCAACTCAATCGCTTATATTACATATATAATATATGAATATATAATATAATATAATATATATAATATAATATATGAAACGCTCATAGTTTACTGAGTTTGTAATTTTTTTAATTTATTATTACAGCAAGTGTAGTTATTTATGTTAACTCAGCACTCTCCTCCACTCCCTAAATCTGTTCCCAGCTATATAGTCATATACATTTTTATTTGTCTTTTAACACTCTACTTCTCATCTTCATTACAGTCTGTTATGTTTTAGGACAACATTTCTTATCTAAACTGTTTTTTAGTCTCTACCCCCTCATTAAAAATGAACTAACCTGTACAACAAAATTAATTTAGGGAGTGGAGGAGAGTGCCAAGTTAATATAAATAACTACACTTGCTGTAATAATAATAAAAACATAAAAATAAAAATAAAATTACAAACTCAGTGAACTATGAGCGTTTCCTCTAATACAAGTGATTGAGTTGATTATATCATGAGTAGGTTAGTCCACTGAAAACTTAGTGTAAAGGTCCATATATTGTATTAGCCTATGAGTATTGTTTCCTTTTATTTAATTTTAAGTTGGATGAACTTGTTTACAATGTAATATGACTTTATATTACAGTTTGGGGCCAGGTTATTTGAAGGAACGCCTCCTCCCATATGTACCTGCCCGGACCTTAAGATCATCTACAAGGGCCCTTCTCCATGAGCCCCTGCCAAAGGAAGTGAGGCAGGTGGCTACTAGGAGGAGGGCTTTCTCCGCTGTGGCACCCCGATTGTGGAATGAGCTCCCCAGAAAGGTCCACCTGGCGCCTACGCTGTACTCCTTTCGTCGCCAGCTGAAGATCTTTTTATTCTCTCAGTATTTTAACACTTAATTTTAACTTAAATTTAAATTTTACTGTTCTAACTCTGTATTTTAATCTTATATCAATTTTGCTGCGTGGTTTTATCCTGGTTGTGCTTTTTATACTGTATTTTGTATTTGTGCTTTTAACCTGTTGGTTGTTTTATTATGGTTTTAATTTTTGTGAACTGCCCAGAGAGCTTCAGCTATTGGGCAGTATAAAAATGTAATAAAAATAATAATAAAAAAAATATTTTACTTGAATGTCTTATCACTCCTGACGAAGGATCTCCAGATCCGAAACGTTGAGCGTTTGTACAAGTTTAGCTGAAAGTTTTTTGAACATTTTTTGCATTTCGGATAAGAAAAATAAAGAAACCTCTTTTGACATTTCATAGCACCAGAGCTAATCGCCTCTTTTTCTCATAGTCTCTCTATTTCCCACCAACAGCACCTTCATCATATTTGGGTTGACCTTCAGTATATTAACTGATATCTAGCCCACATCATACATGTGTTCAGAGAGTCAACCACCACATCTGAACACAAGAAAAAAACAGCTGGGTGCCATCAGCATTCTAAAAACATCATACTCCGAATCAACAAAGGACTAGCCACTGAAGTTTCAAGTAGACATTAAAAACTTTAAATAGCATGGGAAGATATGATAGCACTTTGTGGAACCCCATAACACACATTTCATGGAGAAGAACAGCAATCTCCCATTAGAATAGGAATAAAACTGGAACACAGTGCCCTCAACACTTAGCCCAGTTAGTCTAGAAGGACAGCACTGCCAACGATATCAAAAGTTGCTAAGAGATGCAGGAGAATCAGCAAGGTCATGCTCCCCACAGCTCTCCTCCAGTATAAGCTGCCTGCAAATGTGGAACAGACAGGTTTACTTCCAAAATTAGGTCAGAAGCCTAAATGAAACAGATCTATATGACTGGTAGTATTTACCTCTTTGAGAAAGCAGTGACAGAACAAGTTTGGTATTACAAAGTTGAACCTACCCCATTTCTTTATTTTCAATACAAATTTTGTCATGTTCCTTTTTCCATTCCAAAGCTTCTCTTTGGTTTTCTTGTACCTGAAATCACAAGGTTCCCAAAATGCTTAGCAATAATTGTTATTTCTTCAGACCCAAGGCAGAACCAAAAAAACAGTCTGGTAACACAATGTGCCTTGAGGACAACTACATTTGACAAACAATGTTACTTTCCTGCATGTGGCCCTCCTACAATTGTTCTTATTTGGCCTTCTTTTTAAGAATCAGATTTTGAATGTTCTGATATTACTGTTCTTTGGACACATATCCTACATATCTAAATCATCCCAATTGTTTCTGGGGTTCTTGCATAATTCTGAATATTGCAAGTAGCATTCAGTCCATACAGCCTTTGTTTTGAGAAGAACTGACTTTGTGACAGAACAGAAATAGTAGCATACAGAAAACGAATATCCTACTGGAACAGGATCCTTGGAGGCACCAAGGAGGAAAGATTTTGAAGCTCCAGAATAATGAACAAATGAAACATTGGTATTTACCAAGGTTTCTTCTGGGTTGCTGTGCAGAAGGCATCCAAAATGGGTTACCTCCCTATTGCCCAGGAAAAGTAGGGACTATGTGACAAATGTCTGAATGCTATACCAGTCCCAGGCTTCTCCTTGCCCTAGTTTTGTTCGTGGCTACAGCTCAGAGATGGAAAAGAAGTCACTTTCTCAAGTCATAGAAAATCATAGGTGAGTAAATGGTTGGATAGAGATGGGAAAAGCATAGGAGCAGAAGTGCTAGTACCCTCTGCGGAAGTCCTGGCCTTGTGGGCAGAGGCAGGCAGTCAATATAGATATGTACAGACTCAGTAGCGAAATAGGGTGTGGTCTGATTGCCTTCAGCACACCAACGCAGAAGGAATCTTCTTGGTAAGTACTAATGTTCCATTCTCCAAGCTGATGTGACGAAGGCATCGAGCAATTGTCCAATTAGGGAGGGGAAAATGCAGAGTCTATTGTGATGCAACTACCTTCTGAAAGACTCTCAGAGAAGGAGACGTCCATTGAGGCATATGTGTCAATTTTATAGCGTCTGGTAAAAGAATTTGGGTTTGTCCAAATCTCTGCCTTGCACATTATTTATTATTTATTTATTAACTACATTTCTATACCGCCCAATAGCCGGAGCTCTCTGGGCGGTTCACAAAAATTAAAAACATTCAAAGTATAAAACAGTATAAAACCATAATATAAAATACAATTTAAAAGCTCAACCAGATAAAAACAGCAGCAATGCAAAATTACAAATTTAAAACACCAAGTTAAAATTAATTTTAACTTCTCACCTAAGGATGCATTGGTGCCTAGGGCTGCTGACCTGTTTCAGTTAAGAGTTTAGGAAGGCATGAAGCTGAAAATATACATGCTTTTAACCACCTCTATGGTGGGTCTAGGTATGTTCTTCCCTGTGGAGGTGGGATGGGAAGAAAATAATAGTGATCCTAACAATCTGAATGACTTTGTGCGTTGATATAGGTTTTCAGTTCTCTGCATGTCCTTTCTATGAATGTAGCACCTGATGAAATTCCCTCTTCATCACAACAATTAAAGCTGCAGAAGCCCTGTCCTCCTTTTCATATAGTCACCATATTTGACAGCCTTTTTTCCTCCCAAAAAAGAAAAAGACATGTTTCTATAAGGAGTATCATGGTTAGCTTGCATCTAGAAGTTCTCACCCTGCTGGTGCTATTGCATCTGCTCAGGTTGCTCCATTTTCTCCTCCTTTGGGCTGGAATCCAGCCAGAAGGTGGGCTCCATATTGTCTCAGGAGAGGGTAGCATGGTCCACAGACACAACGCCTCAAGTCCCTGAGCCTCCACTGGATCTCATATGGTCAGTCCATGATTTTTTCCCAGAAGAGGAAAATGGCCTGGCTCGCTCAGCCTCAAGCAGATCCCACATAGTCGGAATAACTGCTCCTTTCTTTATGAGCGAGCTTGATTGGGTGGTGGAGGCCTACAAACTCTTGCTCACTGGGTTGCTCCTTGCGATTGCGGTCTACAAAATCGCCCTTCAAGAGGGAGGGGAATCAAGCTGCTTGGCTTTGGTAGGATTCCTGACAAACCTAATGTGCCTGTTTTGCAGGCTTGTTGTCTGCTTTATCTTTATTTTGCCGGAGGAGCCATGATGAGGAAACAAAAGTGAAATACTGAGGAAGATTTGTTTTGATTCAAAAGAAAAAAAGGCTTTGAGGACTGAGTTCAAGCATTTTAATAGTAAAAGTAGAATCTTGAATAGATGAGATGAGAGATAGATCTACCCTGGTCAAAATTCTGGGACAAACTGGGTCAGGGAGGAGCCTGGGGCTGGTATATCAATCAGAAATTTGTCACATGGTCCCTGCTTTCCTTGGCATAAGGGAGTTAATCCATTGTTGGATGCCTTCTTCATACCGACCTGGAGAATGGCTTGATTTTGGCACAGAAGTGTGTAAAAGTCCCTTCCAGGTATCTCATTAACAAGGACTTTTCTTAAAGGGCAGATTTTAAAACACTAATAATTCTGGGCAATGGCAAGACCATTCGAGTTCCCAACTCCCTCCACTTGGCCAACCAGGAAATGAAGAAGGTAAGGAGTCCAAAGGCTGAGTTTCAGTAATTTTCCCCACCTCTCACTTGAATATAAATGTTTATTAATAAGTAAATTTAATTCAGATTTCCCTTTCTAATTGGGTGAACAGCCTGGAGATGTTACAAGAAATTCAAGACAATATCAAATCAAATATTTCTTCCCATGTTCTTACCTCAGAAGCAAGCTTTTTGACAACAACATCGTTCTCATGTTTAACCTTTTCTACCGCTGCATCCATGTCTTTCTGGCTGTATTTCAATACTTCTATGATAGCCTCATTAGACAGAACACAAGGAAACAATGAAGTATCATTACTGGTTGGGATGTCCAGAAAAGCTTCGGCCTGTGGTGAGAAATGTAATACTTACTCACATGCAATATTTATAGTCTGTTTGCGCTAACAACTGTGCTTAAGATGTATCTAACCAGTGGTTTTGGACTAACCAAAGTTCCTATGATGGCTAAACTGGCTTGGAATAGTGGTTTAACTAATGTTTTGAACATTTGAGTTTAAAACTGAAATAGATGCTTCTGATTGCCTTGGTACATGAAAGTGGGGGGATGACGATGACCCAAAGCTCGCCATGGCTCATTCACATAGCAAGAAACCATGATGTGTGATTTCTAAACCAGGCCAATGTGTCCATTTTCCTTTCCTTTTTTTTTTTAAAAAAAGAAAGCTACAAACAATTCAGATGTACAAGAGATTACGGGAGACCCATTAGATGGCCCTTACCGGATCTGTGAAAGTTCCAAGAAGGTCTAGTCCCCATGGCTTTTCTTCAGGCTCAGTTGTTTTTGCATCATAGGATGCCATTTCTGTAAATTGTCTGCTTAAAAATAAGAAACAATATTGAAGTAATTCTATATAGGATCCGAAACTGAAAAATACTAAAATCTCTGACACATACCCATTTTGAAGTAGTGAAGGAATAACAGGCATTGCGTTGTTAGCACCACTTTTCTTAGGGCTTTCACTTAGCAAAGGGTCGAACTTCAAGTACAGAGATTGCTTTCTTAGAACAGACTCCTTAAACTATGGAAAAGGAATTTTATGTATGTTTACAAACAAACAACTCATACTGCCTCCGCCTAACAGAGTGGCTCTGTTCACTTGCTGGCCTCAACTGGAGCTATAAGACCTAGAACCACTTTTACAAAGCACACATGGTCTCATTAGGCACTCTTGTAAGGAGAGTGAGCTGATTAGGTGGAAGAAGTGGAGTGATGTGCCGTAATGAAAGTATAATGGAGCTGGGGCTGAACAGTGGCCTTTTAACTCAATGAGAGTTTAACTTGTGGCTGCAGAAGGATCTGAAGATGCCATACTACACACAGCTGGAAATATTTTCTACAGAGTGGAAGAAGACATGACTAAAAGTGTTGTAATATTGGCTGGAAAATCTTCTAATCTTATTTTCTGCAAAAAACATTACATTTTTAGAAATGTATTGTTCCATAAAATTTGGCAATTGGAATGAATACTAGTTAAATCTAAAACCAATGCTGTAATTAATGTTTTGGACGACTATCCCTAGGAAGCACATATTTCAGACATACCATGTAGACATATTCTACCAACTTCACTTTTTTCTTTAAAAGTTTCCAAGTAAAGTTTTGAATTTATTTCATCACATTAAAGTATACCAAGTGCACTCTGATTTTCCCCCCAATCAAAATGTTTCAGTTTAACTATTTTTGTCTATTGGAAAAACTTTTCAGATGATTATGCAGCATGTAAAATTGACACGACACAAAATTTAAAAAATGTTAAAACAAGAAACATCCGTTCTGACACGATCACTAACGATAATTACATTGCAGTAGCATAAGTGACCTCTAGTGCAACGCCAACAGAGTTTGTAGATATGACAGTGTTTCTATTTAGGGCATAGAATGCTTTGTGATTCAAACGTTTTCCAGAAAACCCACATCGCTTTTATTCATTCATCATTTATGCAGACCACCTTACAATTGTATTGGGGAAGCACTAGCTCTAAAGGCTGGTCAAATTGGGTAGCTATGAAATCAATAGAAAACCCAGGACATGCACAAGCAAAGAAAGTCAGCCAAAAGGTGGGATTACATGAAGATCAGATACTTGGGTACAGATCTTTAGGTTTTGTTACTGATCATCCCAAAAGCCAAAAAATAATAATAACATGTTCATCATACATGTATAACTCAATTAAATCATCTTAAGTTGTTTATACATACAAGATTGCTGCTTTTGGCAGCATACAGTGTACTATGAAGTAACTGGAAAGACAGGTGATTAGGGCAATTTCTTGTAACCGAGGAAATTATTTTACTCTTTGCCCTTGGCTAGTAGCCCAATGCTGTAAAATCCTACATTGGGTTCACAAATTGATTACTTACCGAGGCCATTCCAAATTGCTCCAGATAGTCTACTTCTATGTCCATTCCTAGAACTGGAAAGAGAAATGAATATCAAAACTAATGTTTCCTGTAGTAAACTACTCACCGAAAGGAACAAGATACTGTCCTTTCTTAAGATGAGAAGGTACAACAACACCTTTCTGCAATTTCCGTTGCCTTGGGAGAGCTAATGGGCACCCTTCATTTCCTCCCATCTTTTGTTTAAATCATCTCAATTGGCAGGCTTGTTACCACAAGGAAAGATACTTACCCAAACCTTCTTATATGAAGTTATTTGTGTACATTTATTCAATCAGCTGGGGTGCCTGGGCCCAGTGAAAGCTAGAAGCAGTTCTAGGCAACATCTAGATTAGGAGTGGGGAAGCATTTCCCAAGTGAGGTCCACATTACCTTGCTCAAAACCTGCCATCGATTGTGTTCCAGCACTTGATGTGGCCAGATCCAAAGGTGGGCAGTTATGGATGAGATTTTTTATCTTTGTTCAGTAAGCAATGGGGGATGAGGGGGAAGACACTTGCATCCAGGCTCTACCTTTCCTCAAGTTGGGCAGGGTTCCCTCCAACAGCTTTGCAGTTGTGAATCAAAGCAGGATGGAGTAAGCAATATCAATAACCCTGAGTGATGTGAGGGGATGTGGCCTGGGAAGTGACTGAGAGGCTTGGAAGTCCATATTTGGCCCACCATGCTAGAGGTTCCCCTCCCTTGAACTAGATTCATAAGACAGACTATTTGTCCTGCAAAGAGTTGCCTTTGAGGATGACATCAGTCTCAATCATGATAGGATACCAGGCCCTGGTCACAACAGGGTTTACCTTCAAGTATTTTCACCTGAATAGAAAAAAGAATACTTGCAGCTTTCATCTTTACAGTGAAGCACTGTAAAGATGATTTTAGTATATCACTCTTAGTGACTGACCTGTACCTGTATCACTGCCCCATGTTCCGCATTTGAAGTACAAGTATGGCTTGGAAAGGCTTAACAGGTGCTTACATCCAAGTACTCTTACCTTCCATAGGTGATCTGAACTCTTCCTTTTCTGTATCTATCTGGCTGCTTTCATTCACTGCTATTTCAGTTCTTCCACAAGGGGGGGCAAGTGGTAGGCCATCTCCAAGCAACTGCAAATTTAAAGACCATCACAAGAGGCCTCAGGCCAAGGTAAGGTACTTTAGCTCACCAAAGGGGCAAACAATCCTTTTGTGAAAGTGTTTTATAAGGCAGTGATGTAAGTGCCAATTGCACTTGTGGCTTTACTTGCTCTACTTCACCTTACTGAGCTGTTTTGTAGACAACTTGTAGACTTCAGTGGCAGCAGTATCATCCTATTAATCTTGTTCTTCAAGAAAAAGATTTGCCTAGAAGAGCCTTACTTGTACATTAAGGCCAAAGCTCAGTTTCTCATTTTAATGCTGGCAATGGGGATGTGGCAAGTAACCTTGCTTATGGCATCTGAATGAGGTTTCTTGGAAATGTGATGTTAAGAATAGAGGAAATGCTTGTTCCAGAAATAAATGTTGTATTCTGTGGAGAATCCTTAGAATCTCAGCTTTCCATCAAGAAAAAGTAGGTCCAGCCCTTATAAAGACTTGGATGTACCTGAGCAATAACACCTGTTGACATCTCAGAAGCAGGTCTGAGTTGAACTTCCAGCACCCAACAATGCAAATGAAGCCAACTACAAGTATATGCAAGGCTTGCATCATTCATGCGGACTGGAGAATTCAACTCTGACACCAAATGGAAATTATACTGGTGCACATTTGTTTGACAGAGCACACATAACCGTGAATATAGGGGAAACAATGTACATAGGGACTGCACAATACCATCAATTCACTTGAAGGTTCAGCTTGAGTTTCTGCTTTAGCTGCGTGATCTTCAGTTACATTCTGCTCCTCAATCTCCTTCCTAGAAGAATTAGAAGGCTGATGTTATAGCACTTGACAGCTAATCAAGTTTGGCTTATAAGTTATCTTTGCGCATTCATAATTGCCTCAGCCCTCTATTTCCCTCCTACTTGTACAGGTATTTCCCTCCTACTTGTACAGGTATTTAGACAATAAACCTTGTCTTTTTCAATTCTCAATTTAATTTAACCACTATGGAAATGTTAGCCAAGACATTAGTTAATGTTCCCTTTCCTTAAAGGACTATGTAAAAATCATGTATTGTTTAATGAATAACTTATAAACAGTTACATTATATATGAGAACTGAGCACTGAGCTTTAAATAGAATTCTTCATGTTTTTGAGAAGTCCAACATACCAGCATAAAGTCCATGTCACCATGGGCAATAGTAGTCCTGCTCCTTTCCTGCTTTTTTGCCCCTCAAATTTCCTCACCACAGAGGGGCTCATAAATAATGCAAATGCAGTTTATGCACAGTGAATCATGCTCTGAAATTTGCATATGGTGCAGAGTGCCACCCCCTCTCTCGTGTGCCCCAACTGCCCACCTCAGTCCCCCTCCACGTGCCCACTGGCAGTGACAGCCTACTCAACACAGCTGGGTGAGGGCGTGCCATGAGCCACACTGATTGGTCATGGAGGGCTATCCATCATTCCGCTGGTGGACGGGCTGCCCTGGCTGTTTGGCTGGGAGGAATGTAATTGCTATTAAAGCTTGAGCTCTGACCTTTTTCAAAATTTTCTTCTCATCTACACTGCTCAAGCTTCAGTTTAGAACAAAAATGAGCAAAATCACTCCAGTAAATTTCTAGCAATAAGCTTTACATTACCTTATTCTTATATAAGATGCTGTTTTCTTCACCTAACCAATATCCTGTTCTCCATCCCACAACTTTTGACTAAGCCCACAAACTTAACAGGATATTTTTCATGAATTGGTACTACTTCATTTCTCATGCCCAAGACTGCTCAAGATCTAGTTATCAAACACTTACAGATTTTCGGGTATTTCTATATCCTCAGATTCATCTGGATTATGCTGCTGCATTTGAAGAGGATCTGCTTGGCTATTATCTTGCTCAATGCTGGGCACATGTCGTTTAGGGGAATTCTGCATTTTGGTGCCACCTTGAAATGGGTTGAAGTTAGGATCGTTGCAATCAAAGTTATAAGATGTTTTGGGGACAGAACTTTCTTCAGTCCTAGTGTTGATTTTCCCTTCCATCTTCTCTTTTACCTCACCACAGTTGAGATTCTCAAAGCTATAGGACTCTTGCACATGCTGCAAGGAAGAACTCTGCATACTTGAGATTGACAAAGGCTCAACTTTGTCAACTTGGTTAGGAGCCAATTTTGTAGCCTCATTAGAGCCTAGAAGTTGTTTGGGGGAATCACCATCAAGCAATGAGACTAAGGAGAAAGAACATGTTTTGCAGCTGGTTTCTTCAGATGGATTGCTTTCAGCAGCAGTTTGAGTCAGGCAAATTGCATCAAATGGCAGAGAATCTCTATCCCATTTTTCAGCTCCAATGAAAACTTCAGAAGGAGACATTTTCTGACTTTTAGGAGAATCAAGAAGGCTATCAGAACTCTTGAATAAATCAGTATCAGAAGCATGGACTTCTTTGCTTTTTGCTGGAATGACACCATCTGGAGGATCAGGACTAACTTTTCCTTCTGTCTCTATCCCTTCTTTTGCTTTATCTGTACTTGCTGTAATTGTTTCTTGACTCCTGTTAAAAGGCAGACCGATCATTAATTAATTAACTCAGTTTTCTGAAGGATAATTAAAATGAGGGCCACTTGCAGTACTCAGACAAACTACTGAGCAAGGGCCAAGAAGAAGAGACTTTTACTCAACAGAGTCACTGTTTATTGACCAGACATTCACTGCCCATTTCAGACGCTTTGTTATCAGGGTCAGTAAGTAAGCTATGTTGAACTCAGTGGGACTTACTTTCAATTAAATACAGAAAAGCCCAGGCTGCACTAGAGATATAAAATTTTCAGATAAGCAAGTGTTATTTTTTCAGTGCTCTTTACAGCTCTAAAGACACTTTGTTGCTTTAAAACAGCCATCCCAGCCTGGCACCCAATAGATATTTTGTTATTCAGATCCCATCAGCCTCAGGCAGCATGGCCAATAGTCAGGAATGCTGGACTTTTCAGCCCAAAACATTTGGAGGGCACAAGGTTGGGGATGGCTAAAGCAGCCTTCCTGTTCCTAAAGTGATTTTATGTATAATTTAGTTTGCCATAAAATTATAATTAGGTTTTAAAACTTTTAAAAGTAAACACAGTTAGTAAATTTGTAATTATTGTCTGAAAAGATTAAAACTGCATTAAATAACTGCTATAGCATCAGAAATACAGGACAAAACTCAAACTGTCAAGAATGCACAATGGTGACTCTATTCATATGCAAGGGTTGATTCAAATTGATTTAGATCATTTCTTCAAAGAACTCAATTTTAATTATTTAAATCACAGTTTAAATCACTAGTGAGGAAAATTCTATCTAATCATCATTTTAATAGAAGTACATATTTAATAAAACCTTAATACATATTCAGAGCAGAGCTAAAGACAGCGGAACTAAATACACTGAAGATCTTAAAATTATCCCAACACAACTGGAAAAATAAGGTTTTTATCTAGCGCTGAAATGCTAGTAACCTAGGCACCAGGTGAGCCTCCCTTCATGTCACAGGCCAGGGCAAGGTGTATGTTTATAAAGCTAGAAACACTGATGCTTTCAGATGCCTAATGATTTCAGGGAAACATATGGTAGCATTACAATCTCTTGTGTTTTTACGCAATTAATACCAGATCAGACTACAGCGGATATGTTTACTCACACAGGATTAGATGTAGGGAAGACAAAATCCTCTGGAACCTCGATACAGTCATCTAGTATAAGAGAAGTTTCAGATTTCTTCCTTACATCTGGACTCAAGATTCTGCGGGTCTGAGGGTCCCGCATAGGAGTTTGAAAAGTTACCTTAGGAAAGGAAGTTCTTTATAGATCAGCAGAGCCAAAACAAATGCATGCACACTCATTTACACACCTAAACATTCATTTTGACATTTTTGCCCTGCCTCTCCACTGCTGACAAGGGAAGCACTCAAGGCAGCTTACAGAAAATTAAAAAAAAATCAACAAATACTGTTAATTAAAAAACCACATCCTTTAAAGATACAAAACAAGCAACAAAAACACAAAAGTGAAAAGAGGCAGAACTCAAAGAAAAAAGTACTAAGCAGCAAATAAATAGAAAAGAAACATATTAAGACTTTGGCAGAACTGGAATTTAGCTGAACCTCCTAGGGAAGGGAATTCTATTATTCGGCTGCCACAACAGAAGAGGCTTCCTCTCATGTCCCTGCCACTGCAAAGGAACATCACTGTCAAATGGGCTCAGTAGTAAAAGTAGGGAAAAACCTGAGAGATGAGGACAGTGAGTGGCAAGTTGCATGACAGGACAAGTACATTTAGCCAGACATAAATATCTCATACTTGGGCTATGTGATCTTCTTGCCATTTCTGTGGTTTGTGAAATCCCACGCCTACAGTAGTGACCACTGCCAGTGTACAGACACACTCTACCATTACAATTCACAGCATTAGTGCAGCTGCTGAGGTACTGTTATTTGCCAGGACAGAAACCTACTGGACCAGCAGATTCATGTAAGAAGCCTTTGTGTCAGAAAAGAGCTATGCTAGACATTAACATACCTTCATAGGCTTCACTATCCCCTTTGGTGGCACATTTTCTTTCTGTGATGGACGAAGAATAGATGGCCTGCCTGTGACCTCCGGAGATGTGAAAAGTATTGCACAGCTTTCTGCTGTTATGTCATCACTAAAATTTTCTCCATTTAAAGCCTGCAGACTCATTCTAGAAATGAAAACAAAGGTTAGATAAACAAACTTATCTAACAGACAATTTTGCTTTACAGCAGGGGTGGGGATCCTGTTGCTGGACTCCTGCTCCCATTCAGCATGGCCAATGGTCAGAGATTATGAGAACTACAACCCAACATCACCATTCCTGACACTGTGGCCCCATTCACATACATACAGGGGAGGGTGGATGGGGAACTATGGAGCAGATAGGGGTCGGAAAACCACTACAAGGGGGCCCGTTACATGACCAGTGCTCCATGGTTCACTTACCTCTCCCCGGTCTGGGATAAATCAATGTACTCCTGCTGCAGCCATGTATCCCAGTGGCAACTGTGCTGGGGAAAGGTGCACACCAGCCACTCTAACCATTGCTATGCAGCAGCTACCACTGACAAAGCCCGTGCAGGCTACAGCATCGTCAGAAGTGAGCCGCCCCCGTTTTTTTTATCCGCACAGCTGCTGCCAACTATAAAGTTCCCATTACACGACACAAGAACAATTCCCATCGCCCGTTACCTCCACTGCAGAAGAAGCAGGCTGGTTATTTGAACTATTGTGTGTGCGAGTGAGTGAAACTCCCCGACATGCTAACCCACCTCGGTTTTTGAGCAATTCACAGTGAGTTAAGAGAGATATCTGAGCAGGCCCTGTATGTATCTATGATTAAGCAGAAAGCTAATCGAGTTTTGGAGAAGAGGTTTTATTCCTTCTGCAAATTGAAAGAGCTCTGCCTCAAGAATAGCAAGACTAATCAGGGAGTAGCTGAAAGTTACCACCTTTCAGAACTTCTTTAGCTGGGGATGGGAGCATGACATAATTAAGGCGCAAGAATGCGATAAGGACAATGAAAGCTTGGACCACTCATGCACCAGACTAGGGTGGGAGGGTAGATTCTGCCACCACAGGACTGAGATGCAGTTTAATGCTCTCCTCCAACAATAAGGTATCGACTAACACAGGGGGGCCGGTACAGTTTTACACATAGCCCAGGATGGGCAGCTCAGAGCATAGAATCATAGAATAGAAAAGTTGGAAGAGACCTACAAGGCCATCGATTCCTACCCCCTGCTCAATGCAGGAATCCACCCTAAAGCATCCCTGACAGATGGTTGTCCAGCTGCCTTTTGAAGGCCTCTAGTGTGGGAGAGCCCACAACTTCCCTAGGTAACTGGTTCCATTGTCGTACTGCTCTAACAGTCAGGAAGTTTTTCCTGATGTCCAGCTGGAATCTGGCTTCCTTTAACTTGAGCCTGTTATTCCGTGTCCTGCACTCTGGGATGATCAAGAAGAGATCCTGGCCCTTCTTAAGTATTTGAAGAGTGCTATCATGTCTCCCCTCAATCTTCTCTTCTACAGGCTAAATATGCCTAGTTCTCTCAGTCTCTCTTCATGGGGCTTTGTTTCCAGACCCCTGATCATCCTGGTTGCCCTCCTCTGAACACGCTCCAGCTTGTCTGTGTCCTTCTTGAATTGTGGAGCCCAGAACTGGACGTAATACTCTAGATGAGGCCTAACCAGGGCCGAATAGAGAGCAACCAGTACTATAGGAACTGCACCCTGCTTAGAGTTTTGCATTTATAAATAGCAGCAGAGTAAATATAGCTCTTTCAGTAAGCGGATTTCAAGAGAGGCGATGGTTTCACCGCCCGGTGACCAAACACTAATAGAAGAGGGAGAAACTGATAGGTCGTGGCGGGAGGAATGACCACATAGACACTTAGCACAAAGAGAAGCCCAAGGCTAGGCCCTGATGCTGCCCTTCCTTCCCCTCACGGGCCTCTTGCCGGTTCAAAGGACGACACACACACCCCTCCGCCTACTGCGGTGCGCAGGAGCCGCTCCTCTCCATCCCACACGACGCGGCCTTGGTTGATATAGCAGAAGGACGCCCTAAGCGACTTCACGTTATTATGCGCTACTTCTCGCCAGGAATTCTACCACCTTTTTCTGCGTGCCCGAAGCAGGCCCTGAAGCCACCGCGAAGGAAACAGCGCAAACGCAGGGAGAATCGGGCCACCGCCTCTGGAGACACCCCGAAACCCAGCTGTAGGTCGAGGCGAGACGAAGCCAAGGGGCCGCGGAGGGAAACGGCCCCACCGCGGAGACGGGAGGGGGAGGAGGAGGGCGACGCCGCCGAGCTTCTTCTTCCTTCGCGTCGGCTGCTGGGCCGAGGTGGGTGGTGAGGCGATTCCTACCCACCCGCTCCCGGGCCCCTCAGAACAAAAACTGCCGCTCTGCGCGCTTGCTTCCCTCACCCACCTACCCACCCTCCGTTGGGTTTCCTGAGGGCTTCCTGACTGTTCTTACCTGCTTTCGCGCCAACGGAATTCCAGCCGTCTCCGGTATTTCGGCAAAACCTCCTCCGCAGCCCCCTCAGACTCAACGCCTGTTCCCGCTTTTAAATTTCAACGAGCCACGTTCGGAATTGTATCACAGATCACACGGCCCAATAGCAGGGCAGCTTAGTACGCGCGCGTGACGCGAGGGCGTCCCTGGGAGATGTAGTTCTCTCATCCGGCCGGTGGATGAGCTCTTCCTGGCCGTGTGAAGGCAGCTGATCTTGGATCTCAAACTTCCTATTGGCCCATAGACCACGTGTTGATTCAGAAGAGTAGCCGGATTATGCGCGGAGGGCGTGAGTGTGGCCCCTTTTTTGTGTATTTCCCGCGCACGTTCATTGGAGGGAAAAAAGGCGGGATATAAATGCAATAATAAATTAAATAAATAATGGTTAGCTCCATATGTGAACAGCTTCACCTGCTGATTTCCTGCATCAAACTTTTGCTGAAAGTACTGAAGCCCCCAGGCTATGCCAGGTCCTCCCACCCCTGGGGGCTAGATAGCAACCCTCAATTCAGTTACTTTATCATTATTATTATTATTATTATTATTATTTATATCCCGCCTTTTGCCCAATGCTGGGCCTCAAGGCGGCATCACAAAATTTAAAACATATACATTAAACACCTATAAATAGAGATATACAAAAGTTAGTGGCCCTGCTAACGTTAAAGCGGAGTCCCAGTAAAGATCAATTCCAAGTACAGTATTGAATCTGTTTCGACTAGAAAACATTTAAACTAAACGCTAAGGACACAATCCTAGGCATGTTCAGGCAGAAGAAAAGTTCCCCAACTCCCGGCATTCCCCAGCCAGAACGCTGGGAGTTGTAGGCCCCCCCTCTGTCCAAACATGCACAAGGCTGCATCCTCAGCGCACTTTACTGATATACCTGCTTACAGATATTTTAAAATACGGACAGCGGTGCGTAAACCCATTAAATATGTATTAAAAATGAATAAACTCAAGAATCTATTCCAGTTAGTTAAGTAAGCCCTTACCACCTTTGACACCCTAGGCCAGTCTTGCTCCCCCCCAATGATGTCTACTCCAATGCCTATCAACCCCAGCCAGCATGGCTGACAGTCAGGAATGCTCGTGGTCATTATCCAAAACATTTGAGAGCACCCAACCAGAGAAGGCAGCACTACAACAGATTAATGAGGGAAACGGATGAAGAGAATGCTCCTGAGTGCCTCTGCAAAGTACCGCATTTCTTCGATTGTAAGACGCACACTAATTTCAGTACCACCAACAGGAGAAAAAAAAACCCTAAGACACACCCGCGATTCTAAGATGCACCCCATTTTTAGAGAAGTTTATATGGGAAAAAAAGGTGCGTCCTAGAATCAAAGAAGGCTCGACTTCTGCAATGCGCTCTACACAGGGCTACCATTGTATCTAGTTTGGAAACGTCAACTAGTTCAAAATATGGCAGCCAGGTTGGTCACCGGTACATCTAGGAGTGAGCATATTACCCCAACATTAAAATCACTCCACTGGCTCCCAATTAGTTTCCGGGCGAAGTACAAAGTGTTGGTCATTACCTTTAAAGCCCTAAATAGTTTGGGTCCAGGTTACCTGCGGGATCGCCTTCTCCCATACAGTCCGCCCCGCACACTCAGGTCCTCTGGGGAGAGCTTATTTCAGTCAGCCAAGACTAGGCTGACATCAGTTTCCCAGAGGACCTTTTCTTCTGTCACCCCTGGATTATGAACGGCCTGCCGGAGGAGATTTGTAATATTAACTCCCTCTGTGATTTTAAGGCAGCTTTGAAGACTAGCCTTTTCCGGCAGGCCTACCCAGATTAATGTAAAATCAAGAATTTTAAAAAATGTGTTGATTCTTGCACTAATGTTGTTCCCCACCTCGATCCAAAGGGAGAGGCGGGTAAAAAATAAATAAATTTATTATTATTATTATTATTATTATTATTATTATTATTAAATAGGGTAGAAGTTTCCGTCAGCATGGAACACACAGAGTTCTGCTTTCCAGAGAGGTTAGCCGTGTTACTTGTCAGGGTGAGTCTGATTAAGGCTGTAGTTCTATGCCTATTTGCGAGGGAATTAGTCACACTGAATTCAGTGGTATGCATAGGATTGCATAGGTCTGCCGCCACCGCCACCTCCATTTTAAGACTGTCACTAAGGCCATAGCTAGATCTAAGGTTTATCCCTGGATCGTCCAGGGGTCAAGCCTGTTCATCTAGGTGACACACAGGGGATCCAGAGCTCAGGCAGGGGCGAACCCGTGATGATCCCAGGATAAACCTTCGGTCTAGCTGTGGCCTAAATCCAGACTTCGTGGCTAGGACATCAAGCCAGGCTCTTTCTTCTCTGCTTTGCTTGAGCCTCCACTCTTCGTCTGGAGTACTTGAAAGCTTGCTCATCGTTTTGCGCCTACAATTCCCAAAAGCTCCAGCCAGCATGTCTTATGGGCTATGGGGTTATGGGGATTGTAGTCCGAAACATCTGGACAACACCACGTGGCTTACTGCAGTCGTAGGGCCGTGGCTTAAAGCAGGCAGCGAGGGTTCCGGGCGCCGCCCACTAGCTGCCAGGCTGAGGGGGCGGAAGGGAAGCGCGAGGGCCCGCCCGGTCGACGAGAGGGGCGCGGCCAGCTTCCCCTCCTGATCTACCGGGTCGTTGGGGCACCTGGCTGTTGGACTACAGGTCCCAGGTGGCCGCGCGAGACATCCCGGCCTCGGAGCAGCAGAAGGGCCCTCCGTGAAGCGGTCGCTGGCGGCCTGCGCGGCGCGTGGCTTCCCGGCGCTGCGGATGGAGAGCCCCGCGGCCACCTTCACCCTGGCCTACGTGGTGCTGGCCGTGTGCTTCGTGTTCCCGCCCACCGAGTTCCACTTGGCCGGGCTGACGGTGCAGAACCTGTTGAGCGGCTGGCTGGGCAGCGAGGACGCGTCCTTCGTGCACTACCACCTGCGGCGGGGCACCGGCACCCTTCTGGCCCACGCGCTCCTGCCCCTGGGTGAGCGAGGAAAGGAGGGCTGGAGCGGGGGTCTGGGGCAGGGAGGAGGGTCAGCCCCACTCCTCGCTCGCTCGCTCGCTGCCTGGCCTTGACTGGGGCGGGCCAGGGAGAATTTCAACAGGTGGCTTCCCTGTCTGTCACGGGAAGAAGGTGTTAACACTATCTCGAGAAGCAGGTTCCTTAGTCTTGCCCCTTTCTCACTCCACCAGCCTGCAAGGTAGGCAGGCTAGGATTGATTGAGCAGAGAGGGAGGTGCAAGGGGGCGGGGGGAGCATGTGCTATTATGCTCCCCCCGCATATACTGCGGGGGGGGGAGCATAATATATCTGCTGCTTTATACAGCATATATATGTACATATATATACATATAAATATATACATATATGGCCTACGGCCATACTACCTTGATACTATACATATATGTATATATATGTACATAATATATATGCTGCTTTATACAGCAGCAGTATAAAGGTTTAAAAATGCAACACATTTCAAAGCAACACTAAAATACCTGTGAGAATAAAAAAGGGTTTTATCTGGTGCCAAAAAATTACAATGTAGGCAGCAGGTGAGCCTTTCTGATAAAGGCATTCCACAATCAGGATGCCACCACTGAAAAATCTATTTAAACTCCAGTCTATTTAATCCAATCTATTTAAGCTCCAGTCATCTGCTCTCTGGGCGGTTTGCAAAAGTTAAAAACAGTGAACATTAAAAAGAAATATACAAAATTTTAAACCATAAAAAGCATAAATTGCAAACAAAAACAGACAATATCCATTTAAAAAGAACTATTCTGGGGTCAGTTAAAAAACTCAGCATATGCTGTTAAATGCCTGGGAGAAGAAAAAGTCTTGACCTGGCACCAAAAAGATAACAATGTTGGCGCCAGGCAAGCCTCGTCTGGGAGATCATTCCATAATTAAAAAGGCCCTCTCCCTTGTTGCCATTATCTGAGCTTCCCTCAGGGTAGACACCTGGAGGAGGACGTTAGACGTTGAGTGTAGTGTACGGGTCGGTTCATGTCGGGAGAGGTGTTCTGTCAGGTATTGTGGTCCCAAGCCGTGTAAGGCTTTATAGGTTAAAACCAGCACCTTAAATTGGGCTCGGAAACATACAGGCAGCCAATGCAAGCCGGCCAAAGTTGGTCTGATTTGCTTCTGGTTCCAGTTATCAATATGGCCGCTGCATTTTGCACAAGCTGCAGCTTCTGAGCTGTCTTCAAAGGCAGCCCCACATAGAGCGCATTGCAGTAATCTAATTTGGAGGTTACCAGAGCATAGACAACTGAAGCTAGGTTATCCCTGTGCAGATATGGGCGTAGCTGGGCCACCAACTGAAGCGTGTAGAAGGCACTCCGTGCCACTGAGGCCACCTGGGCCTCAAATGACAGAAATGGTTCTAGGAGAACCCCCAAGCTACAAACCTGCTCCTTTAGGGGGAGTGCAACCCCATCCAGAACAGGTTGAACACCCACTGTTTGTTTTTTAATGGACCCCAGAACTGTTGTTTTTAAATGGATACCGTTGTTTTTATACTGTTTATGTTTTTGATGGTTTTAAATTTTGTATACTTTTTAATGTTCAATGTTTTTAACTTTTGTAAACCGCCCAGAGAGCTTCAGCTATGGGGTGGTATATAAATGTAATAAATCAAACGTAATAAATCAAATCTGGGTGGTTTACAAAACATTAAAAACAGATATACAAAATTTAAAACCACCAAAAGTATAAAAAAAACCAATATCCATTTAAAACTATTCTCTGGTCAGTTAAAACCTTGCATATGCTGTTAAATGCCGTTAAAAGCCTGGAAGAAGAGAAAAGTCTTGGATGAGTAATGCAGTCATGTATGAAGTTTGTTTTGTCTTCTAAAAGCACTTTTTTTGGTCCCTTATAGGCTATTATGTTGGCATGTGCTTTGCAGCACCTGAGAAACAGCTCTGCAGTTTTTACCAGGCTCCTGAGAGTTGGAAAGTCTTCTTCTTGTTGGCTGTTCTTGCCCCAACAATTGTTGGTATTCTAGCATATTATTGGTCACAAAGTGGTTGGAATAACCACCCCCTAGTCAAGACACTTTCTCTTTATGCCCTCCCACAGTCAGGTTGGAGGGCAGTGGCTTCTTCTATCAACACAGAATTCAGAAGGATTGACAAGTTTGCTACTGGGGCTCCAGGAGCACGAGTAATTGTTACAGACACCTGGATCATGAAAGTAACCACGTACTGTTTACACATTGCCCAACAGAGGGACATCTATCTAACAGTGGTAGACTCAAGACAGCATGAACTCTTGCCAGACTCAAATATGCCTGCACAGTTCCTCACAATCCGTGTTGCCAGTGTTAATCCCAATGTGAAACCTTTTGATATCCGGTAAATAAGCCAACTTTCCATTTCGTTGGGTATATACAATGCATTTAATGTCAGGGCGAGTGGGTTTTCATTACTAGATTCCATGGTGCATCCCATTGTGAGGTGTATTTTATAGCAAAACAACTTAAATGTGATGTTTTATATAACTGATTAACTTAAATGTGGTGAATAATGTCAACTTCAAAAATAACGAAGGTTGTATACATTTGTGCCTGTCTACCAGCAGAACAGATCCTGCTGGAAGTTATTAATAGCAAGAGATCTTTCTGTAGTATTTGATCATAAGACCACACCTTACCCATTCCTGAAGAGACTAGGGAGATAAGATGAAACCAGAGTCTCCCTGAGGGTACTGCTATTTCTTATGTGTTGTTAATCTGGAGTCTTGCACTTCCCAGAGGACCGGTGGCATCCATATTTCTTGTGACTGCTTCACTGACTCAGTTTGAGCCTGGGGAACCAAGTGTTTTGACCATTATTGGAGAACTGAATGGAGTGTCCTTCCTATACTTTCATAGTGAGGGCAGAGTTTATTGCTCTGCTGCATTTATTAATTTGTTACTATACTTGTATGTGTTTCATTTTCTTATATGATTTGTTTGCCGCTCTGAGAATCTGCTGAAGAATGGCATATAAATTCCATTACTGCCTTTAAGGTTCTCATCTGAGTTTGCTGTATTTGTTTTGAAGCAAAATGGGGGCCACCCCAAAATAATGTCTTCACCCAGCCCTATATCCTGGGTTCGTCCCGGGACCATCCCTGTGCATCAAGATGACACACAGGGGATCCCAGGAGCAGGCAGGGACGATCCCTCCATTTTCCTGGGATAACCCTTAGGTGTAGAATTTTATTTATTTATTTATTTTTTTATTACATTTCTTTACCGCCCAATAGCCGGAGCTATATACTTACTATATACTTACTTGGGGATGCCCTAGGTATGTAGGAGGTACATACGTTTGTGAATGAAAGAAAAATGGTATTTTCTTTTTAAAATGCCTGCCAGGAACCTATGAGTTCACAGAAGGTTAATGGGAGTTGAGCTTACAGAAAGAGAGAGGATGGGGAGGGGGGAACAGGTCTAAAGAAACCAGAACCCAGGAAGGCTAGGTGAATCTGCTAATCAAGTCTGTGGCTGAGAACAGTTTAAGACTTAAAATACTTGTTTGTGTCCAAAATGAAACGGAGAAGGAAAATAGAGGGCAGAGGAAGAAAGGAAATTCACCTGCTTGAGCCCCTGATATCTTACAGTAAGTATCTTGGAAAGCATTAGGGTTGGGAGAGTTGCCTTCTCATCTCCAGAACTCTATGCCCCTTCCCCCACTATATAGCTATATGGTACTATAGGGACTAGCAGCCTTGTAGCACCATATAGTACAGCAGGTGAAGGCAGGGGGAGAGAAAAGGTCCTTTTATCCTTTATTCATGAAACTACCCTAACCAAAATAGCAATACCAGGCTTCTGTTCCAGGTTCTCTGGACCTCTTTATAGAGGTGGGGATACATGGCAACATTTTGTTGCAGGTCACATTTGTTCCCCCAAAGAGCAACCTCAGGTAGTTGAGTGCTGTCAGGATTGGAGCCAAAACAGGGGCATTGAGAAACCAAAGCTATCAGCACGATAGAGTGAATTCTGAGGTATGCAGAAGTACAACACATTTTAAAATGGGGTGATGTAAAACTACCCAACAAGGACTGTGTATGCTCAGTGACCTCCAGGAGCCACAGAAATGCTGGAGTTGGAAAAGAGTAATGGAAAACTTAGTGGGGGTGGGGAGAGTGAATTTGCTTGCTTGAATCTCTTACGGCATATAGTATTGGGGGGCCACCACAGAGAAGGCCCTCTCTCTTGGTGTCACCCGCTGAGTTTCCCTCGGAGTAGGCACCCAGAAGAGGACTGTTTAGATATGGAGGGGTATGTAAATGTAAATAAATACTAAAGCCTGTAAATTTACAATTAAAATAGCAATGACTAAAACATGAAGCCAAATGAAGTCATGAATAAAAAGCTGAGTGGAATAAAAATGTTTTTAAAATCTGCTTTAAAGCCATGCATGTTGGGGCCATTTTCACCTTGGGGGAGGGAATTCTAAAAATGGGGGCCACCATTGAAAATGCCCTGTCACCGGCACCTGCCAATCTAATGGTATTTAGTGACAGACCAGAGTGCAAAGTCTTTGCCCATTCAGGATTTTAACGGTCAAATCCAGTATTTTAAATTGAGCCTAGATACAAATAAGCACCCAGTGCAACTGGTAGTGAATTGTTGTCCAGCTTAGGAGGAAGCCAGCCAGCCTAAGGGGCTATAGCCTCTCTTCAGTTGGCAGAGAATTCTGCATTCACTGCAATGCTCCAGTGGTAGTAGTTGAGTTGGCTTAAATTTAGAAGTGTGGAAAGAGAAATGTTACAAATAAGAAACCTATAACTATTTTATATCATTAATTTGTCATTCTTCTCATTATTGCATAAGTATTTTCATACCTGACTAAACACAGTGACCTATTATGAGGTCATCCCTGCACTGTATAACAGGACAAACATGAATTAATCATTGTTTGATAAATCATGTAGTATATTGAGTATGAATTACTAATTGGATGCAGCAGTCTACAAATGTACTAGTCAATTCTTATGGCTGCACGTACAGAGGGGCTTGGAAGAGAAGCAGGGTCTTCTCTTATTTGTGCAGGATATGGAGAATATAAGGAACAGTGTGAGTCTCTCCTTGTGTTTGACAGGGAATCCTGCTCTTTCTTGCACATTTGAACATTGCAGTGGAAATGAGATCCATGATGTAGAGATCTGTGTGGTACTTTCCCTAACATCAGGGATTGGGGAAATGTGTCTGTTTTTGTTTACATTCCCTGAGGTCAGTTTTGGAAGAGAGGCTTAAAACTGAAGGCATGGATTCTCAACCATGCTTACTCTTCAATGACATGTCTGGGCCTAGCTTGAAGCACTTAAGGCAGGATATGAACATTTACTCTAGTTATTTTATATGTGTGTTTAAGCTAAATGGAGGTGATATTCACATTCGCTGTCTGACAGTCTTATCTAAGGAAATAAAACACTTCATTTCAGTTTGGAGAGGTACAAACGAAAACAGTTTAGATAATTTTTTGTCAGTCGTACACAATTTCATCTGAAGCTAATATTAGTAAGTTTTTGTTTCTTCCTAATATGTAACAAAATGTTTGTTCTTTCTTTGCGCATCCAACTGGCCCATGATCTATAGTATACCAGGCCATGTCATCTTTCCATAGACAACATATTTATATTAGGAAACATTTCCTTTTATATTTACAGAAATGGCTGATTTGACATTCTGTCTTCCTTAGGCTGAATTCAACAGAATATGGGGAGCTGCAAGAGAAACTCCATGCTCCCATCCGTAACGCTGCTAATGTGGTAATCCATCAGAGTCTCAGTGACTTGTTTCTGGAAACCTTTATCTCTTTGGTGGAGATGAATCAAACGTACTCTGTTCCCAGCAATCAGGTGGGACTTGTTCAAGACGGGAGGTTATAACTAATTTTTTCATATTGCCAATATGTATTTATTTGCTTCAACATTATCGTGCAATATAACATCTTATTCCAATAGAGAAGATACTGCTTTTATACAATAAGCATTGATGGATGACTTATTTAATGATTATGGTGGGGGGCAGGATAAGTGGATTTATCACTAAACTCAGAGTAGGTTTGCAGAGTAAGTACCATGCCTAGTAAGTGTAAATTGCCCCAAGTGCCAAGATCTGATGCAGACCTTCTCAAGTGTATCTCTGGCATGCATCTGGCCCTTTAAAAGATAATCTTGTGCACATATTATTTATTTATTAGATTCCTCAAAAAGATTCAAGACAACTTACAGAAAATTTAAAACAGCTAAAACATTTCCCATTAAAATACAACCACCTCGAAACAACCGGAACAACTTCATCTTCTGCTTGTTACTATTAATTAGATTGCTTAGGCAACTCAATAAAAAAATATTTGAGCATTGAGTGAGCTTTTAGTATTGAAGTGTGAATGAGACAGGTCCTTTCTCTTTTATGCTAGAAGCCTCCTATTTTAATTTACTAATATAGAAACTGCCTTTTTATTGACTTTCACACATAATTGAGATATTGTAGTTGTCTCTGTCAGCATGATTATATGTGTCCATTTGGTATCATAAACTTGTCTTTCACTTTTGTTCCTGGAATGTTTTGTGATGTGCAAACTTGGAAATGCTGGAAAAATTATGGGTTAAACAACAGTTAACCGAGGAACAAAGCACAAGCACACACTTGTTCCTTTCCTTGCCCCCCGCAATTTATCTGTTAAACAACACAGAAATTGCAGCATGTCATGCGAACTAGGTCAACAAAGAACCATGACTTCTCTTCCTGGGTTATTCACAGTTAACAATCCGTAGTTAACCCATAGTTCCAGGTTCGCTTGTAACAATAATCCAGGATTCAGTAACCCATACTCTGCATTGTTGTTATGTGCAAATCAGGTCATTGTATTATTTTTATTTTATTTTTTGTATTAATTAACTCTGTAATTGGATACTAGAGGCTTCTTGGAAGCTCTTTTAAATTTCATTTTAGTGAAACAACACAGGAGTTCAGTATTGATAATGGTGTGTTTACAACTGCAACATTTACCAAGTACCAAGGGTAAGAACAATAAAGTAACTTTTTAATTAGCATGGAAGTATGGATTGAGGAAATTTGTTTTTGTTATGCATTTGAATGGTCATAGGAACCCCCTTCAGTGGAATTTTATAAGCTGCTTTGAATTTATTTATGAAAAGTAAGATATAAATTACTAAATAAATAAATGTGTTTCTCCCTCCCAACTCACGTAAGATTGAACATGGTCATGTAAGATTTTGGTTTGTTTCCTGGGAGTGTACTATCATTAACACACTGGGTCTGCCAGCTCTGATGCCAAAGAAAGTTTAATTTCACCTAATTCATACTGAAATCATTTGGAGTACTTAGTTGTTACTAACTGAGGTCCTGTTCATTTCAAGTGGATGTATGTGTGACTAACATTTTCTGGATTGGGGCCTGTTTCTTGATAGCACTAGGATGTAGCTCCCTTTGGATATCAGACTGCAACTGTTGTGTGTAGGTGTGGAGAAGACAAGTAATATGCCATTTTGGGGGGGTATTGAATCATTGAATAGGCAGTTGTGGGTACAAGAAGTGGTATTTAAGTCTGTGAAAATCACTTGTGTTAGCAGTGACAGAAAAATTATAGCTATTTCGTATTCTGAATTCCTTGAATAGGGGCCTGTGTTATTATTTATGGTATTCTGTAAGTGTCATGTGCATTGATGGCTTTGTATAAATAATAAAACTAGTAATTATTTGGTCACGTATTTCTTCTTTTCTATAGGAGCTGGACCCATGTATTGGGTGTATGCAGACTAATGCAAATATTAAGCTTTTGAAGAACTGTCAAGAACCAAATGAAGGAGAGTGCCAGAAATGCTACTGTCGTCCTATGTGGTGCCTTACTTGCATGGGCAAGTGGTTTGCCAGTCGGCAGGACCAGCAGCACCCAGAGACTTGGCTTTCAAGCCACGTGCCTTGTCCAACCTGCCGGGCCAAGTTCTGCATTTTAGACGTCTGTGTCATACGATGAATGCATCCCGGGACACTTTTGCCTTTTAAGTTTGAATGTGCTCCAAATCTGGATGAATGTCATATCCACTTATTGATTCCTTTTATTCTGTTGTTCATGGCGATGTCTCTGCAGTACCATTCTTATTGTTTTTGTTTTTCTGTTTATTTGTTTTGCTTATATTTAAACTCACTTTTAATTGCTGTAATGAACAATTGAGAGTTGTTTTCAGTAGCCTTTAAACTTTTGTGACTTCCTTTTCTATTAAATCTTGGGTGATAGATACTCTTATCACATCATACCTCTACTAAAGCAGTATTTTAGCTGCTATGTATAAGCAGGTATTCTTTAAGACTGAAGAGGGTTAACTTCTCTGTATAAATCAATATGTCATCATAAGAATTAGTATCCTAAAATGCAGTTCCGTTTTACTTTGTAAATCATTATTAACCTTTATAGGATCTTTGTTCTCTGTCTTTTGTGGTCTTAATATAGAAGTCTCCCTATATTAAACAAGAATTGCAGTTCAGCTTTAGAATGCATAGAATTCAGCTTCCATTTGTCTAAAATGTCTTCAAAGTTCCCCCCCCTTCCATTCTGCCTTTCTAACTTAGTTTATCATACATAAGATAAGTTTTTAAACTCATTGGGTTGGCTCCAAACTAAGTTAGTTGAACTTATTCCAACTGAAATCAGTGTGACTTGTCATGACTTAAGTTCTGTTTCACTGATTTCAATAAGAACACAGTTCATTTAACTAACGCTGCCATTGTACACATATCTACTCAGAAGTAAGCCCTATTGAATTCAATCAAATTTACACTCAAGTAAGTGTGTATAGGATTGCACCCTAGTGTTGTTTTATCCCATTAACCTTAAGAGTAGTTTTGTTGCCATCCAGTTATTAATAGTAGTAGTATTATGTGGAAAAATATAATTACCCATAATAGTGTTTTTTACAGTCATTATTGAAGTACCCATGACCATTGTCTTATAAATTGATACATAATTCTGAGACATTATGCATTGACAGTTACCTTTTCCATGGAAAGGATGTCCCAAAATGTTCGCCAGACATTCAGAGTATTTTGGTAAATTAGCCAAGTCCTTCAATTTTGGCAGTATTATTTTAGACACCATTAAGTAAGAAAGCTAACATTCTTTGGTTTAACTTGCCTTTTACAAATACACTACAGTTTTAGGGTATACCCTTAATCTATGTCCAGTTACTATATACAAAATCTATAGGGCCGACTGCTAGTATTTCTTAGTATACATACATGCAGTCCACTAATGTGAATAAAAGTTCTAGGGCCATATCCAATGTTAATTTGATGTAGAGTAGACCTATTGAAATGAATGATACATTAATCATGATAAACTTAAGTACCATTCATTTCAATGGCTCTACGTAGGACTAAGACTGGATACTACTCCTTTACTGGCTAGTTCCGCAATTGTACCTACGTAGGACTAAGACTGGATACTACTATACTGGCTAGTTCCGCAATTGTATCTGTTCTCTTATTAATCTGAAATTATACATTCAAATATTTTATAATGTTCTTCTTTGAGATTCACGCATAGTAAGAATGAGCTTGTATATGAAATTACATTCTTGGCTTTCTGTTCCATTTGGTCCTTTAAAAATGCCTGTTTTTATTTATTTTTAAGAATGCAAAAGAATGAATAGTAACCCTTCTAAAATCTTAGCTCATAAGTAACCTGTTATTTCTTTGAAATACCTTGGATGGAAAATGTGTTTGGAGATGTAAAAAAAAATATGTTTGTTTACTGAACCTTAGATATCACTACCTTGCTAATCGTTGTGGTTTATTAAAGCATCTCTAACTGCTGGGACATTGCATCAGACCTTCCCTCCCAGGTCAAAGGAGGGCTTTTTCTGTTTAGAACTTAATTGTCTTGCATACTTCATTGTAGATCAAACTAATGTTTCAACTCTTTAAATATTAATTTTAAAAATGCTTTGATAAAATGGATGTAGGAATTTAAGTAAATGTCTAATGAAAAATTAAATCTCCCTAAGTAGAAGTTTTTTTGGGGGGAGGGGGGGAAATCCTATCAGCCTTCTCCAACCTGGTTCCCTGCAGATGTTAGATTACAACTCCCATCATTCTTAGTCAGCATGGCCAATGGCTGGGGATGATGATGATGATAATAATTAATAATATATTTATTTATGGGAGATGTAGTCCAACATGCATGGAGGACACCAGGTTGGGAAAGGCTGTTCCTGGCCCTGAGCATAGAACAATGATTTAACCCCTATATACTAGTTTTAAGACGCAGGCATTGCAGGGCAAAGGTAAAGTTTCCAAGAAGGCTTGAACATTTTTAGAAAGTAAGCATCTGTACAAACATGTACAGTTCTTACATTATAATTGAGCTTCGGCTATGGGGCGGTATACAAATGCAATAAATAAATAATTGTACTTAAAGTTATTACACTTGTGATTAGAAAATCATAATGATGTGGATAGTGGCCCAGAGCAAACTACAGGGTAGAAGTGCTTTGGAGGGGTGACATTTTAATAATTCAACTGGTGCTCCAAGTAGTAACCACCTTTTAATGATCACTCTTAATCTAGCCCTCTCTGAATTATTTTTCTACCCACAAAGTAACAGACATGCAGAAAAAACTTTTGAGGTATATAGCACAATTTTTGGCTGGATAATCTGAGTGGGATTTAACTTCAGGCCCATAATCTTGTGTGTGTGTGTGTGTGTGTGTGTGTGTGTGTGTGTGTGTGAGAGAGAGAGAGAGAGAGAGAGAGAGAGAGAGAGAGAGAGAGAGATGTATGTGTGTGTCTTTTCCTCACTCATACTACTGGATTCTCCCTCTTCAGCCCCTCTTTGCTTCCCATTCAGGATTTCCTTTCCTCCTTCCTTTTTCCTTCTAACGCCATACTCCTTCCACACTTGGGATTTCTTTTCCTCCTGCTGCTTCTGCCTGCCACTGCACTCACCTCCCTTCTCACCCATAGTTTCCTCCCCACTCACCCCAATCGCAGCTTCTGCTTACCGCCATGCTCAGCTGGACAGCAAGGAAGCATAAAGTCAACAGATCAGGAGACTTCTCCCCTGATCTGCCAACTTCCTGCTTCCTCACTCCTGAGGTGAGTACAGCGGTGGGGTGAGTGGGTTCCAGCAGGTACCAGGATAGCAGGTCCTGGCAAGGTCACTCAGGGGTCCTAGCAGGAGCTGAGGCGTCGTGTTGCCAACCCATGGTCTAGAGAGATGGATGGGAGTTTTCAGAAGGTGGTACTTGAGGGATTCCTATTTGATACCCTGTGGAGCCCCTAGAATCATAGAATAGTATAGTTGGAAGAGGCCTACAAGGCCATCGAGTCCAACCCCCTGCTCAATGCAGGAATCCACCCTAAAGCATCCCTGACAGATGCTTGTCCAGCTGCCTCTTGAAGGCCTCTAGTGTGGGAGAGCCCACAACCTCCCTAGGTAACTGATTCCATTGTCGTACTGCTCTAACAGTCAGGAAGTTTTTCCTGATGTCCAGCTGGAATCTGGCTTCCTTTAACTTGAGGCTGTTATTCCGTGTCCTGCACTCTGGGAGGATCGAGAAGAGATCCTGGCCCTCCTCTGTGTGACAACCTTTTAAGTATTTGAAGAGTGCTATCATGTCTCCCCCCAATCTTCTCTTCTCCAGGCTAAACATCCCCAGTTCTTTCAGTCTCTCTTCATAGGGCTTTGTTTCCAGACCCCTGATTGCCCTCTTCTGAACACGCTCCAGCTTGTCTGCGTCCTTGAATTGTGGAGCCCAGAACTGGACGCAATACTCTAGATGAGGCCTAACCAGGGCCGAATAGAGAGGAACCAGTACCTCACGTGATTTGGAAGCTATACTTCTATTAACGCAGCCCAAAATAGCATTTGCTTTTCTTGCAGCCATATCGCACTGTTGGCTCATATTCAGCTTGCAGTCTACAACAATTCCAAGATCCTTCTCGTTTGTAGTATTGCTGAGCCAAGTATCCCCCATCTTGCAACTGTGCATTTGGTTTCTATTTCCTAAATGTGGAACTTGGCATTTATCCCTATTAAATTTCATCCTGTTGTTTTCAGCCCAGCACTCCAGCCTATCAAGATCACTTTGAAGTTTGTTTCTGTCTTCCAGGGTATTAGCTATCCCACCCAATTTTGTGTCATCTGCAAATTTGATCAGCGTTCCCTGCACCTCCTCGTCCAAATCATTAATAAAAATGTTGAAGAGCACTGGGCCCAGGACTGAGCCCTGCAGTACCCCACTCGTTGCCTCTCCCCAGTTTGAGAAGGTTCCATTGATAAGTACTCTTTGAGTCCGATTCTGTAGCCAACTGTGAATCCACCTAATAGTTGTTCCATCTAGCCCACTTTTAGCTAGTTTGTTAATCAGAATGTCATGGGGCACTTTGTCAAAAGCTTTGCTGAAGTCAAGATATATGACGTCCACAGCATTCCCACGGTCCACAAGGGAGGTTACCTTATCAAAAAATGAAATCAAATTTGTATGACAGGACTTGTTCTTGACAAATCCATGTTGGCTTCTAGTGATCACCGCATTGATTTCAAGGTGTTTACAGATTGACTTCTTTATAATCTGCTCCAGAATTTTCCCAGGGATGGATGTCAGACTGACTGGTCTGTAGTTCCCAGGTTCCTCCTTTTTGCCCTTTTTGAAGATAGGGACATTAGCCCTCCTCCAGTCATCCGGCACCTCACCCGTCTTCCATGATTTTGCAAAGATAATAGACAAAGGTTCTGAGAGTTCTGCTAGCTCCTTCATTACTCTAGGATGCAGTTCATCGGGCCCTGGAGATTTGAACTCATTCAAGGAAATTAGGTGTTCTTTGATCATTTGTTTATCAATCTCAAACTGCAATCCTGCCCCCTCAACTTCTGCTTCACTTTCTCCAGGGGGATCATAGACCCGCTTTTGGGAGAAGACTGAGCCAAAGTAGGAATTGAGCACTTCAGCCTTTTCTTTGTCATCTGTTATCAATTTGCCATCCTCATTAAGCAGTTGAACCACCATTTCTTTCCTCTGTCTTTTACTACTCACATATCTGAAGAAAGCCTTTTTATTGCTTTTAGCATCCCTCCCTAATCTCAGCTCATTCTGAGCTTTAGCCTTCCTGACGTCATTTCGGCACTTCTGCGCCACTTGTCTGTACTCTTCTTTTATAGCCTGGCCTTCCTTCCACTTCCTATATGTATCCCTTTTTGTTTTCATGTCATCTCTAAGCTTTTTGTGGAGCCACATTGGTTTCTTCTGTTGTCTTCTATCTTTTCTCCTTGTTGGAATTGTTTGTAACTGTGCCTTTAAAATTTTCTTTTTTAAATACTCCCACCCATCCTGCACTCCTTTTCTCATTAGGCTCATTTGCCATGGGACCTTACTTATCATAGTTCTGAGTTTATTAAAATCAGCTTTCCTAAAATCCAGAGTACGTGTATGCCTACACTCAACTTTTGTCTCCTTCATAATCAAGAATTCAAGTATGACATGGTCACTTTCCCCCAGAGTTCCCGTAACTGCCACTTTATCCACTAAGTCATCCCTATTGGTCAATATCAAGTCAAGGATTGCCGATCTTCTAGTTCCTTCCTCCACTTTCTTTCTCCACCCTCTTGTCCCCCATGATATTTAACATATACATGAAATGGTTTGGAGGGATTATATATAATTTTGGGGTATGTTGATGACACCCAATTCTTCCCTTTCTATCTAATTCCAAGGATTCTGTTCAGGTTCTAAATCAGTGTCTGATGTCAGTAATAGAGTGGATGAGGGTAACAATTGGAAGCTTAATCCTTACAAATCAGAGGTGGTGTTGGTTAATTGAAAGGCAGATCAGGAAATAGGAATTCACCCTGTACAGGATGGAGTTCCTCTCTCTTTGAAGGCTCAGGCTTGCAGTTTCGATGTACTCCAGGATTAAGCCTTGAACCTGTGGATGCCCAGGTTTTGGCAGTGGCCAGGACCATATATGCACAATAGGCTCGTGCACTAACTCTGGCCATTCCTGAAGGTATCTGATCTGGTCATGGCCACATACCTTATTTACATTCTGTTTGGAATACTGTAACATGCTCAGCATGGCACTGTTAATTTCTTTTATTGCTGTAATTGTGTTTTTAATTTTTGTTCCAATGTTATGTTTTAATTCAGATTTTGTTTTTAATCTGGATTTTATTGGTATCTGCCTTGCACACTATTTTTTGGCAGAAAGGTGAGATATAAATAGTGTATGAACCAGCACAAAGAAGAATAAGCTTCTACTGGAAGGGTAATAAATAAATCACTCTTCAAAGAATAGGACATTTCTATTTAACTGACTGTAAATAAATTCACTTTAATCCTAAACCCCTTTACGTGTAAGAAAGCTGTTGATTTCAGTAGAATGTTTTTCTAAGCAACATACCAATTCCAATCATATGAACCAAATTCAATTAAGCATCTCAAATTGCAACTATGGGCATGTCTACACTAGCCTTTCTTTTTCTGGGGTCATTACTGGACCGTCCCTGTGCGTCCAAATGACACACAGCCATGCTGGCTGTTTGCCATAATAAACTTGATTGAAATGATGCACAAGGGATCCCCGGGGCAGGCAGACGCCCTACATGTTCCGGGGTTAACTGATTGCCCAGTTACCAGGATTTTCGCTGCGCTCCTGGGACCATCCCAAGGATTGCAACTGGTGCGCTGCACACTCCTGGGGCCTGAAGCAGGCATGGTGCTGCGCAAGGTTGCTCCATGCCGGTGGGCAGCAATTTTGCCATCCCAGGGATGGTGGGGGAGGATGGGTGCAGGGTTCTTGTTTTTAAGTCCGCAATCATCCCTCCCTCTACACCCTTAAGGTGTAAACATGCCCTATATGTATATGTAGATAAAGCAACACTTTCCCATACCACCATGCATAGCCGGCCATCCCCTTGTTTTCTGGTAGCGTTGCTAACCTAGTGATGAGGAAACACGCACACACACTGCTCAGTTTGTCTGACAGTTAAGGATGCAGGGCCCTAGGCCAGAACAGGGTGGCAATCCAGTACTGTGCGCACGTAGGCAGGGGAATCCTCCTTCCATTATTTTCCCAGGGCTGATCTGTGGTTGGAAGGCAGTTTATCTTCCAGAAGCTGGCTTTGCAAGAGCAATGCCTTTTGGTCATGCACATTCCAATATAAAGTAAAAAATAAAAAAGCAAAAGAAAACAAAAATCATCTGACTGTTTTTTTGGAATTCCTATGAGTGCTTCCATTCCTTATTTCTGAAACCACTTTTTCTACTATCGCATCATTATGCATATGTGTACATGTAAATATAAATAATAAAAATATGCGTATGATACTGAAATATGCTGCTGTATGTATAAATGCACACTGTATATAGATGTGTGTGAATTTGTGTGTAAATCAGCCTCAACCTACAACCCTACTCTCCCTCCTTGCAATATACTAACAGTGAAATCCTCCCACTCCTGCCCTAACGCAGGCAAAATGGCTTCATCCATGCACAAAGGGGAGGGCGTCACTAGGCTAGGTTTGCAGAAGGGCGTGCACAAAAGCCCTTTTTAAAAACCACCACCACCACCACCCACCAGTGTGTGAGGATAAGAGAGTGCAGGACACGGAATAACGGGCTCAAGTTAAAGGAAGCCAGATTCCAGCTGGACATCAGGAAAAACTTCCCAACTGTTAGAGCAGTAGACAATGGAACCAGTTATATAGGGAGGTTGTGGGCTCTCCCACACTAGAGGCCTTCAAGAGGCAGCTGGACAACCATCTGTCAGGGATGCTTTAGGGTGGATTCCTGCATTGAGCAAGGGGTTGGACTCGATGGCCTTGTAGGCCCCTTCCAACTCTGCTATTCTATGAAGAGAGAATGGGATGGAGTATCCAGGAAAAGGCTGTGGCTGGCTGCAACCCTAAACAGAAGCGCTCCGTGCTGCAACATTCTGTTGTAGGTCCTCCGAGTAAGCCCGCGCCTCAGATTTTCCCGCCCAAGGGACTCGCGAGGGGAGGGGGCGTGCGGCGCGGCGGCTTCTAAAAGGAGGGCGGGAAGGGGCGGAGGGCTTTGCACCCCTTGGCGCAGTCCACGGACGCGCTCCTTTGCGGGCCGCCTCCCTCACAGAGGGTCGGGAGAAAAGGGCCTCCGCCCCGCGCCTTCCCCACCCCCACTTAGCAATGAAGAGGCGGTTTCCTTGCACGCGCATCGCTGGCGCCTTTTCGTTGAAAAGGCAGTGGGGGCGGGGGACGCGCTCCTCCCCTCTGCGCCCGTGATGGGACCTTCCCGGCCCAAGCGTGCGCCTGCGCCTGCGCGCGCCTGCCTTCTCAGGGCTGGCAGGAAACCGCCTCAGCGCGGGGACGGCGCTCTGTCGCGCGGGCAGGAAGTTCTTTGTGGCGCGGGGAAGCGGGCGGGGAGCGCCTTCTTTTGTCCTGCGGGAAGAGGCGGCGGCGGAGGCGGCCATCATCATGTCGTTTCGCCAGCGGAGCCCCCTTGGCGACCGCGCTCCCAGCAGGTGCGTGGGGCCTCCCTGCCTCTGGCGGGGCCGCCACTGAGGCTCAGGTGGCGCGTCTCCCCAAACGCGGGAAGACCAGGCCGGCCTGTGCCGGGGGTGGGGGTCGGTCTTCGTCCCGGTCAACTGGGCTGCCGGGAGAGCGAGGCGGGCTCCCCCGGGCTTCAGGCGGGGGGTGGGCGTTACCATTCATTTATTATGCTCTTTATTTCACTTGGTTGCCCTATAGCCAATAGTTCTCGGGCAACATGCAATAAAAACCCATAACCATAGAATCAGCAGAATAACAAAACTGTTAAAAGCAACGATCGATTAAAAGCAGCAGAGGCGAAAACAGACATCTCGCAACGGAGATGATCTAAAATGCCCAGAAGATAACCAATTTTTTCAAAGCACACACAACGGGTGCTTGGCCATTGTTGTTTTCCTTATACATGTTGTCCTTGGGTAATCTTATTCAATCTCATGGTCTCCAATATCATCTGTATGCTGATGTTACACAATTATATCTTTCACCTCTGGAACTTTCTCCTGATGTTCATGATCTTATCTCGGCATGTCTTTCAGATATCTCAGCTTGGTTGCTTCATCGTCGTTTGAAACTTAATATGGCAAAGACTGAATTGCTTGTTTTTCCTCCTAAACCTTCTCCTCATCTCTCATTCTCTTTTACTGTCAATGATGTTACACTTACTCCAGTCAAGGAAGCTCGTAGTCTTGGCTTTATATTTGACTCCTCACTCTTCTTTATTCCTCATATTGAGGCAGTAGCTAAATCCTGTTGTTTGTCCTGTATAATATTGCCAGGATTCGATCATTTTTGTCTGTCTCTTCTGCCAAGACTCTTGTTCATGCATTGGTTATTTCTAGGTTGGACTACTGCAACCTTCTTCTCACTGGCCTTCCTTCTTCTCACATCAGTTCGCTGGTTTCTGTTCACCACTCTGCTGCTAAGATCATCTTCTTGGCTCACCGCTCTGACCATGTTACTCCACTTCTGAAATCTCTTCATTGGCTTCCAATTCACCTCAGAATCCAATATAAACTCCTGTTGACCTACAAAGCTTTTCACAGTCTAGCTCCTTCCTATCTTTCCTCTCTCATCTCACACTATTGTCTCACTCGTGCTCTTCGCTTCTCTGATGCTATGTTTCTTACCTGCCCAAGGGTCTTTACTTCCCTTGCTCGGCTTCGTCCATTTTCTTCCGCTGCCCCTTACGCCTGGAACGCTCTTCCAGAACATTTGAGAACTACAAGTTCAATTGCAGTTTTTAAAGCTCAGCTAAAAACTTTTCTTTTTTCTAAAGCTTTTAAAACTTGATTTTGATCTTACATTTATACTGTTAGTTTTACTCTACCCTGTGCCTGTTTGGTGCATTCTCTTCCCCTTCTTATTGTTTTATTATGATTCTATTAGAATGTAAGCCTATGCGGCAGGGTTTTGCTATTTTATTGTTTTACTCTGTACAGCACCATGTACACTGATGGTGCTATATAAATAAATAATAATAATAATTAAAAGGGCCCGATAGAATAAAGTGTACTCTCGATTGACTTCTTTGAGGGGAGGGGGCATTTCACAATGGAGGGGGGGATACTACTGGTAGCCACCTGCAGGCCCCTGGTAGATGATCTCAAGGCTTTTATTTTTTTAAATTATTATTATTATTATTATTATTTATTGTATTTTTTTACCGCCCAACAGCCAAAGCTCCCTGGGCGGTTCACAAAATTAATGCTTACCATTAATACATTTACTTCCTGTCTGTTATGTATGTATTTTGCTTTCAGCAAGGGGATTGAAATAATACCAGCGCAAGACAGTAAATCAGTTTAAAAAAGAAGATAAAAGTATGACTGGTATAGGGAACAATCGAAAAATGAGGGACACTTTAGAGAAAAGTAACATGTATGAATCCAATAATCGATCATACGGAGATTGAGAGATGAAATTAATCAAAGAGTTATTAAAAACTGTCGCAGAGGGTGTAAATTCCCCTCTGCCTTATTGGTATACTTAATATTGTTGTAGGTTATACTATATTATGGTATACAAACTAAAACCTAATTTGGATTTCATATGTAGTACTTCCAGTTACTAAAAAATGTGTATAGAGATAAGATTATGCCTTTCCATTTTGCAACAATCCTGTGAGGTAGTGATTGGCCCAAAGTCACCCAGTGAAATGTGATGAGCAGAAACTTGAATATATCTTCCAAGCCCGTCCTCTGCAGTATGTGGATGAAGGCACATGATGAAAAGGCACCTCTGAGAAAGGATGTGGAAAGGTAGGGAGAAAAGGGGCCTAAATGCAGTAGTTATGGCATGCTGCCAGAGCACATGGCTGGCAGGACTGCTGAGAGGATAGTTGTGCTTATAACACAAGATGTACAGGAGGCAGTTTGTGCTAAATAAGTTGGAAGGAAAAGGAAAGGAACCTCTCGTGCAAGCACTGAGTCATTACTGACTCTTGGAGGGACGCCAGCTTTTGTTGACGTTTTCTTGGCAGGCCTTATAGCGGGGTGGTTTGCCGTTGCCTTCCCCAGCCGTTATTACCTTTCCCCCAGCTAACTGGGTACTCATTTTACCGACCTCGGGAGGATGGAAGGCTGAGTCGACCCGAGCTGGCTGCCTGAAACCAGCTTCCGCTGGGATCGAACTCAGGCCGTGGGGAGAGGTTCAGCTGCAGAAACTGCTGCTAACAAATGTGTTAGATCTGGAATAAAGCTTTTTAGAAGCTCTAAAAGGAAATAAACAATCCAATTGTGACTTAAGTTTTTCTAATGGCTATTAAGTGTACATATTCCAATTTTCACTTTCTGATTGTTTCCTCACAGACCAGCAAATCGTTGGACTCAAGGAAGGAAGCGTGGTGCTGATGGCAAACACAGAAACACACATGATCCAAGCTTGCCCACTTCTGATGATGATAATACGTGCAGTCTGTTTGACAGCAGGCCAGATAGGTGTGTGTATATGTTTTATTTAAGTGCAGTTAAAGTGCATCTTCTAACTCAAAGGTGGAATGGAATAATTTGATTACAGAGTATGTCTCAGCAGCATTTTAGGTGATGTGCCGATGCATGGGAATATACACAACTAGGTTTAGAGTTTGCATATTAGAGAAATTTATAGATAGATAGATAGATAGATAGATAGATAGATAGATAGATAGATAGTGTTTGTATGTTTTAATTTGTGGGGCTGATAGTGGAAGTCATGCTGTATATTTTAAACATTGTGCTAATTCTACTATTCTGTTTTTATTGGGACATGGCTTACAGTTTCACAACACCAGAAGGCCATAAGCCCCGTTCAAGGTGTTCAGACTGGGGGACTGCAGTTGAAGAAGATGAAATGAGGACTAATGTTAATAAAGAAATGGCAAGGTATGGATGTGTAATTTACTGAAAAAACTTTGTAGGAGACATGAAAATACTCCAGCTGCCTGCTGCTGTAGAGTTGGCAAAACCTATAGCTGACATACTTGGACACAGTGAGTCAAGAATATCATGCTGTCTCCCTTGCTTAGACTGAATATCACAACAATTTTCAGTCTTTTTGAACCTTGGCTCTTTTCATATGATTTATAAAGCAACGTTTGCACTACATTGTACAAAGTAGGTGGAACAGCCAAAACGTGATAGAAGACCTACCCATTCTGGAACAAGAGAGTGGAACAAGAGTAGCCTGGGAAGTGGATTAGGGCACAATCCTATCGGGATAGTCCAAAACATACAATCTCGAAGACTAACACCTATCCAATGCAGGGCGGATGGAACATCGAGGGGACCCTCTGCTCCTTCCGCTCTGCGGTTTTTGCTAGCCGAGGAGCTTCGGAGATGTGGGGAGACTGCATGGTGCATAGGAAGCTGCATAAAGGAGCTTCTGCGGTCTCTGCCGTTCTGTCCCAAGTTTGCCCTCTCTGTGCTCAGTTTCTGAGTGCAGAGAAGGAGCCGGCATGGAAAGAACTGCGTTGCCTATGAGGGGGCAGGGTGAGCGATTCCCAGAAACCAAAAAATCGTATGACTGTCTAGACAGTGTCTAGTGGCCAAAGGATTGCTCCCTAAATGATCTAGGGAAGTGGCTAGCTTTAGTTCAGTGTTGGCTTAGGTCTGGTTCTGACCATATTTTTTCTTTATTTTGTAGATAATGAACAGACTAAAGTATCTTTCCTAAAAAATACAACTATATGTGATCAAATCACACATTATTTCATAATCAAAGTCTTTATTTTCAAAAGCTGGTTCTGGCATCACACTTTTGATCATACTTGGCTTATGATGTACATAAGCATTTCTGCCACCCAAAGCTGGATTATGCAAGGCCCAAGGAATGTTTCTTGGTACCTGGCTTGCCCTCCTGGATGAAATGGGTGCCTTCCCCTTCAAAGCGTGACTTCCATCTTCCTGATACTTGATTTAACTTTCCAGAAGTAAATCAGGCACAGGACAGGTTGGGTGGTGCTAGCTGAAGAACGGACTTCCTTCTCTTAAACACAGCCTAGTTATCTCAGTGCAGGAGGTATCTAGGTATGCACTCCTAAACAGGGGAGGACACATCCAGAGGTCAGGCTAGCTTATATAAATGAACTTCAAACATGTGTAAGTGGTTACAAATTAGTTAGGTTTTTAAGTGTCAAGAACTTACTCTTGAGTCAGGACTTAAGAATGGTGTTAGGTCATCTTCTGATGTGAAGAATTTTGAGCCTGAATTTGGGGAAGATGCAAATAATTTGCTCATAATTTTGTTTACTTTGTTAAGTCTACTGCAGTTTGATCATATCTTTCACTAAGGAACTAAGTTTGGCTAGGAGAAAAGAAGTGGGTTGAAGATAGAGCAGCAGGCAAAGCTTCACTTCTCTATTTAAAATTGTTGTGTTACAGAATATTGGCGTGACTCATGAGGATTTGCCATAATATTTAGTTAAACTTCAAAAAGCTCCACAGGGTCTGGTGCAAGGTAGTACGTTCCCTGCTCTGGTGTGGCAACCTGCTACTTTCTTTTAGGAAAGCAAGTGTTAAAATTGCAGCCGTGTTTCAGTTTGGACCCAGTGAGGCTAGCAATAATGACTCTTATGGCCTTTGCTTAAGTGTAGCCTGGTGCCAGCATAATATTAATATTGGCAAGTCACTTTGGAAGTGGGAGTGGTAGAGCTTGAAGCTATGGGGCTAAAGGTATACGATGCTTGGTGGCAGCTGCCAGGATATTGCTGTAGCTGTAGTAATAATAATAATAATAATAATAATAATAATAATAATAAAATTATTTCTCGCCCGCCTCTTCATTTTGATCGAGGTGGGGAACAACAATAAACGATAAAATACATAATACTCAATTAAAACGTAATATACATTGTTACAAACATCCAGGATACCTGAAAGTTTCCATAACCTGACCATTATGGTAATGTCAGGCGTAATAGTCCTTGAGAGAAGCATTAATTTCATTCCTTGGGATAACTATTCCGGTTATGTAAAAGATGAATAACCCTACTTAGTTGTATAGAAACTGAGTATTAATTTAATGAGTCTGAATGACAAGGTACTGTGCTCTAGCACACTGTTCCAGCAATTAACAGCCTTGTATGAACAAGTTTGTTCTGCAGTAGAGGTAAATGAAAAAAAAAACAAGCTATGATAATTGTGGAAATAATTGTATGCTAAAATAAAGGTGTATTTTACAGGTACAAAAGAAAACTCTTGATAAATGAATCTGGAAGAGAGAGAAAGCTGTCTACTGGAAGGTAAGAATAAAACTAATTCTCTGTAGTATTCGGTGAAATGCTGATTCCAAATGCTTGTGGTTTGATTGTGATCTTGTAGTAACTATATTGTGCTTCTGACTGGCTGTAAAAGAGCTTTTCTATTCCTCATCTGTTTGACTGTGGGTTCTCTCCTCAAACAAGCTTCAAACCTGAGCCCTTTTTTATTAGCATTTTTACCATGTCCTTCAACATGTTTTCATGGTGCCTTACAAAATGTCTAGTTGAAATAATATTTAAAATATATCCACAGAATTGAAAACAGTTATTTTTAAAAAAAGTAGTTACAAAAAAAAATAGTATAAGCCTCAAACCAGACTAAACTTAGGAAATCTTAGTTCTAAAAGTTAGGAAAAGATAAAGAACCCTGGGTGACACTGAAATAGCAACAAAGATGCCTGGAGATTCTCTCTGGGGAGAGCATTCAAAACTGAGTGCTACTAATGAGGTTGGTGAACTGCTTTTGTTAAACCACCAGTGCACCTCAGATGGCAAAGAAATGTAGGGAAGGGCAACCTGCTGAAGACGTCAATGTGCAGGCAGGCACATGTGTATGAGGTGACCCTTCAGGTATCCTGGTTGTAAGCCGTGAAGCACTTTAAAGGTCAAAACCAACACTTGGAATTGAGCCAGGAAATGAACCAAAAACTTAAGCAGCTGAATGAACACTCACTTAACACACGGTCTTGGTTCGTAATCTAGCAGCACTATTTAAACTAACCCATTTCTGTCTTCAAAATCATAATAAATTTATTTTTTACCCGCCTCTCCATCTGGATCAAGGCGGGGAACAACAATAAGTATAAAATAAACATTAGAGTTGGGAGGGGCCTATAAGGTTATTGAGCCCAACCCCCTGCTCAATGCAAAAATTCACCTTAAAGCATCCCTGACAGATGGTTGTCCAGCTGCCTCTTGAAGGCTTCTAAGGTGGGAGAGCTCATGACCTCCCTAGGTAACTGGTTGCATTGTTGTACTGCTCTAACAGTCAGGAAGTTTTCCTGATGTCCAGTCGGAATCTGGCTTCCTGTAACTTGAGCCCGTTTTTCCGTGTCCTGCACTCTGGGATGATCGAGAAGAGATCCTGGCCCATCTCTGTGTGACAACCTTTCAAGTATTTGAAGAATGCTATGTCTCCCCTCAATCTTCTCTTCTCCATTCTAAACAGGCCCAGTTCTTTCAGTCTCTCTTCATAGGGCTTTGTTTCCAGATCCCTGATCATCCTCGTTGCCCTCCTCTGAACATGCTCCAACTTGTCTGCATCCTTCTTGAAGTGTGGTGCCCAAAACTGGACGCAATACTCAAGATGAGACCTAACCAGTGCCAAATAGAGGGGAACCAGTGCCTCTCATGATTTGGAAGCTATACCTCTATTAATGCAGCCCAAAATAGCATTTGGGTTGTTGTTTTTTGCAGCCACATCACACTTTTGGCTCATATTCAGCTTGTGATCTACAACAATTCCAAGATCCTTCTCGTTTGTAGTATTGCTGAGCCAAGTATCTCCCATCTTGTAACTGCATTTGGTTTCTTTTTCCTAGATGTAGAACTTGACATTTATCCCTATTAAATTTCATTCTGTTGTTTTCAGCCCAGCACTCCATCCTATCAAGATCACTGTGAAGTTTGTTTCTGTCTTCCAGGTTATTAGCTATCCCACCCAATTTTGTGTCATCTGCAAATTTGATAAGCGTTCCCTGCACCTCCTTGTCCAAATCATAAAAAAAATGTTGGCGAGCATTGGGCTCAGGACTGAGCCTTACGGGACCCCACTTGTTACCTCCCCCCAGTTAGAGAAGGTACCGTGTGGCAGCCCCATGTAAAGAACATCATAGTAGTCTAATTTGAAGGTTGCCACCAGGGCATGAATAATTGAGGCCAGGCTACATAGCATACTGGGATGGTAGGAAATAAATAAATAAAGTGTTCTCTGTAAGCCTAAAATAGCACTAAAGGGTTCCTGTTCCAGGGATATATTTCTTTTTGGTATGGGGATTCATTGCAGATCTCACTAAAAATAAAAATCAACGTACTGTCTTTTCAGTTCTGATTCCAAGGAGTCCACTGCAGCAGTGGAATTTGAGACTGATGAGGCTGTTCTAATGAGGAGGCAGAAACAAATAAATTATGGAAAGAACACACTGGCATATGACAGATACATTCGGGAAGTTCCAAGGTAAGCTTAGGCTTTTTAATGGGCTTCTGTGATTACTTGGGCAATTACCTTGTGAAATATCAACTTGATGTGCTAAATTGCTAATGATGATGGTATGCAAAAGTAATTGCAGCAATAAAGGGGGAATAATCTTGGCTATATTACAATTATCTGAAATTAATGCTTGGTCCCGAATTTGGCGTGAAAGAATAGCTTAGCTTCAAAGTTGCATTTAAATTGGTTTAATTTTTGTTCTAAAGGTGTTTACGAGTTCCAGGGGTCCATCCAAGGACACCAAATAAATTTAAGAAGTATAGCCGAAGATCTTGGGACCAACAAATCAAACTATGGAAGGTTGCTTTACATTTTTGGGACCCTCCTGCTGAGGAAGGCAGTGACACAGAAATAATGTAAGTACCACCTATATTTCAAAGTACACAAAAATTGATTTTAAACAAGAGATTGTTTTTGTTTCTCGAAATAAACTTTTTTAAAAAAAAAACCCAACCACATTTAATGCAATTCAGACTTCCTTTTAAAGCAAGTTCAGCTTATAGGCCAAAATCAGAGTGCACAGTTAGGTGATCTTAAGCCCCTTTAATTTTTTCTCTAAGTTTTATGCTATATGGTCTTTGAGTTAAACGCAGCTTTTCTTTGTAATAAAACAACAACTATGAACCATGGAACAATATCTGCTGCTCGAGTTATTGTTCAACATACCATGTATTTATTACGGAACTAGCTGTACCCTGCCACGCGTTGCTGTGGCTCAGTCTGGTTAAATTGAAAAGAAAAAAAAGACAAAGAGGATGTTTCTAATATGTTTAATTTCACAATGCTTGTGGATATACAATATTTTTAGTTGTTCCATTGTCTGTGTAGATATAGAGATTGTCTGGTTTGCCGACTCTAGAACACGCAACATGTAATTGTCCATGTGAGAAGCAATCTGTGTCTAGATCTAAAACGCACAATTCTAAAGATTGGCCCTGAACTTTGTTGATGGTGATTGCAAACGCCAATCGAATTGGAAATTGCAATCTCTTAAATTGAAATGGCATATCTGTTGGAATCATAGGAATGCGAGGAATGAGGACATCTTCACCTTTGAAAGGTCCTGTCAAGATTGATCTCCGACTATAACAATTGCCACTTCGTCTATAGTTGGAGCATTGAATCTTCGCACATGTTCTCCAGCAGGCGTTTTGTCAGCATGAATAACAATCTTGTGTGTATCAGATGGCATCATGTCAATTGCTGTTTTGAACAAATGTACTAAATTGTTTTTTTTTTTTTTGTGAAGTAGCTGTTGCAGTTTTGAAACGATGGACCTTTTTATGCCGGTATAAATTCCGCAGCGTGCATTCAATTCATCATTGCCATCACCAATGAAATACATTTGTAGGAATTTATGTTGACTATCTTGAAACGGAAGGAAGGAGCCGGCTTTATGATAAATTTGTCCTTTGACTTTGAAAGTTGGCATAAATGGAGCTGTGATGATTTCTGTGCCGAACGACGTCATTTGGAAGCATGAGTTGTATTTCCTGATGTTAGATAGGAAATGCTTTGATTCTGCGGTATATCCGGCAAGCAAAGTTTGTAATGGCTCTGGTGGTTCTCCAAGTTGAGGCAGTTTAATTTTTCCAGCAGCGCAACACATTCCTTTTGTTTCTCCATTAAATTTAAGAGCCTTGCAATAAGGACACACTTCAGTCATAGTGCCGATGAGAACATGCCACCTCAAACTATAATCATCAGCTGGGTTGTACCGGAATGCAAGGCGATTGTAATCGTGTGATTGTTTACCACGGAGTCGTGTTTGACGCTGATGTGCTGTTTCTCGTTGACGTCTTTCAGCCACTCTCAGCCTGTTGCGTTCATTCTGTTGAGAACAAAGCAGATCTGAAGCTGTAGAATGCGATTGCTGTGTTGCAACCGTGCATCCTCAAGTCCAGCTGAACGTTGCTTGGCTGGTTCCTTGGCACGTATTTGAGGCATTCTTTTTCTTTTTTTCTCGTTTGCTGATGCCCGTTCTTCCTCAGTCTGATTTGCAATTTCTCGTCGCAGTGCTTCCGCTCTGCGAGTACGACAACCTAAGTGTGATCTTCTGCGAGGCATTATTTGGATGAAGTAAAGCAGATTGTTTGGTTTTTAAAAAAGGATGTTTTTACGGTGAGGAGGTTAGTGGAAACTCCTGGCAGTTACCTTTCTTCAGAACGTGTAACTGTCACAGGTGTGACATCTATATTCACTCAGCCAATTGTGAGAGAATATGCAAATAGGAGAGGAGGCAGAGGCAGTGGATTGGCCTACTGGTTGGCGATATCACAATGAATTATAAGAGCAAATAGGAGAGAACATGCAAATAGAGAAGGCAGAGGCAGTGGATTGGCCTACTGGTTGGCAATGTCACAATGACTTATAAGAGCAAATAGGAGAGAACATGCAAATAGGAGAGAAGGCAGAGGCAGTGGATTGGTCTACTTGTTGGCAATGTCACAATGACCTATAAGAGCAAATAGGAGAGAACATGCAAATAGGAGAGGAGGCAGAGGCAGCGGATTGGCCTACTGGTTGGTGGTGTCACAATGATCAGCAGGACTGGTTTTGAGGAGGCCTATTTCTTCGATTTTAAGACAAACCTTTGACCCCATAGAGAACATAGTTACATAACAACGCTCGCGTATTCGAACGCAACGCTGTGTCAAAATTTCAAAGCAATCGGTGAAGAACTTTCAGAGATATAAAAGCATGTTTTTATGGTGAGGAGGTTACTGGAAACTCCTGGCAGTTACCTTTCTTCTGAACGTGTAACTGTCACAGGTGTGACATTTATATTCACTCAGCCAATTGCGAGAGAATATGCAAATAGGAGAGGAGGCAGAGGCAGTGGATTGGCCTACTGGTTGGCGATGTCACAATGATCAGCAGGACTGGTTTTGAGGAGGCCTATTTCTTCGATTTTAAGACAAACCTTTGACCCCATAGAGAACATAGTTACATAACAACGCTCGCGTATTCGAATGCAACGCTGTGTCAAAATTTCAAAGCAATCGGTGAAGAACTTTCGGAGATATAACGACAGTAACGAACGGTCTTTTTCATTTTTATTTATATAGATTGATACTGTGAGTTACAGACTGGCAAGTCATTACAAGCCTTTGTTCCCATTCCAGGAGACACTGGCTCAGTTCAGACAACATGGTTGTCAATGCAGTGTGAAAACCACTCAGCGGTTGAGTTTTTAGGGGGTGCTCCCCACATGTTCTACCTCCACCATTGTGTGACTATGGTCTACTGTGGAGTTGAGTAAAATCCATCACGGCATTTGACAGTTCTTCCGTCCTCTTTCCTCCCCCGGTCCTCCTGATGGTATCCCATCAGCCATTGCTGCGAAAAAAACAATCCTGGTGGCTCTCCTAGAGCGGCACTCCCTCCTTTGTCAGAGAACTCTGTAACCAGTGGGAAAAGTCAACTCATCACATCGGGGAAACTCCACGGAGCACGCCACACAACAGTTGTGCAGGTACTCTCTGCACAGCATTGATATTCTGCATGGAGTGTTTTTCAAAAAACTCCACCGTTGCATGGTGTTTTCCTGTCAGACAACACATTTCTCAGCAGTGGTGTAAAAACTCCACTGTGGAGTTCTAAAACCACCATTGAAAAACGTGTTGTCTGAACTGAGCCACTATCTTATGTTTCCCTAGGATAATAACCTTAGTCCAGGCACATACTTCCCCCCAAAGGTACATGGCTTAATTAACCCATGGGGCTCCGAGTGATCTGCTAGCCACCATTTTAAATATACAAGCTATGGTAGGGGTGCGCTGCAGCTTGTCATTTGTGTGCACCCAAAATTGTGAGTTGTTTGAGGGTTGTACAATCTTCTGTTAACCCTAGAAAAACCCAAAGAAAATTATCAAAACAAATGTCTGGCTGCTCTTTCAGGGGTGTGTGCAACCCCCTCTAGAACAGGTTGAGCACCATCCATCTGGTCAGAAGAACCACAGATTAACAGAATCTCGGTCTTGTCTAGACTGAGTTTCAGTTTATTCCCCCTCAACCAACCAGCCACTGATCTACCACTTCCACAGTCTCATCTGATAAAGGTGAAATGGAGAAACATACTGTTGACAACTCACTCCAGTATTCTGTATGACCACACAATGTTTCTGTGGAGTTCCTGTCTTTCCTAGTGTGAATTCTCCTTCTCTAAGGCCTTTATCACCCCAGCAGGAACCACCTTCTCTAACACAGTGGGGTTCGTTGCCACCAGGACCTTTAAATCCCAACCCTTTTAAACCTATAACCTTGTACTGTTCCCTTTATTACTTCCCTGTTACATAGCCAAGAGTAGAAGCTAGGATTTTATAAACAAAGCTTTGATTATAATAAGTTGTTTAATCATCATCATCAAGTAATTCTTAATGGATCTATCAATATATGTTCTTTCATACACAATACTGTAGATGACACTCTAAAACAATCACTTCACCAACCACCACAGAAATCCTAAAACCCTATCACTGATCTAAACAGGCTCAAATCATAGCCCTGTCTCATCACAAATCCTATCTCATTCCTAGTCTCTGACTCACTCAGCAAAAAAGCACACAGTTTTTGCTCACTCAGCCAATCATAGCACATATGGAAATCTACTATTCTTCCTGTCACTCATCACTCACCCACCATAAAGAGATATAGCAGAGATATAACAAAAGCACATGACAATAGAGATGTGTAACGTCATAGTTTTCATGTAGATGTTGAATAGAATGAAGGATAAAATTGATCCCTGCAGAACCCTGTACTGGAGAATCCATGGGGCCAAGCAGTATTCTCAGCGGCGTTCGATACTATTGACCATGGTATCCTTCTGGGCCGCCTTGCTGGGATGGGACTTGGGAGCACTGTTTTACAGTGGTTCCATTCCTTCTTGAATGGACAGACCCAGAAGGTGGTACTGGGGGACTCCTGTTTGACTCCTTGGCCGTTGGCCTGTGGAGTCCCTCAGGGCTCTGTTTTGTCCCCCATGCTATTTAATGTATACATGAAACTGTTGGGAGAGGTTATCCGGAGTTGTGGGGTGCGGTTCCACCAGTATGCTGATGACACCCGACTCTACTACTCCCTTCCAACCAATTCCTAGGAAGCAGTTTCTGTGCTAAACCGGTGTCTGTTGGCAGTAATGGATTGGATGAGGGCGAACAAATTGAAGCTTAATCCAGATAAGACAGAGGTGCTTCTGGTCAGTCGAAAGGCAGATCAGGGAATAGGGATTCAGCTTGTGCTGGATGGGGTTACACTTCCCCTGAAGACACAGGTCCGCAGCTTGGGTGTACTTCTGAATTCAGCCCTGAGCATGGTTGCCCAGGTTTCAGCGGTGGCCAGGAGTGCATTTGCTAGTGCGTCAGCTGTGCCCGTTCCTAGAGATGTCAGACCTGGCCACAATGACACATGCCTTAGTTAATTCCCGATTGGATTACTGTAACACGCTCTACGTGGGGCTGCCTTTAAAGAGTGTTCAGAAACTCCAGTTGGTTCAAAGAGCTGCAGCCAGATTGTTGACCGGGGCTGGTTACAGGGAGCATACAACTCCCCTGTTAAAACAGCTCCACTGGCTTCCAGTCTGTTTCCGGGCACAATTCAAAGTGCTGGTTATGACCTATAAAGCCCTATAAGGCTCGGGTCCAGGTTATTTGAAAGACCGTATTCTCCCTTATGAGCCTGCCCGTGCTTTGAGATCTTCTGGAGAAGCCCTTCTTTCAGTCCCACCATCTTCACAGGCACGCTTGGTGGGAATGCAGGAGAGGGCCTTCTTGGTGTCTGCTCCAGTGCTCTGGAACTCTCTTCTCGGGGAAGCTAGACTGGGTCCCTCCTTGATGGGCTTTCGGAAGCAGGCTAAAACTTGTTTGTTCCAGCAGGCCTTTGGAGAATAATCTGGTCCTCCATTTATGTTAATAACTTATAATTTTGTTGTGTATTTTAAACATTTATGTTTTAGTTTTTATTTATTTATTGTACATTTCTTTTCCTAGGTTTTACAATGTATATGTTTTAAATTTTGTAAGGCCGTCTTGAGGCCCAGTATTGGGCAAAAGGCAGGAGGAGGAGGAGGAGGAGGAGGAGGATAATAATAATAATATTAATAATAATAATCCGCAAGCACCACCTTCTGGAGCTGACCTTCCAAGTAAGACCAAAAATTGCAGTGCAGTACCTCCCACTCCGAACTCAGACAACCATTCCAGAAGGAAACCATGCTTGATGGTATTGAAAGCTGCTGAGAGATCAAAGAGGTCACACTTCCTCTGTCTTTTCTGACATAGGTCATCATACAGGGCAGCCAAAGCCTGGCCTGAAACGGATCCAGATAATCCATCTTATCCATGAGCTCTGGAGCTGATTGACTCAAGGACCTTGCTCAGGAGAGGAACATTTGCCACTGGCCTGAAATTAAGATTTTCCTGGTCTAGGGATGGTTTCTTCAGGATTGATTTCTCCACCACCTCTTTCAGGCAGTCTGGGGCCACTCCCTCTCACAAAGAGGTGTTAATCACCCTCCCTGGCTCAGCCAGCTGTTTCCTTCCTAGGTTTTTTTTTTTATATAAGGCAAGAGGGGCAAGGATCTAATATAGAAGTGGTTTCATGAACCTGTCAAAGCAATGTCCTCTAACTGTATCAATTGAAACTCATTTAAGTAAACCGGATATGGCTGTGCTGTGGATATCTCACCTGATTCACCTTTTGTAATACTGTGTAGCATAAGGTCATCAGGACTAATAGTCATTGACAGCCTTATCAAAGTTGGTGGCCATGATTCCTCTAGGCAGGAGAACAGAAACAGAAGATAGTTTAAATGCGGTAATATTTATTCTAAAGTCTGAATTTTTTTTTCTACATTACTATTTTGTTTTTGCAGTACTGTTGATCTTGGTGATATGGAAACAGAATCTCTAAGAAGTAATTCTGCTAGGTTTCAAGCAAGCTCTCAGGACAATGATGTAAGTACTTCAAAGCTCAGATACACTCAGCTAGTACTATTTCAGCATCTATATACTTCCAGTAGTGTTCTAGGTCACATTAACTGAACCTTGCAAAGGTGAATAGCTTGTCTGCTAACATATAACTGTTAGTGGTACACTATTGGGTTATAGCAGGGATGGGGAGCTCTGAGGGCCAATTTTGTCTACTGTTACACACCCTCCCTGTTGGTCCAAATATATATAAAAGTGGATACGAGGTGAGAAAAGGATCAAAATTAACTTTTTTACTTATGACTCGCCATACCCACTACTCATGACTTCTCTGTTGTTTTTAAAATATTTTTTCACTTTTTTTTTACTGGTCTAGACTATGTGGAGGGGCCTTACCCAATTTTAAAAGCTTCCCTAATCTAGGATTGTCACTATTCCAAAAGAAAAAAAGGTAGTTAAAAGGGATATAAAACCTCATCTGAATTTCCTGCTCTCACTTTAAAGTAGGACTGTGTTTCTTTAAATAAGCTGTAACACAGTATACTGTCTTCACTGCATTGGCAATGAGTAACTTTGTACACAAAACCTGAGTGTGGTATAGGAGGTAACTTTAAAAGGTGGGGTTTTGTCCAGTATTGATAATTTAAAGGTACAGTATACTATAGTTCTCAAATTAGGTTGCAGTTCAAAAAACACAGAGGTACTGTATAAAACATTCTTATTCCAAGGATTTTAAGTAGATAGTTTGTGTGTGGTGGCTTACAGCTAGAGATTTGGCTGGTTGTTTCACTGACTTGATTTACATGATACAATAACCCATTCAGGGTTAACTCATCTTTGGGGAGCTGCAGCACATGCCAGCTGCCATTTCGAATACTATCCCCTGACCAGTGGTTGTTGTGTCATGCAAACCCAGCCAGTGTGCCTAAACAACCCTTTCATAATGCATTGACTGTTGTAGGCTTATGTGAGGTTTGGTCAACACTCAAATAACCTCTGCTGGCTGGGTTTGGATGACATGACAATTTCTGGTTGGGGCTGCATATTCTTTATTGCAGCTGGCACACACTGCAGTTCCTTGAGCTTAAATTAACTCTCGATGGGCTGTCATGTCCTGAAAAATGTCCATTATGTGAACAAGCTGTACCTGTTTTTCTCCATGAACTCCCTCACTAACCATACATCGCCCTCTTTCCCCCCTTGGCCTCATGGGGCTATTCTCTCCTTGTGTCCCCACCCCCCTTCCACCCAACCATGCCAATTGCCCGTCTTCTTTTCCTCCCCCCCCCCCCACCTGCCATGTACCATGTACATTGATGGTGCTATATAAATAAATAATAATAAATAATAATAATTTTTGGTGCACAGTCCTTAAGTACACAACCCTTGTTTTGCTACGTGAGGCTTTTTCTCCTAAATAAACTGACATCCATTACAGAAATTACACTACAAATATTTCACAGACTGGCACATACATAGAATCATAGAATAGCAGAGTTGGAAGGGGCCTACAAGGCCATCGAGTCCAACCCCCTACTTCCACATTTAGAATATCTGACATTGTAAGTTTGTGAACATTCCAGGTTTTAAGAACATCAGCACAAATGGCCCAGGGGAAAGGAGGCTGTGAGTTCTTGGTGAGAAATGATCAGAGAAAGCAGGCTGTGGTGAATTAATTAAGTTATATCAGTGACTGCTGAAGGGGTGTGATGATGGCAATGGAGTGGGTTTTGAGTGAGAGGGCAATAGATGTAGAAAAGTGAGTAATCATGCAAGTGCAGGCAAGTGGGTAAAAGACATGTAAGTCTTCCTTAGGGATAATTTTAATGGCTTGAGGGGGAACTACCCCAAACTTCTGAAAATTGGCTTGGCACCTACATTATATGCTTTTAGACGCCAGGTGAAGACCTTTTTATTCTCCCAGCATTTTAACAGTCTATAAATAAATTTTAACTTGGTGTTTTAAATTTTAACTTGCATTGCTGCTGTTTTTATCTGGTTGAGCTTTTATACTGTATTTTATATTATGGTTTTATACTGTTGTTTTATATGTTGAATGTTTTTAATTTTTGTGAACCGCCCAGAGAGCTCTGGCTATAGAAATGTAATAAATAAATAAATAAAATTGAAAACTGTCTTGTCATCCTCTACATAGCCTAAATTTGACAGATATTTGCACTATACCCAATAATGTTATGTATAAAGTTCCAGGTCTGTTAATTGTTTGCCTTATCCTCTTTTCTAGGAAAACTGTACTGGCACACCCACCAAAGTGAGAAACATTGACCGTCTTGCCGATGATGAATTTGAACTGGAGGCATGTTAGATTGTGATACTAATACTTCATGACTATCAGGATGCATTTTGCAGACTCCTATTTAAAAAAGAATGTATCTGTCAGTCTCAAAGACAAGTCAGAAATTTTTCTGTTTAATTGTCTGGAAAGCTGGGGTATGGCAGCCGTGAAATCACAATCAATGTTTCTCCTGACTTTTTTTTAAAGCATAAAACTTGGGTTATATGGAATTTCGCAACTGCCTAATTTATGTATACATAGCAGATGACGTTATAAGCAGTTTATAGTTCAGAAGATCTCAAATAATATTGCTAAACTTCAATAGTTTGCGAACATGAAACATTAGGATGCTTTTAGCCTAAGTGACTCTTACCCCAAAGCAGGGAAATGAAAGACAGTAGTTCTCCACACTGTCCTGTAACTCCTATTACAAAGAACAAAGCATGAACTTGTATTTTCTTTTGTTATTGCCAAGCAAGTTGTAATAACAATAAGGTAATAAGTGGGCTTCTTTCTTTGAGAAAGAGCTCTGAACCAGTTTCCATGGCCACTTTGGTGGAGTAAACTAAATTTATGCTTGTAAATAGTTGTGTGCAGAATTTCAGTAGCTTTTTAAAAAGAATTATTGAACAGAACTTTGGAGACTGTTCTACTATTTTTATTCATTCTTAATGTAAAACTATAGAATTTTTACTGAAATCAGTTGCTGTTTTTTGTATGGACAAAGCATAAATAAAGCAAGAACATCTTAATTTGTGAAGTGCTGATATTGTGTCATTCCAAGCATTGTGAAAGCAAGACACAAGGACATAAAAGATTCCTCTGGGAGGCTACCGTGACTATTGCTAGAACTTTGAGGCTGTTCAGAATGTTCACAATTCTGACATGGCCCAAATACCATTGTTTGGAAGTAAATCATACTGAATTCAATGTAGCTTGCTTCCAAATAAGTTAGGATTGCAACCCAAGGTTGTAGTCCTTGGTATACATTGAAATTAATGGGATATAGGTAGCATGGCATTTAAAAACAGTGTGATTCTGCTGGTGGAAATTGTTGTCGATTTTTTAAAGGAGTTGCAAATGTTAAGAGAACACCAGGCTCATATACAAAACAGATACTCTAGTGGGATGGGGGACGAAGGAGGGGCAGACACAGGAAGGGGAAGAATATTGTAAGTGATGGCCTCCAGTTCTTAAAATGTTTGGATCAAGAGGTACAGGGTGAGATCAGCCATTGGGAGTGAATATTTTGACTTTCTTCAGTATCAGGTAAGTATTTTTCACATGAAGCTTCCAAATTCAGCAGGCTTTTGTATATATATAGAAACTGCACTGACAAAAGGATAGAAAAGATACTAAGAGCAATCAGAGGGTGGGATAAAGAGCTATATGGGGAGCAGTTTTCTCCACTCTAGCGGTATGGTGAGGTGACATTCGCTACACTTTCAGCTTTCTTTCTAGATCTTAAATCAGAATTCTAGTGTTCCAACTGTGTGCATTTCCCAGTTTAAGAGGCATTAAAGGCACTATTGTAATGGCATGAAGAATAGACTTGGGCACCCAGGTGTACAGCCCAGGTTATTACCACTTTCATATAAATTGTATCTTGACCACACACACAGGATTATTCTGAATGTTAATGCAGTATAGTTGCAGATATATTTTTAAAAGGACAGCCTAGTGAGTGTAGGGCTTTATAATAAAGTGGGAAATGCAAATATTGTGATCTGTAACTTATATAAACATTAAAAGCCCTGTAGTATTTTATAGGCTAATTTATTGTGCAACCTTTCATAGACTAGAGTGTAATTTCATCAGAATAACTGGCTTTGTTAGATCCAGTCAGCCAAATGTTAAATATCAGTTAAAACACTAGGTGTAAGTAACCGTGCTAATTTGGGATGTAAACAGCCTAAGTGTTCTCCATTTTGCTTAGATGAAGCTTCGCCCTTGCCCATTTATAGGTGACACAAAAGCCCTGAGTCCCATCTCTTCCCATCAAGTTTAGGTTCATGTAACTGTTTCTTCCCTGCTTTTTCTGAAACATTTTACTCTCATTCCCCATAGAAAGTATGAACTGTGCTGCTTGTTCTAATAGTAGTTCTTATAATGGCCAGCTGGAATGAAAATAGTTTAGGTAGAGGAGGAGCCAAATAGAGCAAGTCTCTGAGCAGCTTCCCATTGTTCATTGGCTGCAGCTTAGTGGGGACTAGAACCCAGATCTCCTGACTCCCAGTCCAACACTTTAGCCACTACATTATTATTAGTCAAATTTTCTTAGTGGGTGGCACATTAGTGGGTGGCTGGGTATTATCATTTTCCTGAGAGAATTCGAAAGCAAAGGTACAGAGCAAGTGGGTAGAAATTTTGCTGTATATAAGAACACTGTTTACTATCTACTACCTTACTATGAGCTAATTGAAAGAAACCACAAAACCTGGAGATCATTTTGTGTGTATTTTTTTAATATAATAATGAAAATAATCTTATGATAAAGTGAACAACAACTTTCATTATGATACTGTCAGAGGTCATAAAACAAAGTGGAAGTCTATGAATTCTATTTCAACAGTGCAATGTTAGCATGTCTAACATTGCCAGAGTTTAATGGGTTTACTCTTAAATATCTATTTATTTACAACATTTATATATTGCTCCACATCTAGACAGATTCCTGAGCGGTGAATAATAAAAAATGAATGAAACCACACACACACACATAATACTGATTAAAAACGGTGGCTGGTCAGTGAAGGAAGGCTTGCTGAAATAAAGATGTTTCAGGAGGCACAGGAAACAACAGTGTGGTGCCTGCCTGACCTCGAGGCAGGGAATTCCAGGGGATGGAATTATGCTCAGGATTGCAGTCTTAAAAGTTGATTTGGTTAGACATAATGATGTTGTATAGATCGATTCTAGCAATATTTACAACTGAAAGTTTAATGTGAGTTTCTATCAACTGAGGAAATGATTAGAAGGTGCATATGGATTTCCAACTAGTTACTCCTCTGGATTTCAAAAGAAGGCTCCAAGATAAAATAGGCACTTAATTCCAGAGCCTAGGCTCTTGATGATTGTCGGTTGCTTGTTCAATTGTCCTTTTCTCAAGAAGTTTTCTTTTGGGTTTTTTAAAGCTGCACCACTACCATAGAATCATAGAACAGCAGAGTTGGAAGGACCAACCCCCTGCTCAATGCAGGAATCCACCAATTTCAGGACTTTATAAGCAGGAAGCAAGACAGCCGCTAATCAACTGAAACCCTGCATTAAATTATTATTATTATTTTCATTTCTAACAGCAAAATGAAAGCCACTCGAAAGGCTGTTTACGCTTACTGGCACGAAAGGGTGCTGCCCTTCTCTTCACTCCCTTCCCCTCCTTGCACGTCGGAAGCTGGGGACCGAAAGGGCTTGATGGATCAGGCGGGGAGGGAGGCGCCCTGTGCGATCTCCAGCGAGGCCGGGATGGGCATTGCAGTCAAGCCCAGGCCAGGGCAGACCGGCCTCCCGCTCGCTTGTCGGCCCTCCCGGCCGGCCAGGCGCGCGCGCGCGCGCGCTCTCCTCGCCTCTCAGAAACCGGCCTCGCGGGCGCATTCAAGAAACGTCCCCGAAGCCGCCGCCTGCTATTGGCAAGGAGGAGGCAGGGCCTGCTGGGATAGCATCCGGGGCCGAGGAAAGTTCCCGTTCCGCCCGCAGCCTCGGAGAACGCGTGGCGGCGCTTGGCTCAACGCGCGAACAGCTGAATGTAGGCATGATTCGACGCACACGTAGGATGTGTTAAAGGCGTGTGCACGGCAGACGTGTTTCCATAAGCGCCCGTGGCGGCGGCGGCGCTGCTCCCCCTCGAAGAAGTGGACGAGAGAGGGGGGCTCGCCCAGAGGGTATCCAGTGAGCGCCTGATGGAGGCATGAAAGCGGGGCGCCCAGTTCAGGGCTGTCGTCGGGGCTCTGAGGCACAGAACAACATGCGTTGGTGCTGCGGCACCCCAGATAACAACATTTGCACGCCTGGGGGTTCCTGCCAGGCAACGTGGGTCCCCTGGATCTGCTGAACGTTGGCCTCGCTCCGGAGTGGTCCAGGACGGCCGCCTCTCCAAGGCGCACGGGGCCCCCGGAGGAGGAGAGCCGCCGCCGCTGCCCAGCTCCCGAGGGGCTGTCAGGTGAGTGGCTGCCCCGAGAGCGCGCCGTTGTGGCAGCCGCGCACTCTTTCTGAGCTGTGGTCCCGTGGGCGCTCTTCGGTAAAGCAGAAGCAAGCAGTTGGCACACGCGGTTGGGAGACGCTGCAGAAGCGTAAATGAATTGCTAAATGATGCCGCTGGAGGCCACTTGCGAGTTTCTGGCCTTTGTGAAAACCCTTTCGCATTCCACTTCTTTGAATAAAGTGGCAAGTTACAAAGGAAAGCATAAGCCCTAAACTACTGCGTTATAGGAAAGAAATAGGAACCTACCTATAGACTTCCAACAGCGTGCTTTACTTTTAGTGCAAGCTCGTGTCCTCGCAGAACTTTGTCTAATTGTGGCAGTCACTGATGTTCCAGAACAAGGAGAACAATTCCTGGTGAAGGGAGACTGTTTAAACATGAGACTGAAGTGTGTTGAAGGTTTTTTGTTTTTCCCACCTCCCCCATTTAGCAAAATACATTCATTTATTTAAAATATTTGTACCTTCCCTCATAATTGCAACTGTTGTAACTAATACATAGAATCATAGAATAGTAGAGTTGGAAGGGGCCTATAAGGCCATCGAGTCTAACTACCTGTTCAGTGCAGGAATCCACCTCAAAGCATCCCTGACAGATGGTTGTCCAGCTGCCTCTCGAATATCTCTAGTGTGGGAGAGGCCGCAACCTCCCTAGGTAACTGGTTCCATTGTCGTACTGCTCTAACAGTCAGGAAGTTTTTCCTGATGTCCAGCCGGAATCTGGCATCCTGTAACAAACCCATTATTCCATGTCCTGCACTCTGGGATGATCGAGACGAGATCCTGGCCCTCCTCTGTGTAAACATGCCCAGTTGTTTCAGTCTCTACTCATAGGGCTTTGTTTCCAGACCCCTGATCATCCTCATTGCCCTCCTCTGAACATGCTCCAACTTGTCTGCATCCTTCTTGAAGTGTGATGCCCAGAACTGGACGCAATACTCAAGATGAGGCCTAACCAGGGCCAAATAGAGAGGAACCAGTACCTCACGTGATTTGGAAGCTATACATCTATTAATGCAGCCCAAACTAGCATTTGGTTTTTTTTTTACAGCCACATCATACTGTTGGCTCATATTCAGCTTGTGATCTACAACAATTCCAAGAACCTTCTCCTTTGTAGTATGGCCGAGCCAAGTATCCCCCATCTTGTAACTGTGCATCTGAAAGTATAAGCATTTCTATATAAAATACAAAGTGAAGGCCAATAAAACATACAATAAAGCATTTAAATTCATGGCAGTAAATCACACAATACTGAAGGCAGAGGAGAAGAGCAGTGTTTTTAATTTCTTCTTGAAGACTGTCAGAATGATCTTGAGTGATGGTTAGGAGAGAAGTGCCACAACAGAGAAGCCCATGTTTCTTGTTGCCATTCCACCTTGCCCCAGAATATAAGGACACTCTGAGCAGGGCCTCCAAAGAAGACCTTAAGTAAGACATGTTTATGCAGGAATGCATTGGCAACAGCTTGAAACAGATACCTGCAAGAAATTACGGGCTGTTTTTTGGCAGGAAGGAATAGAGGATCATTTAAGGCTGAGATGCAGTAAATTGATACAGCCCCACCATGCTGTAAGTCCCACAGTTGGGGCTTCTTAAAGTTTACCCAATGCTGTTGTAGCAGGAGGTACCCATGTTGCTTGACAGGATAGCAGGACATTATTGTAATACTAGCAGTGCCAACAAAGCAGCCATGGTGCAGCCATGATGGAACACCTTGTCGCCGTCTCTTCCCATCCCATTTAATTCACGTTTCAGGGCATGTGCAAAGGGGTTAGCTAAATCTGACATCTGCCTAGGAAGAGAACCCTTGATGGTTTTGTGGGTTGAAGTGGTGGTTTGTTTTATTAGGCCCTGCTCACTTACATCTTCATTTGTTAGCAATTATCCTGCTGGAAAGATTATTCTGTTTCAGCTTGTATGTTTGAAATTTAGTGTTTATAACAGGAAGAGATCAAGTAAGGTACAAGCTATTGTTCTTTTTCTTTTTTGAAGAGGGAGCTTTTTTACACTTTGGGAAAAACTACATTACGCAATCAGGAGAAAAATATTCAGGGGCAAGCTTCAGGAATTGGGGTTGTATGCTGTATACAACACAGGATTGAAGCATTCTTGCTCATGTAATGGTGGAATTTTTATACTGTTGCTATACTGTTGAAGTTTAATTGTTTCAATTGTAAATATGGAAGAAGTTGTTTATTATTGCTATGAAACCAAGGCAAACATGAGCCAATAAAACACAAGTGTCCTAAAAGTGCTTAAGTGTAACTGAAAAATACTGACTCTAGGGTTACCAGCTGATCTATTGACTTGTCAAATATTTCCACATAGCCACCTATTTGAATAGAATCAGCAACCCACAAAAAGCACTCTAAGAATGCCAGGGCAATGGTCCCTCCCTCCTCTGGTGAGTGTTTTTCTTCTCTGACTCAAGGGAATGAGCTGATAGCATGAGGCTTAGCAGGCTTGGTTTGTTAACATGATTAGCACAAATTCTGAAGCAGGAGTTGAGAAACTGTGGCCCTCCAGATCTTGTGGAATCCCATCAGCTCCATCAAGCATGGCCAGTAGTCAGAGATTATGGGAATTCTAGTCCAGCATGTTCTGGAGAGTCACAAATTTTCCATCCCTGTTCCAAAGTGTAGAGATATAGGAAGCTGGGCAAGTCCAGAGCCAGTGTGTAGTCGTGGTTAGAGTGTTCAACTGGGACTGGGTAGACCTGGCTTCAAGTCCCCACTCAACCATGGAAGCTCACTGGGTGACTTTGAGCTAGCCACTGACTCTCTGCCTAACCTACCTCACAGCATTGGGCTCCTTGGAGGGAAATGCAGGATGTAAATGTAGAATCATAGAATAGCAGAGTTGGAAGGGGCCTACATGGCCATCGAGTCCAACCCCCTGCTCAATGCAGGAATCCACCCTATAGCATCCCTGACAGGTGGTTGTAACAAATAAATAAGATCATTTGGGGAATGGGTGGAACCAATGATCTTATCTTTGTTATTTGGAACTAGGTGGGTTCCAAACTAACTGATGATGATGATGATAGGGAGTGCAGGCTACATTTGATTCTTTTCTTTTTAATCTGCAAGTCACAGCAAATACCTCCAATTCTAATGCTTCAAACTTATAGTGAGCATGTAACCCCCATATTACAACAGCTTGGAGGTCTACCAGTCTATTTACGGGCACAATTCAGTATCAAAATACTAGTTATGATCTGCAAAGCTCTACTCGACTTGGGACCAAGTTATCTGATATAACACATCCTCCCATATGAGCCTGTTCAGGCTTGCAGATCTTCAGGAGAGGCTCTTCTTTCTGCCTTGCCAACTCCTGAAGTGTGTTTGGTGGGAGTCTGAGCTGTTCCCAAGTTCTGGAACTCCTTGCCGGGGGAAGCTCATTGTGCCCCTTCTCTGATGGCCTTTCACCAGCAGGCAAAGGTGCTTTATTAAGAAAGGCCTTTGACTGACGTCTTTATGTTGCAACCTCCTCCGCTCCTCATTAGCCAGCAGTGAAGTGTAATCTATCCACGATAGTGCAACATGTAGTAGTATTGGAATAGCATGATGGGATTGCCCTCCACAGTTTATCGTATGCATTTCTGAAACAGATATACATTTAGTCAGCTTGAATAAAGTGATATAACAACAACTCTGGCTTTATCTGTGTTAATGAAAGCATGAAATGGTTTTTTTTAAAAAAAGTTCTGATAAAATGCATTTCATGGTGTTTGACGTATTTCCTTCCTAATTTTCAGGAATGCTTTTTTTTGCTCCTCTGCTCACAATTATATTTTGATTAAAAACCTCCATTATACAAGGTTTACATTTTCTGATAGAAAACTCAAAAGTAGGGAAAGTACAAACGCTGGCATATAAGACGCCTACTTGATGGCTAAGTTCAGTTTGATTTTAAGGATGTAATCCCAAGCGAACTTACTAAAAGGCTAGTTGGGAAGAAATGCAAGCAGCTGGCAAAAGTACAGGAAATCCAGTTTCTGTTCTTAAAAGATGCCCTCTGAATCATGACTCAAGCTTACAGAATGTAAGTTGAACAGTTCTTGTATGTAATTCTTAAAATGGGAGATGCGGGACTCAAGAACCCTTGGAAGCAGTAGGCTTTCTTCTTGGATGTTATCTATAATTCCAGCAGGGGGAGGGTGTGTATGTGTGGCTGTGACTACTTTGCACATGCATAGAAGTGTTCCTTTATTGTCTCTATATTAGGGTGACCATATTTTGGAAACAATAAAGGAGGACAACATGTCCAGCCCCCAAGGGGGCATGCCCACCAACATGTCCAGCCCCAAAGGGGCATGCCCACCCAAACATGGCCTTGGTCACAGGACACAATTATGACAAACCTGTTCTACATAACATCTTAATGTTAAAATCAGTGGAATAAAGAACAGGTGAGACATTCATTGTATCTGAAATTAACTTCACTCATTCCTACTTTTGTAGCTTTTGCTGTACTTTGAAGCTTTTGCTATAATCTGATATGGTCTCCCCTTCCCTCAAATATCTTTTTTGACTGCAAATCCTTCATTGGATGACCATAGTCTCACCTTTCCTAACATTTAACATTCTTTCCCCATCACCTTTCTCATATCCATACTCACAGATTCAGCATACTGATACCACTGAACAAATGAAGCAATTGACAAGTACAGAAAAATCTAGTACAACAAACAAACGAACAAGCATTCAGAAAGATTATAAACTACTATTCCCCTGCAAACATTAGCCATGGAACAAAATGGATTAAAAGCTAGCACCTCTTAGCTTGTTTCAACTTCAATGAGACATAACAGTCAAAAACAACCAAGAAAAACACACCTACCTCATTGACATAGGAATACCTAATGACAAAAATGTTGCAGAAAAGGAAGAGGACAAGAGAGAAAAATATACACCACTGGCTATGGAATTTAAAGAACTATGGCAACAGGGGAAAGTTACAATTATTTCGTTAGTCACATCAGGCACCAGCATCACATCATTTTTTTAAATTTTTTTACAGAAAACCTTCAAAAATTAGGCCTATGAAAATACATGCACTCCAACATCTAGAAAGCAGTCATACTTAAAACATGTTCAATAGTCAGGAAATTTCTGAATCAGTAAAAGACAGCAGGATTTGGCAAAGCCCATCATGTTCATCTAGAAAAAACACCATGAGCAAGATGTTAATTTTTTGAATTTTTTTTTAAGAAGGATGAACAATTATTAGCAATTGTTACAAAATATACATTGTGCCAATTACTGTATTTCTTCGATTCTAAGATGCACTTCCCCCCCCCCCATATAAACATCTCTAAAATGGGGTGTGTCTTAGAATCGCGGGTCGTTTATTATTTCTTAGAATCAAAGCTTTTTTTCTGTTGGTGGTACTGAAATTAGTGTGCGTCTTACAATTGATGGCGTCTTACAATCGAAGAAATACGGTATATCAAACAAACTGGAGAGGAAGGTCTATGGGTCAAAATGCATTATTAAAAAAATGAATTACTATCTTCTAGTACCAGCTAGAGACCCACTTCTTTCTCTGCACTACTGAGCAAGTAGACACAAATAACTCAAGCAAGCGAGCCAAACCACAAACCACAGAGGATGGCTAAAAACAACTATCTATATGTTGGGAGAGAATTTTCTTCATGACTTAAAATTCCTGATCCCAAGTATGATGACCCAGCAAAAGTTTTAGGAAATCTCGCTCATATTGGCATAGGTTGAGATTTTTTGCTGGTCAGAATTTGGACTTGTGGTTTACGGATGTTTTTCTGTTTCAGAAGCTCCTGAAGAAGGATCAGGAGATCCGAAACGTTGAGCTTTTTATAATAATAGTCCGTTTACAACAACACAATTTTTAAAGATTGAAGATATACGTTACAAAAAATAAAAACCTTTTTCTATTTTTCAAACACTAGAGACTATCTCTTCTTTTTCATTGGATTCGCTTAGTGTTTTTCCCCCTCCTTCACTTGGACCAGAATTTTCATAAATCATATTGATTAAGAACAGAAAATGTGGTTCTCTTTCCCAGATACTAGTGGCCTGATTGCATATATTCTATGCAAGGGTAATAATGTTTCCCCTCTGCTAGAAATGCCTCACCTAATTACTCTGCCTGTTTAACAAGGTATGCTTTAAAAAAAAAAACACTGACAAATTGTAGCTCAGCATACTGTAGCAGCAAGCCATCACTTCCATGTAGCATGTGGCTGGCAGCATCAGTTCATTCCCTTTCTCTTTTTTATTTTTTATTTGATAACACAGAGAAGAGATTGGAAGCCAGCCACAATTTCTCTCCCATTGGCTCTGTCTGAGGCTAAACTGGCAAACAAAGGCTGCAACCCAATAATCCTTCCCTGGAAGTAACTCCCATTGAACTCAATGCCTCTGACTTCTGAGTAGATATGCACAGGATTGCACTGCGCATACTTGGAGAGATAATTCTCAGTCAGCAAATACATGCACCACATTGTGCAAAGCAACTTTCTTCCCCACAACTTTAATACTGTCTTTTAAATATTCCAAAGAAATTATTAGCATGATGATTTATTTTTATTTTTTAAAATAAAACTTACTGGGTGGCTAGTCGAGAAGGAACTGCTGCACACAGACACATCAGGGCTTCCTTCTCCTCCGATAGCCTGCTTGGTATTGGGTGCCAAGGAGGAGGATGTGTTCCAGTCCTCCTCCACCCCTTCAGATGGGCAATGGGAGAGCCTGGGAGCAAGAGGGAAATGTGCCCTGCGTGGTGATCCAGGCTTTTTCGAGGTCTTCTCTTCAGATGAGCAGTGGGAGGGGTGGGGAGGCAGAAGCAGAGCGCCCCAGCCTCTCTCGCACAGAGTTCCAGGAGGAGACATGTCCTCCCATCGCCTCCCGTGTGCCGATCTGGGTGATTTCTTGCCCTGAGAAATCACACCAGCCAAGAAAAGGTCTGGGAGGGGGTGGAGGACGCATTTCTGGATGCGCTCCTCCCCCGTGACAATCTGGCCATTTTCTTGGCCTGTGCAATTGCACAGGCCAAGTAAAAGGCCCAATCGACTTGGGCAGGGGCTGGGGGATGTGGGTGCCCAGTGTTTCCCCCTGGTAAATTGGGGGCCAGCCCTGGTTGCTCCGGTGATCCCCCATTTTACCGGAGGTCTCCGGGGTTTTCTGGGTCATCTGGTCACCCTACTATATGTTTAGGGGTGAGTCTTGGCATATTCTGCAGTTGAACCCTGGCTCAAATCTGTAGTATGGTCATAGTGTCTAGTTTCTTTATAACAGTGAGGCCAATGAATACTGATGTACTTATTCCATTGGATGGCTGTATAGTTACCAAAGTCCCAATTTCCAGCAACTTTTATTGTGTTGCTTTAGATTTAATTTTGTATAGTTTCAAGCATGAGCTTTATAGCTACAAAGGCTAAGCTCAGAAGGACAGGAAATGACAAGTAAATTTCTAAAAACAACTCAATCAAGGTCCCTTATGTCGGTCCTTTTACAGGGTCAAGATAAGCATACCACTGAACAAGTTGCTAAATTTCTTAATCACACAATCCTTACCAGATCAGTTATGGTGGCAGGATTTTCCTTTGCTTCTAGCACAGAACTTTAAGGAGGCTCATGTAATCATACTCCGTTTTAATTTCATGTATTTTAAATATTTTAAATATTTATTATGTGTTTTATATGCTTTATATGTTTTATTAGTCTGTTGGTCTGTAATAAAAGGAATTGAAATTGATTGGCCAAAACCTGCAGGAGCTTCTGCAAACGCCAGCCAAGTGCACAGCCAACTTTGCCCTTTCCCCTTGCAGGGAATGAGGAGCAGGACTTCCTTTTGCTTCTAGTACAGAACTTTAAGGAGGCTTCATGCAATCATACTCTGTTTTAATTCCATGTATTTTAAATGTTTTCATATGGTTTATTGGTCTGTTGACTGTAATAAAAAAAAATCAAGGTTCTGGATGTTTCTGAAATTGGTTCTCTAACAGAAGGAACTTCAGACTTATCTTCTCATGAGCCACTTCACATCTGTCAGGATACAGGAATACAACTTGCCAAAAATAGAAAGGCTTTCCACTTCTCAAGTAGTGCATTTAAATGGTACATAAACTTGGAATGCTAATAACGAGGGACTGATCTACACGTTCATGAAAAGCAAATGATGCAGCCATCTTGGAAGTGAATCAGTTTAGAATGCTGGCAAGGGGCTGCATGTTTGAAGAGTCCTGCACTTTGTATATGCTGTCTGTAGGAAAGTAGCATAGTAGGAAGGAGAATTCCAGTTAAATGAGATTTAAGAAGATTTTCCAGTGTCATAAAGCCTATTATAATCTTATTTTGCTTGTTTGTTTGAATTATATTGCTATTAAAATCTTTAAAAAGTGAACCACATTAATTTCATAGGCTGCAATCATAGGCATGACCATACCTATGATCATAGGTAAGATCATAGGCATAGGAAGTCCATTTTGTTCAGTCGGTCTTACTTCCAGTTAAGTAGGAAGAGAGTTGCAACTGAATATTTCACATTTTTCAGGTAGCCATTTTGTCAGTTTAGATATGGATCTTGTAGGTAATATGTAGCCATCATGACCATACATAGCCTTATCCATGAAGAATTTGTTCAATTCCCCTTTAAAGCTTTCCAAGTCGGTGGCTATCTTGTAATAGTGAATTCCATAGTTCAACTATCTATGCAATTCTAGGCTGACCCACTAACCAATACATAAAACTGGCTTTTCTAGATAGTCTAGTTTAGCTTTAAACAGCAATCTATAGCTTCTCTTCTGACTGACCTTGAATTGTTTGAATAAAACTAGAATTCCTTCTATTACCATGTATCTATTTAAGGGATTAGATGGTGCTGTGAGAGATGAGCTCCAAAGTGTTGGCTTTCTGATGACATGTATGAAATTAGATGCATATTAATGCATGATTGAAGGTCTATGTACATGTGAAGGCCCAGGAAAAAACTTTTCCTGTTTTCCTGAGGACTTTTTAAATCACTTGCCAATGGAAAAATTAGAAATGCTGGGGAACCCTGAAAAAATCCTTATGAAATATTTTCTTTTTTGGAACAAGTGAAATGCTTTTAAAGATATTTCTAGTGTAGATATTAAAATGCACAATAGAGATCAGCTTGAGAGAGAGAGAGAGAGAATAGTATAAAGCATGAGGAAAGTCATTGCAAATACTAAAGCAGTGGTACATCCCCTCAACTTGGTAACACACTTGTGAGAAAATTTGTTCTAGTGCATTCAACTTATTTATATTATTTTGGTTTTCTGAAAAACATCACTCCAGTAAGTATAATGAAAGCAATAGCTATGGGCTCATCTACACCAAGCAGGATATTCCACGATGAAAGCGGTATATAGTAAGACCCCATCCTGGGGTCATCTCTGTTCATGTAAATGACACAGGATATCCCGGGAGCAGGCTTACATATTAGAATGTAAGCCTATGTGGCAGGGTCTTGCTATTTTATTGTTTTACTCTGTACAGCACCATGTACACTGATGGTGCTATATAAATAAATAAATAAATAAATAAATAAATAAATAAATAAATAAATAAATAAATAATAAACCTTAGGTCTAGCTAAGGCCTGAGTCTCAGTGGGCCCCAACAGTTGTCAGTGTACTTCAATACCGCTATAAAGCAGTAGTGTGGCTCCTGCCTTTTATATACCCCTTTCATAGTGGAATATCCTGCTTGGTGTAGATGAGCCCTGTAACTGTAAATAAGTGTCAAGATGGTATAGGATAATTTACTCTGACTAGCAGCCACTCTCTATCATCTTGAGCAGGACACTGCTATCTGAGATCCTTTTAATTTGATATAAGGGAGACTGAACCTGGAAACTTATGCATACAAAGCAGGGTCACTCCCACTAAGCTGTGGCCTCACAGCCTAGCTTTTTTATACTGTTGTTCACCTTTAGAATACTCTGTACGTGTATAAGTGAAGGGGCCTGGCTCAATGGTAGAGCACATGTTTTGCCATCCCTGGCATGTCCAGGTAGGGCAGGAAAAATTCCTGCCTGAATCTCTGGAGAGCCTCTGCTGCATATCAGTAATCTTCAACCTTTAAAATTCCTGGACCCATTTTAAATCACAACCTTGCAGTATGGGACTTGCTCTTAATTTTGGCATCTTTCTTCTTAGTGTTTCATTGTTCCACTAACTTTGGGCATGTCTACACCATCCATTTATCCCGCGATCAGCTCGAGGTCGTCCCTGAGCATCCAAATGATGCACAGGGGATCCCGGGGTCAACCAGAGATGACCACTCACTTTCCCTGGGATAAAATGGACTACTTTTATCCTGGGTTTTCCCGCAGTCCCGGGACAACCCAGACTCCCTGGGGCTGAACCCAGGCTCTCTAGTGCAACATTTGGTCCAGTGACTATGGACCATAGGAGATTTTATTTCATAAAGTACAAATCCTTGGGGGTGGTGATGGAGTTTAATAGCATTGTTTGGAAATCCTCCTCAGAGTAGAAATCACTGGCTAAGGCTTCTGGGAACTATTCTTATTCTGACAGAGGTTAAAAAGTAATTGTTTTCATATAAGAACTTCTTAATGCTTAAGTTCCTCAAAGAATTTTTTATTTATTCAGTACATTTTAGATCACTCAGTAACTGAAGTTCTCTGGGCAGTATACAAATAAAATTAAAACGTTATTGGATACTGAGAGAAAACTGAAGTGGTAAAACGGCTTAAGGTGACAGGAAGACAAGCAGACGTGGCAATCCATATATTAGGAACTTAGGAAGCTGCCTTATGGACCACAGTCAGACCACTGGTCCATCTAGCCCAATATTGTTGACACTGGTTTTTTATTCAATCTATACATCTCTATTCACAAGAAATAGAGCTGATCTTGAGCAACTTTTGTTAAAATAGTGCTGCTGTAATTTCATTGTATGCTGGAGGCACTTCTAGGCCTAGTTCTTACTGAGATAGTGAGCCTGTGCTTGGGTCATACCACTGTGTGTTGCAGTTTGCAAGAATGAGCATTCCCATACAAAAAATGGGTAGCTTCTAGTTGTTGTGGCTTGGTTGAACAGCATATTTGAAATGCAGCTGTTTTCCGTTTTTCGCGTGAGAACTCAGACATTGAGCTTCGAACCAGGAAGTCCCAGGTTCTATTGACTCCTTTGCCATACATTTGCTATGTGGCCTTAACTAGGCTACACTCTCTCAGCTTTGACCTTCTCTGTAGTATGAGGGTACTAATAATGGCTTACCTCACACAGCTGTAATAAGGTTTACAACAACGTAAATTATGTGAAGCACTTTGAACTATACTGATTCAAACAGCGAAAGTGACACATCAAATTTTCTAGATAGGCAATTTCCAGATTCACATTGGGAAAGCCATTTTAATGTATTCCAGGACAGAAGTGAATGGGGCTATTGAAATCCATGGGCATAGTGTTGTTGTTGTTTTAAAAAATCACTGAGATTGGCTACCACCACATCCACTCCTCAGGTCTTATTTCGTGTGAAAAAGTCTATATTGTTTTTCTGAAATTTTAAGTGTTTAAAATGTAGCTCTGTCAGTGCACGTTCTATTACAGCCCATTGTTCCCAAATTGCAAGCTGTGTGGTGGTGGGTCCGAGAGTAGCAATGTAGCCAAGTGTTTTTTATGCACCTGCTACAGTTTGGGAAGCACACAACCAGCTTTATTTCCATATTATTACATTAGGGCTTCTCTAATAAAGGCTTTGAGGCTGAGTAGATGGCATATTAGAAGTGGGGCTGAGCCTGGATTGGATTTCCAGCCCCAAAAAGCTTCTAACAAAACATCACTTACATTGCAGCAAGGGTCAAGGCGCTTCAGTGGGTTCCTCAGACTTTCTCCCATACAAATCTAGCACTTGGTTGCTTATAGAAGCTTCATGTTCTTTTGACTTATGCAGACATTGCACTTTAAAAACATGTTAAAATGTAATTAAGGTCCAAGTTAGAGCTGCTAGCTTTTGTTTGGGGGGTGATGCTGGTGTCCAGTCACAGCTACAGTAAAACTTATCTTGGATTTCTCCATCAATTTCTTTCTTCCTTTCTTTCTTTCTTGCATTTTTATACCGCCCAATAGCCGAAGCTTCCTGGGCAGTTCACAAAAATTAAAACCATTCAGAGTATAAAACAAACATTATGAAACATGATATAAAATACAATATAAAAGTGCAACCAGAATAAAATCCTGGTTCAGCGCAGAAATACAAATTTAAAATACAAATTTAAAAAGCAAAGTTAAAATTTAATTTATAGACTTTTAAAATGCTGAGAGAAAGGTCTTCCCCTGGCGTCTGAAAGACTATAGTATAGATGCCAGGCGAACCTCCTTAGGGAGCTCATTCCACAGCCGGGGTGCCACAGCAGAGAAGGCCCTCTTCCTGGTAGCTGTCTGCCTTACTTCCTTGGCAGGGGCTCACAGAGAAGGACCCCTGAGGATAACCTTAGTGTCTGGGCAGGTACATACGGGAGGAGGCGTTCCTTCAGATAGCCTGGCCCCAAGCCGTTTAGGGCTTTAAATGTTAATACCAGCACTTTGAATCGGGCTCGGACCTGAACTGGCAGCCAGTGAAGTTGGAAAAGGACTGGCATGATGTGGTCTCGTTGGCCAGTCCCTGTTAATAAACATGCTGCCCTGTTTTGTACTAGTTGAAGTTTCCGGACCGTTTTCAAAGGCAGCCCCACATGTAATGCATTGCCATAATCGCAACGAGAGGTTATGAGAGCATGGATAACTGTAGCTAGGCTATCTCTGTCCAAATAAGGGTGCAGTTGGTATATCAGCCTAAGCTTTGTGTAGTACATAGAATCATAGAATAGCAGAGTTGGAAGGGGCCTACAAGGCCATCGAGTCCAACATCCTACCTTGAAAGGGGATGGAAGTCGAAAAGTCTATTGGAACCAGAAATTGGACATTTATGCTTTGAACATGCTAAGCCTCTATATAAATGCTATGAATTGTGCCCAGTTTGGTTGGATTTATAAAAATAGTTTTGATCAGATCTTGGCTTATTTGGTACAATAATGAAACACATTGGCATTGTGTAAGAGTCACACAATATGATATGCTAAATACATAGTGTGCAGCTAACCCTCTCTTTCTTTTTTACTCCTCACAGAGCCCTGATCTATACTGGGAGCACTGTGCACAGGCAGGGAAGGTTTAAATCTTTCCCCTGCCACTTGTTTTCTGAAATTCACTTGGGCCCTAAAAAGACGAAGAAAAACTCTCATTGGCTCCAACAGAGTGGTTCCCTGTCTTTGTGTGTGTGTGTGAGGGAGTGAATTTTGAAAAACAAATGGCTGGAGCGAGAGGAGATTTAAACAACCCCATGCCATGTATGGTGGTCCCAATCCAGATGAGGGCCCACATGCATTCTTCTGAGTAAAAATGAAAGAGAAGGTCAGTTGCAAGCAACGTAATTAATGTATTGTGTTGCTTGACCGTAAGAATCACTTGCTGGTATAGCTATAATTTGTTGAAGCATCTAAGGATTACCCTTTTAATAAAGTAGACATTTTTAGTTAAGATGTAGATGATGTGCAGTAAGCCTGTCTATATTGGCTGGAAAACAGTTTCTGAACCTCAAAAACAATCTTTCCAGACATTTTTGCCATTCAACTGTGGGGCATATAAGGTAGATCTCCATGTTGGCTGTATTATGTTCAGCCACTATAATGCTCTTCTGTTGGGGACTGCACATAAGATTCCCCCCATGCCCCCTAGACTTGGTGCCTTAGTTCTGGCAGTGTGGGGAAAATACTGGCCATGGCTACACTATGCCTATATCCCAGGATCATCCCGGGATCACCCCTGGAGCGTGTTCAGAGGAGGGCAACCAGGATGATCGGGGTCTGGAAACAAAGCCCTATGAAGAGAGACTGAAAGAACTGGGCATGTTTAGCTTGGAGAAGAAAACATTGAGGGGAGAAATGATAGCCCACTTCAAATACTTGAAAGGTTGTCACACAGAGGAGGGCCAGGATCTCTTCTCGATCCTCCCAGAGTGCTGGACACGGAATAATGGGCTGAAGTTACAGGAAGCCAGATTCCTGTACATCAAGACATCAGGAAAAACTTCCTGACTGTTAGAGCAGTACGACAATAGAATCAGTTACCTAGGGAGGTTGTGGGCTCTCCACACTAGAGGCATTCAAGAGGGAGCTGGACAACCATCTGTCAGGGATGCTTTAGGGTGGATTCCTGCATTGAGCAGGGGGTTGGACTCGATGGCCTTGTAGGCCCCTTCCAACTCTGCTATTCTATGATTCTATGAAATGACACACAGGGGATCCCGGGAGTAGGCAAGGATGACCCCTCCATTTACCTGGGATAATCCTTAGGTCTAGCTAAGACCACTGTCAAAACTCAAGAGTAGCACAAATGACATCTGCCCATTGCAGTCCCATCCCTGGCTTCTGTTAGCAAATCGTATCTAGGGGTGCGGGTGTCCTTGTTTAGTTAATCTTTTTTATTTGGGTTATTCTGGAGAGAAGAAAAAGCACTGTGGCATGCAGATTTGGAATGTATATTCCTCTGGAAGTGTGAATACCTGATGCAGGAGCAGAAAACTACATGTAATCATCAGGTATAGTACTCTGCTCGTACTAAAGCTAACCTTTATTTCTTCTTTTATTAGAAACATACACAATGCACTGAGAAATTGGTGGAAAAATCTACCTAACTATAAGATGAAAACAAAACATTTGTTGTACAAAAACCCAGGAATGGCTGGCTAATTTGAAACAAGGGCAAGGCGCTGTGTCTCCACCACTTGAAAGTGTAAGCAACGAGAGGCTGTTGAATACCATGGTAACACTAATAACAGAAAAGCTGCAAAACCAGACCTTGGATGACCTAACATGTAAAACAGTGAATATTAATCTGGTAAGACAACCTCCCTGTATTTGTTCAATATTCAGCTCTCTGTTAACAAAGAATTTGCACGTTGGCAAGAAAAAAATATTCATAAACATGGAATGAGGGATAAGAGCTGGAAAGTTAGGGGACAGTCATAATAGTTCTTTCTAACTTGTTAGGACTTTCCACCCATTTCCTGGAACAAATTTTGAGCTGTTCTGTAATTTTTCTCAAGCCTGGATCTTTTTTTTACAAAAACAAAAACAAAAACAACCCCTTTTGTTGTCTGGTAAGACAACAGAAAGTATAAAATACATAATATACTGATTAAAAACATAATATACATTGTTAAAACATCCTAAAAACATTCTAAAAGCATACTAAAAGCATCCTAAAATTCCATTGGATATGCCTGCCGGAATAATAATAATAATAATAATAATAATAATAATTTTATTATTATTATTAAATTATTATTTATTTACTACGCATTGAATGTGCAAATCAGGCTCTTGGAGAGCTAGAGCCATCTTGTTGATCAGACTTGGGGAACTGATAACTATTTATATAGAACTTTATATGATGGGAGTATTGTACAATATTAATATTTCTCTTATTGCAGTTCTCATCTGAGAAGCAGAACAAAAGTAATAGCCTGTTCCCATTTGAAATCAGTGGTAAGTTCTAAAATGTTGAAGTGTCTTTGAGGTTTTGTTGAATGTTCTAAATATTATGAAGAAATATTGGGCCAAGTTACACAAAGCGTTGGTCATCTTTGCCCAGTTTTGGGATTTTTTTGCACTGGATAGCTTTACATGTATATTTTGCATTAAAAGCTCGACTGCATGTTGTGATATGGGTTAACTTCATTGTGGAAAAATGTATCGCTGCCATCTTCTGTCAGACTCTGAAGACTGCTCAAAAGATACATTGTGTGCTTCTTCGAGGGATGCACTAGTTGAATAGCACATACTGTTCACCGTAGAAACAATATTTGCAGGTTGCCACAATGTAAACATGTATTCGAGGAATTCCTAATTTGTCATAAGCATTGTACTTAGAATAGGAAATTTGTGTGAAATCAAATGAAACATGGCATTAGGGGCTTTGGGTTTTTCACTTGCTTGGGTTTGTAGGAAAGTAATTGTTACCAGCGTGCTAATACGCTGCAGCTCTAGACGTGGCAGGTTCTAGAACTCGGCACATAGGATCAAATCAAAAGCAAATCTAAATCTGTTTGGGAGTTCTAAATTTCGAGCGCCCCCCATTTCTAGCACTCCTAAGGGGCAATTAGTATTCACCCGACTTCATGCTGTGCAAGAGGAGTTTGCATTATCATGAAGCATTAGAATGGTGGTGTGCTCAGGAAAGGGTTTATTTATTTATTTATTTATTACATTTTTATACCGCCCAATAGCCGAAGCTCTCTGGGCGGTTCACAAAAATTAAAACCACAAAAAACATCCAACAGGTTAAAAACACAATTACGAAATACAGTATAAAAAGCGCAACCAGGATAAAACCACACAGCAAAGCTGATATAAGATTAAAATACAGAGTTAAAACAGTAAAATTTAAATTTAAGTTAAAATTAAGTGTTAAAATACTGAGTGAATAAAAAGGTCTTCAGCTGGCGACGAAAGCAGTACAGTGTAGGCGCCAGGCGGACCTCTCTGGGGAGCTCGTTCCACAACCGGGGTGCCACAGCGGAGAAAGCCCTCCTCCTAGTAGCCACCTGCCTCACTTCCTTTGGCAGGGGCTCACGGAGAAGGGCCCCTGTAGATGATCTTAAGGTCCGGGTAGGTACATATGGGAGGAGGCGTTCCTTCAGATAACCTGGCCCCAAACCGTTTAAGGCTTTAAATGTCAATACCAGCACTTTGAATTGGGCCCGGACCTGGACTGGCAGCCAATGAAGTTGTAAAAGGACTGGCGTAATGTGATCTCGCCGGCCAGTCCCTGTTAATAACCTTGCTGCCCTGTTTTGCACCAGTTGAAGTTTCCGGACCGTTTTCAAAGGCAGCCCCACGTATAACGCATTGCAGTAATCCAAACGAGAGGTTATCAGAGCATGGATAACTGTAGCTAAGCTATCTCTGTCCAGATAAGGGTGCAGCTGGTATATCAGCCTGAGCTGATAAAAGGTGCTCTTTGCCACTGAGTTCACCTGTGCCTCAAGTGACAGTTCTGGATCCAAGAGCACCCCCAAACTACGGACCCGATCCTTTAGGGGGAGTGCAACCCCGTCCAGGACAGGGCAAACATCACCGCGCCGGACAGAAGAACCACCCGCTAACAGTACCTCAGTACAGTTCATGCAGATAAGAACATTATCACAGACCCCTGGATGGAAACCAGTGTGTGTGTGTGTGTGTGTGTGATAATGAGATAGATAGATATATCCCCAAAGTTCTCAAGTAGGAAACCCCAGATGTAAAATACATACACATTCTAAACTATTATTTAAACTTAAGGCATGTTTTGGCTTCTTACTTACATTCTAAAAACTATTCATTAATGATATAAATGCAACAATTTATTTATTTTTAGCATTTATACACCACCCTTTAGCCAAAAAGACACCCAGAGCAGCTTACAAAGATAAGTATTAGGGCTTGCAGTCTAAATTTAAAGACATAACACACAAGGCTTGGGGAGGGAAAGAAAAGGCAAGTTCAGTTACAGTTCTTTAATTATTACAGTTATTGTGATTACAAATCCTGAAGCTTTTAGAAAATGTATTAAGTCTAGATGGTTTAGATGAAATTTATGCTATGTTTTATTGAATTGTTGGGTTTTGTCTCATTTGAATTTGTCGATAGGTTTTATTAGCAAATTGTTGTTGCTCATCCCTTCTAGCTGCCAGTGTATAGACAAGAGAAATTCTGTTGTAAATAATTTCTGCAGACGTTATTACAACCCCTTGAAGAAGGTCTAACAGAAAGCCAGAGGCCAAAATGTGTTGGGCTTGTTCACAATAAAGTTGTCAGGGCATCCTGAGATGTTTCTCACTTTTTCTTGTTCCTCTTGAGTCCTTTACCCACCTTGCAACCTAATGCTTATTATGAGCTTCTTTGGACACAGTCCCACTGTGGGAAAGCAGCATATAAACTAAGCTCAATTAGAAAATAATGAAATCAAATTCCTAACAATCAGATGGAGTATATTCAGATGTGAACCAAGCCTAAATTAAAAGGAAACAATAGGGTAACTATGCTTTGGATTTTTCCAGAATGTATAACAAAGGAAATCCACTAAGCAAATATTACTATCAGTCAAGCAAGCATAAAGCTACCAGTGTTGTGAGTAGGAATCGCTGATATGAAACACGAAATGTAGCATTTTAGGAGTAAGGCCAAAGTAATATGTTAAGCTTGCATTATAAATTACCAGCTGTTGTATCCATAAAAAAAGCTTTGCTGGGGTTATAATGTATTCCAAATCTTTACACCACATAAAAGTGTGTGTGTGTTGCCATGTTTTTACTCCTTGTGCCAGTATCATAACGGCCAATAGAGGAATGATGCTGTGGGAAGTAACAAATGATTTACTTAACCACATGATTGCAGATTCCATACATTAGGGATGCTTCATGGAGTCCTGCTCCAAGGAAAGTGAGCTTCCTCAGTGTTATTGGTCATACCTGAATTAGGTGGTGAATCCAGGACGACAGTGTCCTTTTGCTTCCCAGCATCTACATGCTGAGATTTTGGGCAGTAATAAACAGGTGAAGTGCCTCAAAATGGAGGAGGAGTAGGAGTTGGAGGAAAGTAAACTGATGCGCTGTAGAACAGAAGGTTTCAACTCCTGACCTCTGATAACTCGCATTTTGATACAACCACCCCCTAATAACATTAACTAGTGGTGAAGGGTTTTACTTCACGTTGTCCACCCTTCATAACATAAACTTCATAATGCTACTGACTTTAAAAAAAGACAAAAAACTTTTTTCTTTTTCATCCGTATTTCACCTCAACAGGAGAGGGCCCTTGGAAATCTTCACATGAGGTTTGTCAGGTCCGAACTGAACCAAGCAAGAATTCAGTTTGTTCTTTGCCGTTGTGCCCATTCAGTTCAAGTGGAGCCAACGTGGGTTTACACTGTCGACATGAACCTTCGGACCAGTCTCTAGTTTCAGGATGGATAAGTGAACTCAGTCTTCATGAGAACGCCAAACAGCCACTGACACCGCCTACAAAACGACACTGTAGGTCACTCTCTGAACCAGATGAAATAGTTCGTTGCCGATCACCATGGAAACCGGGTAGTTCAAAGATCTGGACTCCTGTGTCTAAGAGACGATGCAACAGTGGAGGCAGCGCTACTTTGCAGCGATGCAGTAGCCACGGAGGCACCACTTTAAAAGAAAGCACAACCATCAGCCTGGCTCACAATGGACCGCCTTTAAATAACGTATTCCAAATCACGAGCTTCAACACTTCACCAGTGCCCAGACCATCTTCTGCAAGTAGCGGCTTTGTAGACAGCAGCGAAGAAAGCTCAAGTTTAAGTTTTCGTTGGAGTTCTGGAAGATCTTACGACTTCAACCTGAGACGCCGCCTTTCCCTATCACAGGAACATATTACTGAAACAGGAAGCAGCTTGTCTTCAGCCAATAGCACTCCCACCTCCACACCAGAGCTCAGTCGGAGTCAGGGCTTGCTGAGGTGTCGCTCACAGCCATGTGTCCTGAATGAGAAGAAAAGCCGACTCAAGCGGAGACGAGAAGAGGATCTCCGATGGAATCGCCCCTCATTAGACTTTTTAAAAATGACTCGGGTGAGATTATCTGTCTCTGTCTGTCTGCATTATGATGTTAACATACCACAGTCCTTTGGGGTTTATTAGTCAATTCAATAATTCTTTTCTGACTCCCGTGCTTCAAACAGCCTATGAAATGCTTGCTGTCTTCTGTAGTGAGAATAAGTGCTTTCACAGCACAGCACATAGATGAAAAATGCCGTATTTGTTTCTGAAACTTTGAATTGGCTTTTATGGCAAAGAACCTAAGTCTATTTTCTTCAGTTAGCTGTGGAAACAATCATTGTAAAGAATGTAAATTCTTTTTTCCCAAAGCATGGAGCGGGACTCTACAAAGCAATGTCCTTAACCCAATTGATTGGTGGCATTGCACATACAATGCTTTACCCTCTTTAAAAAATAATTAAAAATATTTCTTTGCTATCTAAATATCTAGCAGGGTTCCAGTGTGATCCCAAAGATGGCTGCTTCTAAATTTACAGACAAAATGCGGATCTCAGGTTGGAGCTGAGGTTCAGGTGGGATGATTTGCCTTGGAGAGCAGCACCAGCATGCAGCGAACTGTGGCAAATGCTTAGGCCCCAGCAGGGCCTGCTGCCTGCACTGGACAGGGTGGGCCCCTCTTAGCCATTTTTTCTTGCTGCCCGGTGCTGAGAGGAACACTGGGTTGCTGCCATGAGCCACCTTGTTAACTTCCACACTGGACCCATGCCCCATGTGGTGTTGCTCTAGAGCAGCCTTCTAGAATCTGGTGCCTTCCAGATATTTTCGGGAACAACTCCCAGCATTCCTGACTATTGGCCATATTGTTTGCAGATGCCCGAAACATCTGGAGGGCACCAGGCTGCTCTAGAGTGACACTACATTAGGGCCCAGGCATATGGGGCATGGGGTGGGATTAGACGGCAGCTCCACTGCCTCTGCCTGAGTGCTGGGTGGCTGCAGCAAGACGATGGGCTCATCTACACCTGCAGCCCTTTGGGGAGTGGGGGAGGGGCAATCACAGAGTTTCCCACTTCCGGTATTGTCCCTCTGGGGCCACACGCCAGTGAGTTGCTCCGGAAGTAAAGAGGGACGTTCCGGGACACCGTTTCTTTTTTTAAAAAAAGAGAGGATTTTTTTGTGTGAAGGAATGATTGTTCTTTGAAAAACCCACAACAAACTTGGTGCTGGAAGACACCAAACGCCATCCCAAAGAAGGCGAAAATGCTCTCCCCCTCACCCCCTCACTCACCCCGCACAGCTCTGTGCCCGTTTCCTGAGCCCTGCTACTCTTGGGGGAGAGGGAGGACCCTGGGAGGAAGAGCCACACTGCCCACAGAGCTTTGGATGGTCCTCAGATGGTGGAGAAAAAATGGGGAAAAGGCAGGCCCAGCTATCCCCGGAGAACTGAGTGCTCGTCCCCGGTTCACCCCGGGATCAGATGTGTGTCATTTGGCTGCGTAGGGATGACCTCGTGACCACCCTGGGATAAATGGCAGGTGCAGATTAGGCCAACATGCTAATTTAACCCCATCCCTGATGTGTCCATAGCTGGCACTGTCAGGGCCCATGCGCTCAGGGCAAAGTTGAATTGGCAGCTTGCTACTTCTGCTTGGTGCTTGATTAAGAGAAACACAGGGCAGGCAACAGTGATGGTGGCACCGCTTCTTGCCCCACAGCTGCTTCCTGTTGCCACCACTGCCCCGAACAATTTGTCCAGGGCCTCTCAACCCTGGAGGCAGTCCAGCTTGTAGAGCAGCCTGTTCACAGCACAGAGGGGTCCATGGTGCTTGCTTAGATATGTATCATGAGATCAAAGATCTGGCCTTGATTTAGATAGCTGGCTACTCCCAGCTATCTACTCCCCTACTCTTGGGGGTGTTAGTACAGTGTATTTAAGAGTTGATTCAAAAGAGAAGTGATAGGCATTGGGGGGGATCTTTTTTCCTTTCCTTTCCTTCAAAAGGGTATCAGAATTTCATAAATAAGAAGTTGGTCCAAAGCTGCTTTGCAGGAGGCCCCAATACTCCCCACCCCCACAGATCAATCAAACATTAAGGTGGCCAGTACTAGTCTCCTCAAAAAAACAAATCAGCTCTCCTCGAGCCTGCCAATGAAGAAGCTGATTAACATTTGTATCCTGCACATAGTTCCTGGACTGAATAGACTGAAAATGGAAGATTGCTTTAATCTCCTAATACCTACACCACCTGTGGTCCACCAAGCTGAATGTGGGCCATCAATCATTTATGGCAGTCCAAGAAACCCCCCATTCTTGCTGCTTGCCTGGCACTGCAAAACTAGGTTCCAAGCAACTGCTATGCCACAATACATCATTGGTTGGCTGCATTTGGCTTAGTGGTCATTGGCCTTTAGTGTGATCTCACTTTCACTTAGTTTTCCATGCAAACTGCGTTCTCTCAGCTTAAGGCAGTGTTTCCTAAGGGGCCAGACCATATAATTTTTTTTCTTGTAAAAGCAGCCACTGAGCAGTTCTGATTTCGGCCAGGGCTACAGCATGGGGCGAGGGGGTTCAAACTCTTTATACTGTATTGATTCTCCAATTTAAATCCACCCACCCAATCTGAAGTTCCTATTAGCAGCAGAGGGCCAAAGTTACAGGCACAGTTTTTTGTGTCTATATGTTTTTCCCTTCCACAACAAATTGTAGCATGGGTCGGGATGTGTGGAAATGCTCATTTCCTGAACAGGACAGGTCTGCTCACCTGTCCTGATCTGGAAATGGGCATTTCTGCTATTTTCCCAGATTATTTTTAGAAGTGCAAAAGCCCCATTGCACAAGTGGTGGGTCCCATAAGTGCCTCAGGACCAGGAGAGTATCCCCATTGGATACTGCCCTAGTTCTCTGACGTTACATGACCCTGCTAACTGTGTTCCTACTAGCATGCTGGATGGCTCCATTTTGAATCAACTGAAATTTCTTAGCTTCTTTAAAGGGCAGCCTCAGATAGAGAGCACTGCAGTAATCCAATCTGGCTGTAACCAGTGCATGAGGCAGCTCTGCCCTATCCGGTTAGGAACACAGCTGGCAATAAAAGGTGTTTCTACCACGGATGTCATCTCTGTAAAGGAAGCACGCTCCAGCAAAGCTGGCTTTTCCAATTGCATTCCCTTTCTCTCGACATTCCTTCCCCGGCCACGCCACCTTCCTTTCTCCTGCCGCTCCTCCGGGACGCCTCTCCGGGATCTTTGGGGTCCCTCCGGGGCCTTTCCGCTCGAATGCCTGCAGCCGGTCTGCCATTTTCGCCGCTTCCATCAGAGTCGGGGGGTTCTTTTCCCCCACCCAAGCATCGTATTTCTCCAGGAATTGGCGGTAAAGCTGCTCTTTAGCTATCAGGTCCTTGGCCCCCTTCAAGTCTCAGACCCCCTCGGCATCCATCCAAGCCTCCATAGCCATCACCATTCGGGTGGCGAATGCGGCAAAAGTCTCGGGCCCCGGGTCAGTTGACGAAATTTCTGTCGGCAATGTTCCGTTGTCAGGGCAAACTGCTCCTTCGCCAAGTTTTTGAAATACAGGTAGTCGTGGCGCAACTCCCGTGGGATGGTTGCTATCATTTCTCGCAATGTTCTGGTAACTTGTGGTTGCAACAAGCTCATCCTCTGGGCCGGCAAGACCCCCAGCTCATCGCACGTGTCCTCAAAAAGGGCCGGGAACGCTCCCACATCATCTCCTTCCTGATACATGGGAAAAGCCCGTCGGTCAAAACACGGTCCTGGGGTTGCCCCCCCTCTCTCTCCATGATCCTTAGATGGCGGGACATCAGCTCCAGACATTCCGTGTATATCCGCTGAACGTTCCTTTCGTTGCTCTCCTCCCTGGCCCCTACACCTGGGCCATTCCTTTCTGCTTCTCTCGGCGGCCGAGGGGGTGGGGGCAGCGGCGTTCCTCGCGGCCGTGGGACCTGCACCCTCCGGTTGTCTCCCTCCAGCATCACTGCCAGTGCCGGGGTCGCCTGCATTCCAGAAGTGTCCCCTTCCAGCATCGCCCCTGGGAACGACATCCTCGGGTCAACTTCGAACCACGCTCTTTCCCGCTCCTCCTCTGGCCGCCAGAGTCGTGCTGCATGCCGCCTCCGGGCCCCTCCTTCAGAGCTTGGTGTCTCCTGCATCCCCCACTCGAAAGTGGACAGATGGGACTCCCCTTCCGCTCCCTCCTGAGGGTTTGCCCCTAAAAACTCTACTCCTGGAGCTTCCCCTCCCTGACTCTGAGCCGAACGCTCTACTCCTGGAGCCGCCACTCCTTGGTTCAAATCCATTTTGGCTGGCCTATTCGACTTTGCTTAGCCTGGGTTCCAACCTTTGCTCTCCCCTTCCTACCAGCGTATCGTTCCTCCGGATCTGTGTCGAATCCCACCGCTAACACCATGTAAAGGAAGCACGCTCCAGCAAAGCTGGCTTTTCCACTGGATTTTGCACAGATCCCAAGAACACACGCACACAGCTCCAAACTGGAGGGTTAGGCCCAAATTTATTGAGGATAAGAGTAGGAAATACAAGATTAGCATTCAACGGATAAAACATGCAGATACAGAATAAGAACCCAGTCTAAGCAAACTAAATAACTAAGTTGCAAACTATACTTCACCCAGCCATGTGGTCATCCAGCTCAGAACTAAAAGCCCCTTTCAAAAGCATACTCTTTATAGATAGTTTCCCCTGCTCCTTCCCCCCTCCCTTGCGAAGATCTTTCACACCTTCCCTGAGATGTTAATTTTCGCTCAAGGCCGACCGGCCTTGCCCCAAGCGGTTCCAGGATGTGCCAGAACGCCCACATGCAGCTGGTGCTTATCTGTTCCGCTCCTAAAAATCATAACAATAAAACATTTTAACATTTTAAAACATCCATTCTTTGTATGATTTAACCCCATCCTTACAATCTCAACTTCTAAAGTTGGTGCTGGGTCCAAGATATCCCTCAAGCTATGGACTTGACCTTTCAGGGAGAGTGTAATCTCATTCACAATGGACTGTATATCTCCATCCACATAAGGAGAATTTCCAATAGGCAACACTTCTATCTTGTCTGGATTAAGTTTCAACTTGTTTGCCCTCGTCCATCCCAGTACTGCCTCCAGAATATCCAGTACCCCCCTGGAATTGTTGAGAGAACATGAGGTAGAACTGGATACCATCAACCTGTTGGTGAAACTTCAGCCAAAGTGGTGATACACTTCACTGTTTGGGGGTGTTAGTACAGTGTATTTAAGAGTTGATTCAAAAGAGAAGTGATAGGCATTGGGGGGGAATCTTTTTTCCTTTACTTTCCTTCAAAAGGGTATCAGAATTTCATAAATAAGAAGTTGGTCCAAAGCTGTTTTGCAGGAGGCCCCAATACTTAAAAGTCAAGAGGAACCCCAGAATAAAAGCTCTGGGAAATTGGGTGGCTGGGTGGGGAGGGAATTGCATTATCCTTGTCTTTTTAGAATTTTACAAATAGAATTTTTTGGCAGAACATTTGTTGATGCTCTTCTCCAGCTGTGAAAATTATAACTTAAACGTGTTTTAAACTTAAAAGTGATGTACTAATAATTGCATGAAGCTTTTATGGACTGTTATTTTAGTATATTGATCTGTAGTTCATTGCTGAAAGAACTAATGAGAACCAGGCTGTCTGTATTTCTCATGCTGTGAAAAGGTGACCATCTATTAAATTCTTAAATAGGAGTACAGCAGAAATCTGTGGTGGTGTGGTTTTTAAATATTGGGTTAATTGACAATGTTGTCCTAGAGAGCTATACTAGTACATCTATACTAGTAGGTTTGTTGGATGGAGGAATAGATTCCTTGGATGGATGCTTAAAAAGTCTCTATAGATACAGGTTTCCTTGCTTCCTTCTTTAATGTATTGGTGTGGAGGGAGGGGCAGGAAATGCATTCATCATCTGTTTGATTTTAAGTCAAAGTGTTAAAGCTGCTACCCTATACACAGGTGCATATTTCTGAGTAGTGCTGTAAAGGATTGTGCTGTGAATTCTCTAAAGCTGTAGTCCTATACCCACTTGCCTGGACATCAGCACCATTGAACTCAGTGGGACTTACTTTTGAGTAGGCATATTTAGGACTGTTGTAAGGTTGCAGTCCTGTACATGAGGGCCGGGGATCCTTTTTCAGCTTGAGTGCTACGGTGGTTCCAGCCAAGCACATCAGGGTCCACATGTCACCAGTGGGCAGGACCACTCCCACTGCTGGCATGCATACGCATGCACATACCTGCACACACACATACCCGATTCCCTGCATTTTACACATTACATGCACACGGACACACTCTATTCATACCATTCTCTCTCACACACACATCACATAGCAAGGCCATTGGAGGGAATAGTTGTTCTCGTCCCACATTGGCAGTAAGCTCCAGCACGGAAAGGCAAGGAACTGTCCATGGAAGGAGAGAATGGTCTCCCTCCATAGGAAATTCACTGGCTTTCTTTGCTGTACTGAGAAGGCGTGGCAGGAAAAAGCTCTTATGTGCAATTAATGCCTGATTGGAGATTATTCCTTTTCTCTGCTGTGTTTAAGAAAGGTATCCTAATCAGAGATAATTGGGGGCTAATCAGAGATAAGAGCTTTCCCCCCGCCTAGGGAGTGGGGCAGACCAGTTCCAGAGCTCCTGTGGATTGGAAGTTTCCCAGCCCCAGAGAGCTATTGGGTGGTATAGAAACGTAAGAAATGAATGAATAAAAATGTCTGCTATACACATTTAACTGAGACCAAGTCCCATTGAACAAAATGGTGTTTCCTTCAGAGTAGACTTGCGTAGGTTTGCCCTGCAAATAACTGTCCTGCCAACTTGTGTACAAGCCTTTGGGAACATCTAATTTATTAAATTTGTACTCTGCTTTGTGCCCTACAAGTTCCCAAAACACTTTATAACCAATTAAAGGCAATGAAATTCAATACAAGATAACATTAGTTCAGAACCTCAAACCTTACAACTTGAAAATGTTTTTTACTGCTCCCCAAAAAGAACCAATGGAATACATCTGGTTGGTCTTCCTCAGATGGGAGTTCATAAACAGGGTTGCCATGCAAAGAGCCCTATTCCTGGTCAAAGGTGGCCAATTTCATGACAACTGAAGGGATAATGGATTGTATTTCAGTGTTCTGAAGCCAATGCCCCACTTCACTCTTCTACAGGATGTATATCTGCCCTATGATCATACATACCCTGGGGAATTGTGCTAAGGGAGAATTGATATTAAATATTAAATAAATAGAACAAAAGGAGAGGAAAAAGTGGTGTACAAAGACAGTAATTTCTTACTATATATGCCCAGCGCACTTTGATAGCAATCTCCCCCAGGAGGTAAACGCTCATTGTGTTCCTTGGTGTACTCCAAATGTTTTAACTGGGCTTCCACACTAAGATTCATGAACAACAAGCCTCTTCCACCCCCATTCCCCAAGGAAGATGAATGTCTGAATGCAGTTTCTATGTAATGACTAATTTTGTGCACCAGCTTGATGTTCTGCACCACCTTTTAATTTTTTGGTGCTCCTTTTCTCCTAACTCTAAATAGAACATTCTTTCTAAAGCTTCTTTTATCTAAAAACTTACTATAAAAAACCCAGCAACACAGGGGCAATTTGATTTAAAACAAATTGATTTAAATCAAGATTTAAATTGCTTATCTGAAGGACTCAATTTTAATGATGTAAATCTCATTTTAAATCACTAGTGAGGAAGATTCTATTTAATCATATTTTTTGTTGCTTAATATAACTTCAATATGTATTCAGAGATGTAGCTTTCATTAGAAGGTAGGTACACACTAAGCAATTATTTCTGGATTGTTTTCAGATTAATTTTAATCAAAAATGGGATGATAATTTGGTCACTTCAGTACTAAAGCAGAATGAACTTGTGAAGTCATTCAGGAGATGAACCAGCTCCATGATATTTTTCATTTGATGTGCCCGAGTCGCCACCACCAAACGGGCTTTGAAACTGTACTAATAAGATTGTTTATTTTTCTGATTAGTTTTCTTCTTTAGCAAACAACAACATTAACAAAACATGCACATGGATTTTTGAATGGTGAGTTATTTCAGTTTTTAGATAAATGTAAATTTCTTTAAAAATAAAATTGAGGTAATTTCAACCACAGCAGGTACAGAAACAAAATATTCCCAAATGGGGTTTCTTTTACAGCCTGCTGCTGCCATGTTAGGGATTTCCCTTCTACAGTGGCGGATACATGCAGCAGAAGTTTCCTCAGGAGTCAGGACTGCATGAAGGTGTCCTGTTCACTTTTGGTCTCACTTTCTATCCCCCGCCTTCTATCCCTTGCATTTATACCCAGACTCCTCCTCCTCGTTCAGATCTACTCCGTCTCCCCAAATTCTCTATTCATTCACCTTCCAAAAGTTGTATAATTGGTATTCATGATGATGTCTTTGACCTAGGCTCTTTTTTTTATGAATTGTTTTAAGAAAATTTCAAAATCAGATTTAAATTTTTTAAAAAATCTGATTTAAAATTTAAAAATCTGATCTTTATTTTTTTATTTTAAAAATCATTGGTTTTTTTATCAATCCTGCAGCATCAACATCTTTGCTAATTTGTAGTAATAAGGCGGTGCTTGCTTTTCTAAAAAACATGTTTGCTAATCTTGAGTAAGCACACTTGATGAATTTCTTTGCTGCAGTTGGGAGCTGGCGCATTGCAAGGGTGATCTTTATTGCAGAAGCTCATGTGTGCATGTGCACGTATGCATGTACATGAATGCACACACACACATACATGAAGCAGATTTTTTTTTTGCAATATTTATAATCCACTTCTTCCAGTGAAAATTGCCTAAGACCACCATGTATGATGTAAAAATGAACAATTGCAGTGTGTTCCCCCACATATGATATGGTACTGGGTTATAACCAAATTCCTAAAATATGACCTTTTGTTAGTTGTGTGCTCAAACAGTAATCTATCAACTCCTTGGTGGCCTAATAAACTAATAAACCAATGAAATGTACTAGCCTCCTTTTGAAAAGCTCATAGTACTTAAAAGCCACATCTGCTTTATATTTATGGACAGTTCAAGACAATGTTTAAACCTTGATTTATGTGCATTAAACCTTTTCATTACCACAGTGCTTTGTGGTTAACCATGTTCAGCTGTGGTTAACGCTAACCACATGCAGAATGCTAGCAGACAACACCATTGACGCTTTTGTGGTGAAGTTTTCATTAACCACATGCTAACCACAAAGCAGTTAGATGAGCACCTGAGTCCTCCAAATGCTCCGCCCCGTATTCCAGCAGTCCGGGCTCTAAGACACCTGGCAGTTGTACCCACCATTTCACTTAACGTCGTAACGGCGCTTCAACCTGGTAAGGGAAAGGGTAGATCAGTATGGGGTTGGGGAGTAAAAAAGGTGTATTTCCAGAAGGCGCCACTTTAAACATCATGTACCATACAAAAACTGGGGCCAATTAGGTAAGTAAAATGGTGGCCGCAGGACCCGTTACAACCAAGCAGCAGGCTGGAGCAGAGATTGAGCCCATAGGCTAGAGTGGCCAGGGCAATTTCGGCCTCTCTGTACTGGAAGCTCTATGATTTTGACCCGTTAACCACAGTGTGTGTCAGACGACACCTTAAACCAAATGTGCTGCTAACCATGATGCATAATGTGGTTAGTGAAGCTGACCACAGTGTGGTTAACAGGTGTACATGGTTTGTGCAAACACGTGTCAGACAACACTGTTAACCATGCTGCTTGACCACAAAATGGTTAACGGCATGGTTAACGGTGTCTTCCGAACAGGGCCAATGTTATCCAGCCCTTCCTGCAAGGAGGTCAGGGCAACATTTGTGGCATTATTCTCCCCCCCTCCCTTGCTAGCAGTCCTGAGAGATAAACAAGTTTGAAAGATTGGGCAAGTCATCTAGTGAGCTTTGTGGCCAAGTAAGGATTAGGAACCAGGAGCTTTTCTAGATGAGGCTTATTGCGTGCTTTGCTATTCCTCATTCACAGTTGCTTACAGGTGCTTTGACGTCATCCACCATTTTTGCTCCTGTGTTTTCAAAACACTTTCGCAGGGGGTTTGGGGGCAGGGAAAATCCAGTATCCTTTTGCATCGGGGAAACAAAGCACAATTCTCCACCAGTGTAGTAGTCTGCTATATTACAGTGCCAGCTAGAGGTTATGTAGGGGAAAGTACAGAAAGACAGGAAAAAACTTGTGCAGAGATCCGATCTTAATTCTGCAAAGAATCTGGAAACGCTAGCACCGGATTAAAAAGCTTTGTCTAGAAAAGCTCCAAGTGTCCCAGGCAAACTCCAACCCTAAACTGCACTGGCTTCTAGTATGCTTCAGTTACGTAAGCAGAAGATAAAATAAACCAAAACGAATCCAGCTTTTAGTGAGAGCTTCTAGAAAAGGAATCAGCTATAATTGTTTGACTAAATTTGAAACCACCAAGGGTTGGAGGAGTCCTCACATGCATTCCTTGTTTCTTTTTTTTTCTTTAAGAATTTTATTTTTTACTAATAAACATACGTACTAATAAACAATACAATTAAAGAAACAACCTAATACAATAATATTGCGATACATTAAAATCTCATATTTTCACTTAACCTTTTTAACATAATCAAACTTAACCTAAAAGTGCACCCCCCACCTCGGGACCTTATTCCTATTTCCAAAAACTCATAGTTTCTTCAGCTGGTGGTTCCCCACTTCCCTTAGACAACACAAATATTAGGAACTGTTTCCAGATTCCCTCAAAATCATTCGTTTTTGTTATAGCTCTTCTCATTTTAATATTACATGTCAATTTATCATTAATAGCAATCTCCCAGACTTCTTTATACCACTCTTCAATAGAGTATTCACCTTGTTTCTTCTTGTTGGTAGAAACATTCCATTATTATTATTATTATTATTATTATTATTATTATTATTATTATTTATATAGCACCATCAATGTACATGGTGCTGTACAGAGTAAAACAGTAAATAGCAAGATTCTGCCGCATAGGCTTACAATCTAATAAAATCATAGTAAAACAATAAGGGGAAGAGAATGCAAACAGGCACAGGGTAGGGTAAGCAGGCACAGGGTAGGGTAAAACTAACAGTATAAAATTTCATATAACAGTATAAAATTTCTACCAACACAGTAAAAATGGTGTCATGTGTTTTAAGATATAGATGTGATTTGTAAACATATTCTTGGATTTTGTCAGCTTACAAATAGGACCTGTGGCAAAATGTTGCAGGGAGAAGTGTTCCTGCTTAGGGCACCTTCTTCGAGGATACTCCATTATGTTCCTCCTGCCCCTGAGTTCCACTTTCCCCCATCCCAACAGGCATCCAGCATTCTGCACCCATTGAACATGTTTAGTCCTCATTAGGTTTTCTGGAGTTTGGTGTTTTTTGGGGGGGTGGGGTTGCTCCTTTAGGGTCCCCCATAAAGATTTCCCTCCAGACATGTTGTGATCCTCTTCTTGTTCATCGGTGATGCCAGTTACACACGGAGAGGCACTCAGAGAACTAAGTTTGTAATGCCTATATTGTCATTGTACTTAAATCCATGTGGTTCAGACAACTTATTTCTAACTTCCTCCTCCTCTCCCTTGCACCCCCTGCACCTCCCAGAAACCTACTCCAGGCTAGGAGTTAATGATTTGGACGAGGAGGTGCAGGGAATGCTGATCAAATTTGCAGATGACACAAAATTGGGTGGGATAGCTAATACCCTGGAAGACAGAAACAAACTTCAAAGTGATCTTGATAGGCTGGAGTGCTGGGCTGAAAACAACAGGATGAAATTTAATAGGGATAAATGCCAAGTTATACATCTAGGAAATAGAAACCACATGCACAGTTAAAGATGGGGGATACTTGGCTCAGCAATACTACAAACGAGAAGGATCTTGGAATTGTTGTAGATCACAAGCTGAATATGAGCCAACAGTGCAGTATGGCTGCAAGAAAGGCAAATGCTATTTTGGGCTGCATTAATAGAAGTATAGCTTCCAAATCACGTGAGGTACTGGTTCCTCTCTATTTGGCCCTGGTTAGGCCTCATCTAGAGTATTGCGTCCAGTTCTGGGCTCCACAATTCAAGAAGGACGCAGACAAGCTGGAGCGGGTTCAGAGGAGGGCAACCAGGATGATCAGGGCTCTGGAAACAAAGCCCTATGAAGAGAGACTGAAAGAACTGGGCATGTTTAGCCTGGAGAAGAGAAGATTGAGGGGAGACATGATAGCACTCTTCAAATACTTAAAAGGTTGTCACACAGAGGAGGGCCAGGATCTCTTCTTGATCCTCCCAGAGTGCAGGACATGGAATAATGGACTCAAGTTACAAGAAGCCAGATTCCGGCTGGACATCAGGAAAAACTTCCTGAGAAGAACAGTACAACAATGTACTTAGAACAGTACAACAATGGAACCAGTAACCTAGGGAGGTTGTGGGCTCTCCCCACTAGAGGCATTCAGGAGGGAGCTGGACAAACATCTGTCAAGTAGGCTGTAGGATGGATTCCTGCCTTGAGCAGGGGGTTGGACTCGATGGCCTTATAGGCCCCTTCCATCTCTACTATTCTATGATTCTATGAATAAGCACCCCCACCCCATTCTGCTAATGGAGGACATACTGTTGACAGGAAGGACAAATTTAATACAACTCACTGAAACAAAGAATAGTAGAGTTGGAAGGGGCCTATAAGGCCATCGAGTCCAACCTCTCCTTATTTTAGGGCATGGATGGATGCCCCCCCAATTGCTTTAAAGTTCTAATTAAAAAGGGTTGGGGATTGAAGTGCAGCAGTACAGGCAATCTGTTGGAGGAGAATACATGGGTTAGGAAGTGACATAGGCCACAGAGATAAGGTTTCTTAAATTACTCATTTGGTGTCAGTAATAACTCCAAATGCATAGCAGAGTTAGAGCTGAATAATTACAAGGGAATAATTGAAGTACCTGGAGTCTGCTCACAGTGCTGGTCTATAATGTGCCCTGGCAATGTAATGTTGTATGTCAGTTATAAATATGGTGTTGAAACATGGCATTGATGGCTTTCTGTATAAGTCATAAGAGAGCTTTGGCTACTGGGTGATATAGAAATGTAATAAATAAATAGGTCAACAAATAGATAGATCATTAGCCCATGTAGCATCAAGAATGAATACTAAGTGGTATACAGGGAAATAATTGTTCAAAACTCTTTTATGGTGTAGTTGTATAAATATTGGAGTATTCCATTTCTGATTGCATGCTTTTTAATTACAGACTTTAAAAAATTCAAAAAGTCTCTGCTCACTTGATTATGAGGATGATGACAGTGATGAGGCACAGATGAAGACCCTTGTCTCCTCTCCATGTGACTCGAATGACCTAATGAACATTATCACCCCCAGTTTCAGTCTAGAGAAAGAGCAGCCAAATGATGACAAGCATCATGGCTCCCAGAAAGCCACAGCAAGCTTCAGCACCAGGGCTTCCAAGGGTGTGGCTGCCAGGCGCGCAAGTGGAGAGGAGACCAGTGACTGTGAAAGCACCGAAGACGGCATTGAAGAGGACATCTTTCCTCTGGACTGTGAGGGCCTAGATCTTGAGCAGATTGAAAATAACTGAGTCAGTGGCAGGGTAAAAACCTAAATTTTAATTTTGTACCAGAAATGTTAGTGGACTATGATGCTTATCCCCGCGTTTCTGCAGCTTCACCGAGAAGGAATGTTTCATGAATGTTGATTAGTGCTGAATTTTAGATGTACACTTAGATGCTCTCAGAGGTAGTCTGTCAAGAAATCATTTGGATTTAGACAACTCCTAATACAAGTCTCTTGTCTCTTTTCTTTCCAGCTCTAGGGGGTGCACTCACTTGAAGCTCGTTTTTGGAAGGGCATTCAGTGCTGCAGTCTGGATGCAGTGATTCTATTGAGGGTTTAAGGTCTTTTGCTAAAGAGATTAACATGAAAGTGAGTTACATAACCAAATTGCTATCGAGCCATACATGATCGATCCAAAATATGTAACTGCCTGCTTGTGCAGTGAGTAGAGTTTTGAACATCATGTAGAAATGGCTTTCTATACAAGTGGGCTTGGTTCACACACCAGCGGCACCACTGAATATCCTCTGATTTGTGCTTGCCTGCCTTTGAATGGAATAAACAGTGTTTGAACCAGAGGTTGACACATACCAGGTTATACCTGATTCCCACATCAGCTCTTCTTAGAACTGCCCAGTCATGGGATCTTGTAGCCGGATACATGTGTACCTTCAGTTTATGTGATACTTTTTTCATGAGAGAATAGAAGGCATGAGAAGGCATAAGAATATTCACATGTAGGACATGTTGACAAATAGCACCTTGTATGAACAGCACTAAGACTTGTTCTGTCAAAACCTTCTAAAGGTTGCAATGTTCCTATTTGAACTGTTTTGTAGCTGAAGCAATGCTAAACTGAGTGGACTGGACTGCAAGTCCTTGCCCACTGCCTTGGTCATTATGTTTTCAGAGGAATGTATGACAAAAGCACTTCAACTTCTCGGAAGGGACTCTGGTATGATGAGTTTCTCAAGAGGTAACCTTTCAGCAATACTAGAAAGAAACTAGTCCTTGAATTAAATTACATTTTGCTTTCCTCTGTTGTCTGAATTCCAATGATTTTTATGTCACAATTTCTTATATTCTATATAGGATCCAGTTGGAAGTTGTTCACTGCTGACCTGATGGTTTTATGTGTGAAATGCAAACTTCCTAATGATGAGTTGGGGGCTGGCTAGTTGTAAATATGCCACTGAGCTGCTTAAAGAAGCTTCACCATTCAGTTGCTTTGGGAACACTAATATTAAGCAATGTTTCCTTCAGAAATATGCTACACACTTGACTGGGAGCCCTGATTGGGCCAAGAATCCAATCAGTGCACGCAAACAGATGTATTAAATATGTATATGAATGGACAAGAGAGGCTAGTGCCTCCAAAATAAATGAGGATAAAACAAGTCCCATCCACTCTGCCTTTCCTCAATTCTGCCCACCCAAATCTACACCAGCTGAGCTTTTCCTATGGAAGCCCCAACCTACAGTGGCAGGAAAATGGTTCTGAACTCATTAGGATGGACAAATATTTCCAATCTCAGATGTTATTAGATCCTACTTAACCCCATAATCCTAGATAAAGAATAATAGGTAACCTGATTAAGCAACTGACACATAAACATGATGCTTTTTCAACATTTATGTAGCCACTACTGATTCAACACTCAGTACCCATTTGTGAAGGAAGTATGTACACCCCACTTAAGCAGCAATGACTACAAGGCCATAGGTAGACGGGCATCCCGGGAGCAGGGGAGGGTTCAAGCCCGGTTTTTCCACGGTCTTGGGATGATCCCAAGATCACGGAATGTGGGTGTGGGTGTCGCGGTTTGTCCTGATTCCTTGTGATTCCTCGCGAGGAACCAGGACCAACGCATAGGGGTGGGGTGGGGTGAGCGGGGAAATTAATTTAATATTAAAAAAAACACCTTTTGCGCATGACTGTTCATGTACTTTTCTTCTTTAACAACAACAACAATGGCGGCCACGACGTCCTCTCCCTCCAAGGTTGTCACGCGCTGCGTGTAAACAGACGGGGGAGATGTCGCGATAAAAATATTGCGAGATCCTCACTCCTCTGTTGCGCTAGACCCGTAGGTCTAGAACAGTTCCTGTAACTGCTGGTCAGTCTCACATCAGTTTTGAGAAATTTTGGGACATTCCTTCTTACAGAACTGCTTCAACTCAGTGAAATTTGACGCTTTCCTTGCACGAACAGTATGCTTCAGGTTGTGCCACAACTGCAGAATTCATGGCTCTGTCAATGATGGCAAGCTGTCCAGGTCATGAGGCAGCAAAGCAGGCCCAAACTATTCTTGATGGTTAGATGAGATTCTTCTGTTCAAACTCAGTATTTGTTTTTCGCCAAACATAATGTTTCTCATTGAGGCCAAAAAGTTCTACCTTTGACTTGTCTGTTCAGAGAACATTGTTCTAGAAGTCTTGGGGATCATCCATGTGATCTTTAGTGAACTTCAGACAGGCAGCAGTATACTTTTTAGAGAGCAGTGGTTTCCTCCTGGCTACCCTCCCATGAGCATCATTTTTGTTCTGGTTTTTCCCCCTGATCATTAAATCATGAACACTCATATTAACCAAGGCAAGAGTGGCCTGAAGATCCTTGGATGTTATTCTGGGGTTCTTTTTGACTTCCTGGCTGATGTTCTGGTTTGTTCTTAGAGAGATTTTGGTAGGATGACCTCTTCTGTGTAGAGTGATTGTGGTCTTGAACCTTATCCATTTGTAGAATATCTCATAGAATCATAGAATAGTAGAGTCTGAAGGGGCCTACAAGGCCATTGAGTCCAACCCCCTGCTTAATACAGGAATCCACCCTAAAGCATCCTTGACAGATGGTTGTCCAGCTGCCTGCCTCTTGAATGCCTCTAGTGTGGGAGAGCCCACAATGGCCCTAGGTAACTGGTTCCATTGTCGTACTGCTCTAACAGTCAGGAAGTTTTCCTGATGTCCAGCCGGAATCTGACTTCCTCTAATTTGAGCCCATTATTCCGTGTCCTGCACTCTGGGATGATCGAGAAGAGATCCTGGCCCTCCTCTGCGTGACAACCTTTCAAGTATTTGAAGAGTGCTATTATGTCTCCCCTCAATCTGTCTGACAGTGAAGCCCCAAATCCTTAGAAATTGTATTGTAATCTTTTTTAAACCGATTAGCAGCAATAACTGCTTTTCTGAGGTCCTCAGAGAGGTCTTTGGATCATGGCATGATGTGTTTCCACACAACCTTATATTTTAAAGACCAAACTCACAAAGTTTCTGATCTTTTTATAGGGTGGGGCTGTTGAGTTATGGCTTTAATAGCTGATTAGTTATGGCACAGACTGGGATTCTGGCACATAACCTTTTGTGTTAAGTCTCTGTCTGGGCCTTCCAGAGACTAGCAAAGGTTGCAGCAGTTCTCAGCCAAGTCAGCAAAGACGTGAATTAAGACAGATTTGTGTAGGTTAAAATAAACCTTTTACTGGCAAATAAATATATAATTTAGTTATGGCAGTACAGATACAAATACTTACAAACGGTCAGTCAATACAGCTCACATCAAGTTGGGTAAGGGACATGGAAGTTATAACTAATGCAAATGAAAATACATTTACTTTTATAGACAATCTGTACAATGATGCAACTCCTTGCAACCCTTAATTGAAGACAATCAATTAGACAATTATTCAATTATGACACTTAATGTCCAGGTGTAGAGTTGACCTTTAAGTTTCTGCTGAGTCTTCTGTTCTTCCAGATCCTCAGCAATTAACAAAGCAATGGAAAACATAACCAGGATCCATTCCAGGATCCAACACCCCTTCTTATGTTTACACATTGATTTACAATAACACATTGTACAGTTATTTACACTTTTTCTTCCCTGAAACCTAACGTGTCACAAATCTCCCTGTGTTTGGTGGGACCTAGTGGTTTTGTGAAAATGTCTGCTAGATTCTCTTTAGACTCACAATAAACTAGCTTCAAAACTCCACTGGCTATGTGTTCTTTCACGTTTTGATACTTTATTGCTATGTGCTTCAACTTTAACTGTCACTGGCTTCTCCACCGAGACCCTAAAGTCCTTTTTTAATTGGATCAGCCAAGTAACTTCACCACACACCAGCACAATACTTAGCCTCACAGGAAAACGCCACAAACTCTTGCTTCCTATCTTTTCAAACATCATCACAAACCTGCTGAGAATGGCAACAAAAACAGACAAACAAAACTGTTCACTGAACATAACAACATTTCCTCACCACCAAATGATACAAGCCTGAAGTTGCTAAAGCTGTTTCCTTGCAGGTTGCTTCACATATCCATTTCCATGGGGCTTTTTCCCCTTTGCATTCCTGCATTCACATTGCTTAGCAAAAACTTCTGTCATCTGCTTGATCATTTTTCATACCTAGGAAAAACTCTTTTCAACAACAAGAGATTTAACATCTTGGAAGAAAATTCAATTTTAAACTACCTCCTTAACTTTTCTGGCAACCAGCCGAGGCTTGAATTTCTTCACCCCATCTCTAACTGCTTGCGTTTGAACACTTTCCTGCAGGTTAGAGACTTTTGCCCTGCTGGCAAACTCGCTTCTTCCTTAAAGACTCCTTTTTCTTTGAGACTATCTAGCTCCCTTTGCATGGCACGTTCCCACTGTTCTCTCTCTAAAGAATTCAATTTCTTCACATCAGAGTAGGAATTAGGCTCATAATTAACATAACAAGCATCAAAGCCGTACCTTTTAGGAGGCAACCCTTTATTTACTCTTTGAGAAAGTCTAGGAACTTCTTCCTGCTTCTCCTGCTCTGCTAACTCTTGAGCCTCTATACTCGGACTGGTCACTAGCAACTCAGGCTCTTGCCTGCTATCTAGTTCCACCAGGACTTCCGGGTTGTCGTGCACCTCGCTCCAGCTTTGTTCACTGAATCTAGCTGATCTGGAGACCACTATCCTACCCCCTTCGCACAGGAACCACCAGCTATTGTACTCATACCCTACAAATCGCAACCTGATCCCCTTTGGTGAATCTTGCCGTCTCTGTGAAAGTGGAACATTTACAATTGCATAACTCCCCCAAGTTCTTAAGTGCTTGAGGTTTGGTCTTTTGCTGTAAAGCAAAGAAAAAGGAATGTTATTAATGGATTTAGACCAAGTCCTGTTGCAAAGGTAATTAGCTGCCACAAACGCTTCTCCCCACAATTGTGGCTCCGCCTTTGCGTCTTTCATCAGGCATTCCATCTTCTCCTTTAAAATTCCGATCCTCCTCTCAATATTTCCATTCTGCCACGGACTCTTCGGATCACAATATTTATGATTTATGCCAGTCTTTTTACAAAACTGCTTGAAATCCAACAACTGTAATTCTCCTCCACGATCCGTCAAAAATTCCCGGACTTGCTTCTGCAGATTTCTCTCTATAAACTTAACCCATTCTTTCACCGTGTTTAAACATTCTGATTTGTGCTTTAACAAATACACCCACGAGAAACGGGGCTTATCATCTAAAATGATTAATGCATATCTAGCTTTTCCATAGTTCTCAGGAAAAGGGCCAGCCACGTCCATATGAATCAATCCTAAAACATTTTTATGCCACCAGTCTCTGACACGTGGAATATTCATAACCTTAGACTTAGCAATTTTGCATATAGAACAATCAAGATATTTCTTGCACCCCTGAACTTTTACTCCCTCTGAAAAACTCAGAGTTTTGTTCAGAACCTTAAAACTTGAATGTCCAAGTCTTCTATGAAAAAGATGGATACAATTGTTATGATTAGGCTGATTTTCATTAGTTTCCAAACAACCTGCTTGTATCTTTGAAACTCCTTCCTCATTAGGATTGCCATCTATGAAATACAATCCATTTTTCAGCTTTCCCATTCCTCTTAGGAGTCCATGCTTACGAATAAAGCATTTGTCTTTTTCAAAAGACACACAGAAATCCTTTTCTGTCACACTGGAAACTCCTAGAAGGGAAAAATTCAAACTGGGAACAAACAATGCATTCTCAAAGCACTCTTTCAAAAAAGGTAAGAAGCACGTTCCTTCCCCAGACGCTTGGATCTTCTTTCTGTCCGCCAGCACTATAGACTTTTCAGAGGAGTCCCTGAAGTTCCGGAAAAACCCACGTCTATTAGAAATCACGGTGGAACATGCAGAATCAATGAGCCAATTGTTGCTCTTTCCTTCCGCTTGCCTGCAGAGCTGACTTCTCACTTCTGCCGTGACTAGCTGCGCTGATTTACTCTTCCCTCGGGGTTTTTCTTCTTTGTTGGGCTCTGATTGTAATCTGACTCTACAATCCTTTTGAATATGCCCCAACTTCTGGCACCTGAAGCACCGAAGAAACTTTTTAGGCTTGGACTTTTTCGAAGTTGAAAATGCTGACTCATCTTCCTCCTTCTTCACCGAAGCCTTAACCTCTTCATACCCAGACCATTTTGGAAATATGTCTGGTTTGTCGCCTGAACTGCTTTGGGCTTGCTTTCGTAAATTTTTCTTTTGTTGCTCTTCTATCAATCTCCCAGATATTGTATTTAATGACATGTCCTGGACTCACAGTGCTTCTAACGTTGTCACCAGCACGTCCCAAGATGGTGGTAAACTGGACAAAACCACATACACTTTCATCTCATCTGTTAAGGGTAAGCACGCTGCACTTAAACTTTCAAAGCAGTCTCTTAATTCCTGCAAATGAACTTTTATATCTTCTCCCTCTTTCATAAGTGTACGGTAAAACTTTCTTGTTGAGCTTATTCTAGCTCCAGCAGTCTCTCTGACATATACAAGTCTGAGTTTAGTCCAGATAACGTCAACCGTGTCTTCTCTGCTTATATAAGACAGTTGATCGTTCCTCATAGACAAAACAATTTGAGCTTTTGCCCTCTCAGCATGACGTCCCCACTCGCATAACTCAGCTGCATTCAAATCTTCTGCTGGGGCATTTATTACAACTTCCCACAGTCCAAGATTTCTTAGGCTCATTTCTATCTTAAATGACCATGACGTATAATTTTCGTCTGTAAGTAACTCAATAGGGACAGTGTTCCCAACATTTACTGCCATAATTTCAATTTAACAGGTTGTTTCTGGTTTACAACCCCTTTCCCTCAACTCCTAAGCTGGTAAGGTTCACAGAGTAGCTTAGAAAACACTTGCAGGCCTATAAAAATAATATCAACAAACATAAATGCAGAGCAGTTAATTGCACTAAAATGGAACATTACATCCAAGTTCAAGAAAGGTTTTTAATTCATGTTAAAAGATGGGTACAAATAAAAGGTTTTCGGCTGTTGTTGAAAATAAAATAAAAAGGGTGCGAACCCCTCCAGGAAGGGAGGGCCACAGGCAGGTTGCTACAACCCTCGTGTCGCCCCCTCCCTGTATTTCAGATAGCCTCCCCTGTTGTAGTTGCATGGGGCTTCTTGAAGCTTCAGAATGTATTGTCTTGCCATGTTCGAAAGACGATAGTAGAGCATGCAATGCTCCAAACTGCCTTGATTCAGCAAAGTTCTGTTTTATATCCTAGGAAATTCAACAAGATGACGATTGGAGCAATGAGTAGTAGGCAGGAATAAGCAGGGTATCCTTTGTGCTTATGGAAGCTTAGAAGGAAAGTTACGACAGAAAGACAGCCAGGTCCTAAACTGTTTAAGGCTTTAAAGGATAAAACCAGCACCTTGAATTGACCCCAGAAAGCAATTGTCAACCAATGCAGGGCTTTCTGGTCAAGTGTAATAGTGGGTCAATACATTCTGCATCAATTTAAGCTTCCAGATACTCTTCCGTTATAGTCCTATGTGAAGCACATTGCAGTAGTCTAAATGTGATGTAACCCAGGCATGGATAATAGTTGCCGAGTTAGACCAACTCAGGAAGGGTCACAGCAGGTGCTTCAAGAGTAATTGTGCAAACATATTCCTTGCCACCTCCTTTACCTGAAGACCCAGGTACAGTGCTCCCAAGCACTCCTACCTATTCCTGCAACCCCTTCTGAACAGGTCCCCAAGTTAGGTTTTCTACTGACCAACAATGTCTCCGACTTGTGTGGGTTTAACTTCAGTTGTTCACCCTCATCCAGTTCATTATAGAATCCAGGCAACATTCAAGGGTATTGACAGCTTCCTTGGAGTTAGGCAACAAATAGCAATAGAGCTAGGTGTCATCAGCATATTGGTGGCACCTTAATCCAAAGCTCCAAATGACATCTCCCAGCAGACGTCATTTACATTTCATGTAAATGTTAAACAACACGTAGGACTGGCTAGAACCTTGTGGTGCAAAGAGCAATCATGGCTGTACTCAGGAAGAGCAGCTCTGTGACCAATGTCCAGAACCCATGGTGGATTAGTATGCCTGGATTCAGATGACACAGCAACCCATTATGGGTACAACAACCCCAAGGACAAGCCATGGGTTGTTGAGGTGGCTTGTTGCCCACACACAAGCAACCCTGCAGGAATTGGTCTGGCTTGGATGGCATGATAACCCACTTATGATGGGTTGTCGTGTCATGCAAACCCATTCATTGCCAGCATAAACATTAAAAAAATCTTTATTCCAGGAAGCCTTTCCTTAATATACAGCCTTGAGTCTCTGTATTTGCTTCTTTTAAAATTTGTTTTAAGTGTTTTATTCTGTTTTTATTTTTATTTTATCTTGTACACCACTCTGAAAATTTTCAACGGGGAGCGGTATATAAATATTCTAAATAAATAAATAATCCTATACATGCCTACTCAATAGTAATTCCAATGGGATTTAACTTCCTGGTGATTGGAGACTTCCGGCTTCCGGCATCGGAGCTGCAGCAGCAGCGTCTCCGAGAACTTTAAGAATTCAGAGCATTCTAAGTGTTTTTTTCAAATATTTTAATCACTTTTAACTAATGACTTTGTCCTTGAGGTGAAAGAGCTTTTCAACCGCAGTCTTATCTGCCAGTCGGACTATTGTTATTATTTTATCCCCTCCAACAAACTCCCAAGGTCTTTTGGTGACTGGCTGAATTTTTGATTTAATGACTATTAATTGAGCTATTTTGCCATTGGATTCTTATTGAAAACTGACGGTGAAGTCGAAACGAATAGTTGCCTCCAAACGGGAACCTTCTCTCCAACTTAAGGAGCCGTTTGGATTTTGTTACCTGTTATTTACTACCCGAGGAGTTTATCAGGGTCTCGACCTGTAGGTGACTGTTTGTTGTTTTACCTCTGCCAAGCCTAGCTGCCTGACACCATTTATCTTAACTACGACAGGACACCGAGTAGAGGGGGTGAATTGACAAGACTCTTGGCTGTTTTCTGCCAACGCCTTTTGAACCCTCATGCAGTTTACTCCTCGGAGATTAAGTTACAAAGTTATCCATCTGGAAGCTGAGAAAATTCCTTCCTGAATTTGCATCGCTGGTTTCGCATGGGTCAGTTTTGACTCCACACTTGTAAGTTAATAGTAGCCCTTGGGATAGGACAGGCCTGGCGGAATTTCCGAATTTCACTCCTGCTGGACCTTTCCTCAAGAAAAAACTCAACCATTAAAGGAAGAGGGAAGTGAGCCAATCTAAGAACCATTATTGCTTCAGGATGCTTCATACCCGTCTAGGACTCACTTCAGTTATAAATGTCAGTTTGCAAGTATGGAAATAAGGTTAATGTACACTTAGAAATGCATTTTTAATTTTTAACTTCATTTTATATGACATATTCCTAAGATTAGAATTCGAGTTTTAGCTGTGTTAAGACTGTGCTAAGGCTATTATTATTAGTGATTACTGATATTATTGATTCTGTTTATTTTGGGGTTGTTTTTTTATCGGCCACGCCCCAAACTTTGAATTGTTAGTGTGGCCATGGTTCAAGACTTTCTAGTTCTATAAATTGTCCCTATTCAGTTCCAATTCAGAAGTTTTCTAGTGTTGTTTTCCCTTCTCCCCTACTTCCTTCTAACACTGAAAGTTGATAACTCATAAATTAGTATTGATACCATCATATAACATGGTCAACACACGAGCCCAGCTTCAGAAAGCCTCATGTAAGGAACCTCTGCCCAACCTAGTCCAGAAATCAATATTGGATTATTATGACTTTAAGTCAGGAGAAACAGAGTCAGCTGAGAATGAGTACTGGATAGATCCAGATACCACAGTCTCATTTTTAAACGAAGAAGACGGTACACCAAATGGTGCCTTCAGAGAATCAATGGTAGGGGACATTACCTCTCAGGAGGAAGTCTCAACCGTATATTCCTCTAATGAGTTTTTAATAAATGAGATGAATGATCCTGTACTCATAGAGAGAGGAATAGAGGGTCTTTCACCCTCAGAAATACAAGCTCCCTTATATAAAGAGGCATTAAACACGCTCAGAAAGAGTTTAGGCAAAGCTGACTCAGTAAACCCAAAGAGTGACTCCACCACATTGTGTGGGTTATTAAGAGATCAATGTTTTTATCTAAACAAACAGCAGAGAAAATATTCCTCAGAATGGATGTGCTACAACAGGAAGTCTCTGGCCTGAAAGCCATTATTGGAACTTTGGTTGGACTAGTAGAGCTTGGTATTCTGGCTGCAGCACCCCAGACGGGTCAGACGTCCCAGGGAAAGCAGATGGAAGACAGCCTGGAGGACTACCAGGGCAGAGGCAAGCAAAAGGATGACAGGCTCTCCACCAACTTAGTGACTAAAGAACTAAATAATATATTTCAAGATTGGAAAACCAATGCAGAAACACTTTCCCACCCCAATCAAATGGAGCATGAGGCCAGCTCTGATAGCTCCTTCTCCATTCTCAATTTAACTCCATCCAGTCCAAGACTGCTGCTAATTGATGAGTTTCCTGGTGAGGATTTAGACATTTCCCAAGTGAACAACAGTACCATGTTGCTAGATTTGACTCAATTAGGCCCAGATCATACATCATTAGACTTGGATATCTCACAGGAGCCTCTCTTCTTCTCAGCCGAGAAGGTAGGGCAACCAGCTATACCTCAAATCTTAGAGAATAGGGGGACAAATTCTCCCCTGGAAAATGGCTCTCCTCGGGAGAGATCTCTAGATGATCTGCAGGTAGTCATACACAATTGGCCACTCAGGAACTCAGGGCGGATAACAAGATTAGAACAAGAACTCATAGCAGAAATTCAGTCCATTCTGGGGACATCACTGGACATAGGAAGTAATGTACGTTGTAAACGTTTGTCACAATATGGGGATAGTGGCAGTTTGGAATTAACCTTTTCGGACTCTGATATCCAGAGTAAATTTTGGTCCTTACTGCACAGGTTCACTGACAAGGAGCTATTGTTTGAACTAAAACAACCTCGATACGATTCAGGTGGGCTAGAAATGAATTTCACACCATCTCTACAAGAGAGAGGAAGAGAAATCCACCCAAGAGCTGGAAATGAGGGGGACAGGAGCTGGGAGAAACACAGATATAAGATCCCTTCCTTTATCACCTACCCAAATAATATACAAATATACGACCACAGAAATGGAAGGAAGATCACACATTCCAACTCAAACACAAGCCATGGGAGATATATGAAGAGACCTGAGGATCGAAATCATCAGCTCATATCAAAATCTTCCCACAGAGTCTGGGCTGATCCCCATAGGCCGAAACCTCCAGGAAATCCCAGATCTTGGGATAGTTACAAAAGAACAAACTTTCAAGAGCCAGAGACTTATAAATCAGTCCGAAGACATCAGTTCTGACTAGGCACAAATCAAAAAGGGCTGAATATAATATCTTGGAATTTAGCTGGCTGGGGAAATAAATTGGTGGACAAAGAATTTGTTAGAATGCTCCAACAATATGACATAGTCTGCCTGCAAGAAACTTGGTGCCGTGAACATAAACCCCCCCCCATCTTCAGGGCTATATATCCTTTAACCAACCAGCCATAAAGACAAGCAAAAATGGCCGAGGGAGCTGGGGCTTAGTAACCTTTATTTCGACAGAATTGGCAGGAGAATCTCAGATGGTGGACTTTGGAGTACAAAATAATCATCTTTTACCCTTACAAATTAAAACCGAAGATGGAAATATCCTCCTCTGTATAAATATTTACTTCCCCTCTACAAACTGCCTACTGGTGGTCGACAAAACATGGAAGGATTTAATATTCCTCCTGGAACAGATATCCCAGAAGGTTCCAAGTGCACTTATCTTCATCTGTGGGGACTTTAATGCACGAATAGGAGCAGTCTCAGAGGGGCTCCTGCAACCACTCGGTATAGAGTTGGAAGATATTTTTTTAACAGTTCACAGTTCCATCAATATTAAATATAACAAGCAGGGAGTAAAGTTCCTAGAATTCCTATATCATCACAACTTCTACACTCTCCATGGGAGCCCCTTGGACAAATCAAGAGGCCACTTTACTTACCTGTGCAGAGGAGGAGGCAGTGCCATTGACCATGTAATGGTCTCTCCAGCATTGTTCCCTTCAGTAAGCTCTTTCGAAGTGCTGGACTGTCCTGAAAGTGACCACCTCCCAATACTAGTATCATTATCCCCACTAATTGAATGAGCAGCATTGACCGAAACCGTAACTCTAACTGGAGAATTGCTGGGAGAGAGAAGACTAAAATGGTCCATAAAACTGAGTAGTGATATCCAAGAAAAATTACACAGTCAGCAAATGATAAACCTACGCCAAGTATTCTGGGATAAATCTGCAAATCATTTAGATGCCTTCCAACAAATTACTACAGAACTGAGGGCTTTTCTGGTAGCACTGGCAAATAAAAGCCAACCGACAGTCTACACTGGCTGGTTTGACGCCCAATGTAAAGCGGCTAAGAAAAACCTGTCTAGGGAAATAAGGGAATTCCGCAACAAACCACCTGAAGAAGCCTTAGGAAGCCTTATAAAATGTAGGTCGGATTACAAAAAACTGCTTAAAAACAAGAAAGAAAAATACACTAAAACTCAATGGCAGAAACTAGAACAGGCAATTTCAGAGCGGAATGAAGGCAAATTTTGGGACCTAGTTTCTCGGGGCTCAAATGAGATAAGGTCAACACTGGACGTATCTATCTCTGCACCAATTTGGGTCAAGCCAGGGGCACATCAAGAACTATCTAACCCACCTGAATGGCAACCGGTCACTAGCAGGGAAATAAAGACTTGTCTCACGTTTGCAACTTAAAAAGGCTCCTGGAGAAGATCTCTCACCTCCAGAGCTTTATAAAGAACACTCAGAATGGTGGATACCAATCCTTGCTGCTCTGTTTACCAGGATTAATAACACCGGACAAATGCCCCCCAGATGGAAAGTGAGCATCATCTCCCCAATTTATAAGAAAGGAGACAGAAATGATCCGAAAAACTATCGGCCGATCAGTTTGCTGGACGTCTCCTCAAAGTTATATGCAAGACACTTACTTCAAAAATTACTTGATTGGCTAGAAATGAACCAATTTATACATGAAGAACAAGCTGGTTTCAGAAGCGGATATAGCACCATCGATCAATGTTTTACTCTGAATTACATCATCAGGAAATATACCAAGAATATCAAGAGTCATCTATATGTAGCCTTTACTGATTTTTCAGCCGCCTTTGATTCAATAAATAGAAGTAGATTATGGGAAAAACTACAAAACACCAATATTGACTGTAGACTACTGATGCTGATGAAAGAGCTATATAGTAACACTGAAATGAGGGTTAGAGTTGGCCTAAATGGCTTTCTAACAGAATCCTTTAAAAATACCCGGGGAGTTAAACAAGGATGTCTCCTGGCCCCTTCCCTCTTAAACGTCTATGTTAACGACCTAGTGTCACAGTTAGCCCAAGTAAACTCCCCTTCCCCAGTAATCATGAACAGAAAAATCTTTACTCTAATGTACGCAGACGACATAGCACTAATCTCTCTCGCGCGTTTGGGCCTGAAAAAGCTTTTAGGTACTCTCAACTCTTATTGCAAATCTGAAAACCTGGCAATAAACTATACTAAGACAAAGATAATGGTCTTCAGCAGCCGCAGACCTACACACAAATGGACTTTGGACCAACAGGTCATTGACCAGGTTCGCTCATTTAGATATCTGGGTATTCTCTTTAGTGAGTCCCTCTCGTTGAAAGGGCATAGGGAGGCAGCGAAATTGAAAGCACAAAAAACTATAGGGGCTCTAATGAAGTTTTATTATAATAAAGGGAGACAGTTGATCGAACCTGCCCTAAAAATCTTTAACACCAAAGTAATACCACAGCTGCTTTATGGGTCTGAAATCTGGGGGTCTGACAACACCACAACGGAAGCCTTGGAGATTGTGCAGAACAACTTCCTTCGAAAACTTTTCTCTCTTTCATCTGGTACCCCTGCAGCTTTTTTGCGCACAGAAGCTGGTAGTCCCTCAGTTAGGGCAAGAATTGAGAGTGCGCAGCTAAAATATTTTAAATGAATTGCCATCTTGCAAAATGAGCGTCTTCCTACCAAGTGTTTTCTAGAAATGGATAACAATTGTCATTGGACAGTAATATTCCAAAAGCTCTTGTATAGTTATCATCTCCCTGAATTGAAGTTTGCTCTAAGCGTGGATAAGAAGCAACTAAGGGATTGGTGTTTTTGGGTAGATTCCAGGAGGGACCTGCAACTTATTAAAAATTCTAAATTCTCTCGGTGGTTCCCTCTTCTAAAAACAGAACACTATAGAGCATGTTATCTGTCCAAACTGAGGCCCCTGCCCCTGAGAAATGCTTTCATTGAATTGAGGTTTCAAATTGAATTGATGCCAACTGCAGTGCTGGATGGACGCTACCACAAGGTACCATTTGAATCGAGATTATGTATCTGTGGTCAACAACAAGTGGAAGACATAACACACTATATGTTAACTTGCCCTTTGTATAGGGACCCAAGAGAGAGACTACTGAAACTGCTGCTGACATATGGAGGCATGAATGCCCAAGCAGAAACAGTTCTCTTCCTCCTTAGCGATTCCAACATTTATGTCACTCATAAGGTGGCCCTGTTTGCACTGGCAGCGAAAAAGATTAGGAAGAGAGAACTAGATAAAATTGCTATAAACTGCCACGGAGACTCAATGTGCTGAGCGAAATGAGAGCTTTAGTCACAGTAAATTTAAGCTTGTCTGTATGGTTCTCTCGGCTATTTTAAACTGTTGTGTACTTTTATAGTTGTATGCTTTTCTATGGATGTATTTGTCATGGCCTTCGGCTAGCACAATAAACTGATGATGAAGATGAACTTCCTGGTAAATGTGAGTAGGATTGCAGCCCATATGAAGGAGCACTTTGCTAGACCTGTTGTAAATAAGCTTCATTGGATAAGTCTTAGTTTTATCAGGGAGGGAGGAAAATTACCCATTCTCTCTGCACTGTTTACAATGTTATAAACCTCCTTTCTTTTCCTGTTTTGTAAACTGAAAATGCCCAGTGTTATCCTTTCCATGTGGAGGAGGTGGTCCAACCTCGTTGCTATTTTCTTTTTCCAACACTCTGAGATTTACAATTATAACTATAGGTGGCATTTTCAATGAGGCTGCACTGTAGATTTATATAGGGAAAAGCTGATGTTTGCAATCCCTTCCCTAACAACAATCCCTTTCTTTGACGCACAGGGTGACACCACCTCCATTCCATCCTTCCATCATATGGGTGACCATATGGAAAAGAGGTCAGGGTTCCTGTATCTTGCATGTTGTTGTTTATTCGTTCAGTCGATTCCGACTCTTCGTGACTTCATGGACCAGCCCACGCCAGAGCTTTCTGTCGGCTGTCACCACCCCTAGGAATTTCAGCATTTGTATACTAGAGTGACCAGACACAAAAGAGGGCAGGGCTCCTGCATCTTTTAACTCTTAGGATGAAGAGGGAATTTTACCAGGCCCCCATCTTGACTGCGGTGGATCTGCACCGTAAGGCCTTGGGCTCGCAAATTGGCGTTCCTTCCTGGCATCTGCACGGGAAGGAGTGCCAACACGGGATTGCAGTCTTAATTTTGTCATTTTCCATCGACTAGCTGCCTGTAAGGACAAGTGTTATTTTGAATTTAAAATGAAAGTAAAAAGGCAGATCTAACAAAACATCACATGTTCGAAGAATATTAACATTTCAAAGAAACTATTTGCTCAAGTGAGCTGCTTTTATTACGAACTTTGGCAAAATGAACCTTAAGTAATGGTTTCCTTAGTTTCATGGTAACTAAGATACTGTACATGAAATAGACTATGTTGAAAAGGGTGGAGAACAGTCTTTGTTCTTCTTTTCAGAGCTAATTAAAATGACTTCAGTATGTGCTGAAGATAGTAAATATAAAGCAGATCTAAATGAATGATAATTTCATAGCATAAAGCCTTGCTGGCAAAGCCAGAGTTGCCTGCTTTGACCCTAGAATGTGGGCAAAATGACTTTCCATAATAGACCTTAACTGTCAGGCTTGACTAGGACTGCATGGCTCTGTAGATGACCCATGGCTCCTTTCCTTCTTCTTGGGGATGTGGGTGCCTGCCTTTCATATTTGCCAAATGGTTCAGCACAGAACCACAATTTGTCTACTGAACAGTGGGAAATATTAATGGAAAGATGGCTGACAGGTCAAGGCCAGCGCCAGGTTTGAGGGTGCCATGGGCAGGCTGCTGTTCCCCCCATTCCACTGCTGGGAAATCAAGATGACTCTGCACTGGGCTACTGAAGACCACCAGCCCTTCCTGCCTGAAGCCTGTCCCCTTGTACGCTTGCCTGACCATAGTGGGCAGGGAGGGGGGCAGTGCTCAGCTCTGGCCCTCAGCAGAGAAGTGCCCAGCAAAGTTCCTGCAGCAGAATTCTGGGTTAATAAAGATGGCCATAATTGAACTTCAAATTCTTCCCAAAATTTGTTAAAGTTCTTTCAGTGCTTTGCCTCACCAACATGAGCACCTAGGCTCTGAAACTCCCTGCTGCTCTTTATACTCCAAAATCTTCTCCCATGTTTCTTCAGGAATCACTCAGGCCTAATCTACACCAAGCAGGATAAGGCACTATGAAAGTGGTATGAAAGCAGTATATAAAAGGCAGGAGCCACACTGCTGCTTTCTAGCGATATTGAAGAGCACTGACAACTGTTGGGACCCATTGACACATAGCATATACTGCTTTCATACTGCTATATCCTGCTTGGTGAGGCTCCTGCCTTTTATATACCACTTTCATACCACTTTGACAGTGCAATATCCTGCTTGGTGTAGATTAGGCCTCAGTCTCCCCATCATTAACACCTCCCCCACTGCTCCCAAATCCCATTCCTTTTGATCTTAAAGCAACTGCTTCCTTTCCATTCCCCACGGCCTCAGAACCCACCCTAGACTAGGGTGACCATGCATACAAATGACACCTGCTGAAATTCCCTTTTCTATTCAACTGTTAAAGACACAGGAGCTCAGTCCTCCTCTTCATAGGGTCACCCTAGGTTTTGTAAACTGCCTCACCCCCATTTTGCTTGCAGATTCATCAGCACACTTACTTGAGAGTAAGTCCCATTTAGTCAATAGGGATTACTTCTGATTAAACATGCATATGATTGCACTGTTAATCTTTGATTCCTTTCCCCGTGCCAACCCCACCCCCACCCCAAATATGGCATGGGCCACCTTTTAAACCTTTGGATCTGTTTTCAGATAAATTGTCTTTGTGTTTTTGCAAGACGTTCTTAACTTATGTACAAATCTAAATGCTAACATTTTCCCTAGTATGTCATATTTCAAAATAGGGCTGCATGGAATGGCACACTGTGGTTTTTTGGTTTTTTTACTGAGTAAGGAGTATTGAACACTGAACAAAATGACCTGCTGGAGGAAATATTTTAGTGGCAAAGGAGGTAGCCATCTTTTAAAAAAATCTTTTTTTTAATATTATGACCACCATTTTGAATTTTCAAAAATGCAACTCAGAACAGTACGTTCTGGGGACAAAATTTTGCCTTCCCCAGCCAAAGTACCAATGGCCAAAACCAACCTGTTTCAATGGGCAACATTTCCAGTGTCACGTGCCCTGCTAGCCTCACCCCTTAATGTTTATGTGTTATAGCCACTGTCTGAAAAGGGACAACATACAGCAGACAGGCACACAGTCCTGTTTCTTCCCAGAATTTCAGCTCTCCATGTGAAAATGGGGGGCAGGCCTGCTGTGCGGCCCTGATTCCCAGTTCTCTACTAGTACATAGAGAAGGCTTTACTTTCTAAGGGTGACCATATTTTGGAAACCAAAAAGGAGGACAATGTGGTTGCCCTCAGGAGGTGTGGCCACCCCAACATGTCCAGCCCCCAAGGGGACGTGGCCTCAGTCAGCAAAACGTAAGTTTTGTGTTTTGTTGCCAATTCTAGTTAAACCCTTCAATAAAACGTTCCACAGGAGTCTTTACTATATATTGCAGTAGTCTGAGCGTTTTTGGTAACATATCACAAAAAGTCCTTTTTAAGAGAAAGGCATGCCAATCTACTGATTTACATTGAAACCCGTTCTCACAGCCTGGTTTCCAATGCATTTCCATGGGTCTACTCTGAGTAGGACTATTTTCGTGTTTCTTTATATCCATAACGTAAGTTTTGTGTTTTGTTGCCAATTCTATTTACACTCTGTAATAAGGCACTCTATTGGAATCTCGACTATACTGCAGGAGATTGAGCGTTTCTGAAGTCACTGGTAACATCTGATTAATAAGCCCTTTTTAAGAGAAAAGCATTATCTGTCCATCCCCATCAAAACAGGCCAATACGCGTATACATTGAAACATGTTCTCCAGGCCTGGTTTCCAATGCGTTTCCATGGGTCTACTCTGAGTAGGACTATTTTCGTGTTTCTTTATAAACATGAGGAAAGTTTTGTGTTTTGTTGCCAATTCTAGTTAAACCCTTCAATAAAACGTTCCACAGGAGTCTTTACTATATATTGCAGTAGTCTGAGCGTTTTTGGTAACATATCACAAAAAGTCCTTTTTAAGAGAAACGCATGCCAATCTACTGATTTACATTGAAACCCGTTCTCACGGCCTGGTTTCCAATGCATTTCCATGGGTCTACTCTGAGTAGGACTATTTTCGTGTTTCTTTATAAACATGAGGAAAGTTTTTGTTTTGTAGCCAATTCTATTTACACTCTGTAGTAAGGCACTCTATTGGAATCTCTACTATACTGCAGGAGATTGAGCGTTTCTGAAGTCACTGGTAACATCTCATTAATAAGCCCTTTTTAGAGAAAAGCATTATCTGTCCATCCCCATCAAAACAGGCCAATACGCGTATACATTGAAACATGTTCTCCAGGCCTGGTTTCCAATGCGTTTCCATGGGTCTACTCTGAGTAGGACTATTTTCGTGTTTCTTTATATACATAACGTACGTTTTGTGTTTTGTTGCCAATTCTAGTTAAACCCTTCAATAAAACGTTCCACAGGAGTCTTTACTATATATTGCAGTAGTCTGAGCGTTTTTGGTAACATATCACAAAAAGTCCTTTTTAAGAGAAAGGCATGCCAATCTACTGATTTACATTGAAACCCGTTCTCACGGCCTGGTTTCCAATGCATTTCCATGGGTCTACTCTGAGTAGGACTATTTTCGTGTTTCTTTATATACATAACGTAAGTTTTGTGTTTTGTTGCCAATTCTATTTACACTCTGTAATAAGGCACTCTATTGGAATCTCGACTATACTGCAGGAGATTGAGCGTTTCTGAAGTCACTGGTAACATCTGATTAATAAGCCCTTTTTAAGAGAAAAGCATTATCTGTCCATCCCCATCAAAACAGGCCAATACGCGTATACATTGAAACATGTTCTCCAGGCCTGGTTTCCAATGCGTTTCCATGGGTCTACTCTGAGTAGGACTATTTTCGTGTTTCTTTATAAACATGAGGAAAGTTTTGTGTTTTGTTGCCAATTCTAGTTAAACCCTTCAATAAAACGTTCCACAGGAGTCTTTACTATATACTGCAGTAGTCTGAGCGTTTTTGGTAACATATCACAAAAAGTCCTTTTTAAGAGAAACGCATGCCAATCTACTGATTTACATTGAAACCCGTTCTCACGGCCTGGTTTCCAATGCATTTCCATGGGTCTACTCTGAGTAGGACTATTTTCGTGTTTCTTTATAAACATGAGGAAAGTTTTTGTTTTGTTGCCAATTCTATTTACACTCTGTAATAAGGCACTCTATTGGAATCTTGACTATACTGCAGGAGATTGAGCGTTTCTGAAGTCACTGGTAACATCTCATTAATAAGCCCTTTTTAAGAGAAAAGCATTATCTGTCCATCCCCATCAAAACAGGCCAATGCGCGTATACATTGAAACATGTTCTCCAGGCCTGGTTTCCAATGCGTTTCCATGGGTCTACTCTGAGTAGGACTATTTTCGTGTTTCTTTATAAACATGAGGAAAGTTTAGTGTTTTGTTGCCAATTCTAGTTAAACCCTTCAATAAAACGTTCCACAGGAGTCTTTACTATATATTGCAGTAGTCTGAGCGTTTTTGGTAACATATCACAAAAAGTCCTTTTTAAGAGAAAGGCATGCCAATCTACTGATTTACATTGAAACCCGTTCTCACGGCCTGGTTTCCAATGCATTTCCAGGGGTCTACTCTGAGTAGGACTATTTTCGTGTTTCTTTATATACATAACGTAAGTTTTGTGTTTTGTTGCCAATTCTATTTACACTCTGTAATAAGGCACTCTATTGGAATCTCGACTATACTGCAGGAGATTGAGCGTTTCTGAAGTCACTGGTAACATCTGATTAATAAGCCCTTTTTAAGAGAAAAGCATTATCTGTCCATCCCCATCAAAACAGGCCAATACGCGTATACATTGAAACATGTTCTCCAGGCCTGGTTTGCAATGCGTTTCCATGGGTCTACTCTGAGTAGGACTATTTTCGTATTTCTTTATAAACATGAGGAAAGTTTTGTGTTTTGTTGCCAATTCTAGTTAAACCTTTCAATAAAACGTTCCACAGGAGTCTTTACTATATACTGCAGTAGTCTGAGCGTTTTTGGTAACATATCACAAAAAGTCCTTTTTAAGAGAAACGCATGCCAATCTACTGATTTACATTGAAACCCGTTCTTACGGCCTGGTTTCCAATGCATTTCCATGGGTCTACTCTGAGTAGGACTATTTTCGTGTTTCTTTATAAACATGAGGAAAGTTTTTGTTTTGTTGCCAATTCTATTTACACTCTGTAATAAGGCACTCTATTGGAATCTTGACTATACTGCAGGAGATTGAGCGTTTCTGAAGTCACTGGTAACATCTCATTAATAAGCCCTTTTTAAGAGAAAAGCATTATCTGTCCATCCCCATCAAAACAGGCCAATACGCGTATACATTGAAACATGTTCTCCAGGCCTGGTTTCCAATGCGTTTCCATGGGTCTACTCTGAGTAGGACTATTTTCGTGTTTCTTTATAAACATGAGGAAAGTTTTTGTTTTGTTGCCAATTCTATTTACACTCTGTAATAAGGCACTCTATTGGAATCTCGACTATACTGCAGGAGATTGAGCGTTTCTGAAGTCACTGGTAACATCTGATTAATAAGCCCTTTTTAAGAGAAAAGCATTATCTGTCCATCCCCATCAAAACAGGCCAATACGCGTATACATTGAAACATGTTCTCCAGGCCTGGTTTCCAATGCGTTTCCATGGGTCTACTCTGAGTAGGACTATTTTCGTGTTTCTTTATAAACATGAGGAAAGTTTTGTGTTTTGTTGCCAATTCTAGTTAAACCCTTCAATAAAACGTTCCACAGGAGTCTTTACTATATATTGCAGTAGTCTGAGCGTTTTTGGTAACATATCACAAAAAGTCCTTTTTAAGAGAAAGGCATGCCAATCTACTGATTTACATTGAAACCCGTTCTCACGGCCTGGTTTCCAATGCATTTCCATGGGTCTACTCTGAGTAGGACTATTTTCGTGTTTCTTTATAAACATGAGGAAAGTTTTTGTTTTGTTGCCAATTCTATTTACACTCTGTAATAAGGCACTCTATTGGAATCTCGACTATACTGCAGGAGATTGAGCGTTTCTGAAGTCACTGGTAACATCTGATTAATAAGCCCTTTTTAAGAGAAAAGCATTATCTGTCCATCCCCATCAAAACAGGCCAATACGTGTATACATTGAAACATGTTCTCCAGGCCTGGTTTCCAATGCGTTTCCATGGGTCTACTCTGAGTAGGACTATTTTCGTGTTTCTTTAAAAACATGAGAAAAGTTTTGTGTTTTGTTGCCAATTCTAGTTAAACCCTTCAATAAAACGTTCCACAGAAGTCTTTACTATATATTGCAGTAGTCTGAGCGTTTTTGGTAACATATCACAAAAAGTCCTTTTTAAGAGAAAGGCATGCCAATCTACTGATTTACATTGAAACCCGTTCTAACGGCCTGGTTTCCAATGCATTTCCATGGGTCTACTCTGAGTAGGACTATTTTCGTGTTTCTTTATAAACATGAGGAAAGTTTTTGTTTTGTTGCCAATTCTATTTACACTCTGTAATAAGGAACTCTATTGGAATCTCGACTATACTGCAGGAGATTGAGCGTTTCTGAAGTCACTGGTAACATCTGATTAATAAGCCCTTTTTAAGAGAAAAGCATTATCTGTCCATCCCCATCAAAACAGGCCAATACGCGTATACATTGAAACATGTTCTCCAGGCCTGGTTTCCAATGCGTTTCCATGGGTCTACTCTGAGTAGGACTATTTTCGTGTTTCTTTATAAACATGAGGAAAGTTTTGTGTTTTGTTGCCAATTCTAGTTAAACCCTTCAATAAAACGTTCCACAGGAGTCTTTACTATATATTGCAGTAGTCTGAGCGTTTTTGGTAACATATCACAAAAAGTCCTTTTTAAGAGAAACGCATGCCAATCTACTGATTTACATTGAAACATGTTCTCACGGCCTGGTTTCCAATGCATTTCCATGGGTCTACTCTGAGTAGGACTATTTTCGTGTTTCTTTATAAACATGAGGAAAGTTTTTGTTTTGTTGCCAATTCTATTTACACTCTGTAATAAGGCACTCTATTGGAATCTCTACTATACTGCAGGAGATTGAGCGTTTCTGAAGTCACTGGTAACATCTCATTAATAAGCCCTTTTTAAGAGAAAAGCATTATCTGTCCATCCCCATCAAAACAGGCCAATACGCGTATACATTGAAACATGTTCTCCAGGCCTGGTTTCCAATGCGTTTCCATGGGTCTACTCTGAGTAGGACTATTTTCTTGTTTCTTTATATACATAACGTAAGTTTTGTGTTTTGTTGCCAATTCTAGTTAAACCCTTCAATAAAACGTTCCACAGGAGTCTTTACTATATATTGCAGTAGTCTGAGCGTTTTTGGTAACATATCACAAAAAGTCCTTTTTAAGAGAAAGGCATGCCAATCTACTGATTTACATTGAAACCCGTTCTCACGGCCTGGTTTTCAATGCATTTCCATGGGTCTACTCTGAGTAGGACTATTTTCGTGTTTCTTTATATACATAACGTAAGTTTTGTGTTTTGTTGCCAATTCTATTTACACTCTGTAATAAGGCACTCTATTGGAATCTCGACTATACTGCAGGAGATTGAGCGTTTCTGAAGTCACTGGTAACATCTCATTAATAAGCCCTTTTTAAGAGAAAAGCATTATCTGTCCATCCCCATCAAAACAGGCCAATACGCGTATACATTGAAACATGTTCTCCAGGCCTGGTTTCCAATGAATTTATATGGGACTACTCTGAGTAGGACTATTCTCGTGTTTCTTTATAAACATGAGGAAAGTTTTGTGTTTTGTTGCCAATTCTAGTTAAACCCTTCAATAAAACGTTCCACAGGAGTCTTTACTATATACTGCAGTAGTCTGAGCGTTTTTGGTAACATATCACAAAAAGTCCTTTTTAAGAGAAAGGCATGCCAATCTACTGATTTACATTGAAACCCGTTCTCACGGCCTGGTTTCCAATGCATTTCCATGGGTCTACTCTGAGTAGGACTATTTTCGTGTTTCTTTATAAACATGAGGAAAGTTTTTGTTTTGTTGCCAATTCTATTTACACTCTGTAATAAGGCACTCTATTGGAATCTCGACTATACTGCAGGAGATTGAGCGTTTCTGAAGTCACTGGTAACATCTGATTAATAAGCCCTTTTTAAGAGAAAAGCATTATCTGTCCATCCCCATCAAAACAGGCCAATACGCGTATACATTGAAACATGTTCTCCAGGCCTGGTTTCCAATGCTTTTCCATGGGTCTACTCTGAGTAGGACTATTTTCGTGTTTCTTTATAAACATGAGGAAAGTTTTGTGTTTTCTTGCCAATTCTAGTTAAACCCTTCAATAAAACGTTCCACAGGAGTCTTTACTATATATTGCAGTAGTCTGAGCGTTTTTGGTAACATATCACAAAAAGTCCTTTTTAAGAGAAAGGCATGCCAATCTACTGATTTACATTGAAACCCGTTCTCACGGCCTGGTTTCCAATGCATTTCCATGGGTCTACTCTGAGTAGGACTATTTTCGTGTTTCTTTATAAACATGAGGAAAGTTTTTGTTTTGTTGCCAATTCTATTTACACTCTGTAATAAGGCACTCTATTGGAATCTCGACTATACTGCAGGAGATTGAGCGTTTCTGAAGTCACTGGTAACATCTCATTAATAAGCCCTTTTTAAGAGAAAAGCATTATCTGTCCATCCCCATCAAAACAGGCCAATACGCGTATACATTGAAACATGTTCTCCAGGCCTGGTTTCCAATGCGTTTCCATGGGTCTACTCTGAGTAGGACTATTTTCGTGTTTCTTTATAAACATGAGGAAAGTTTTGTGTTTTGTTGCCAATTCTAGTTAAACCCTTCAATAAAACGTTCCACAGGAGTCTTTACTATATACTGCTGTAGTCTGAGCGTTTTTGGTAACATATCACAAAAAGTCCTTTTTAAGAGAAAGGCATGCCAATCTACTGATTTACATTGAAACCCGTTCTCACGGCCTGGTTTCCAATGCATTTCCATGGGTCTACTCTGAGTAGGACTATTTTCGTGTTTCTTTATAAACATGAGGAAAGTTTTTGTTTTGTTGCCAATTCTATTTACACTCTGTAATAAGGCACTCTATTGGAATCTCTACTATACTACAGGAGATTGAGCGTTTCTGAAGTCACTGGTAACATCTGATTAATAAGCCCTTTTTAAGAGAAAAGCATTATCTGTCCATCCCCATCAAAACAGGCCAATACGCGTATACATTGAAACATGTTCTCCAGGCCTGGTTTCCAATGCGTTTCCATGGGTCTACTCTGAGTAGGACTATTTTCGTGTTTCTTTATAAACATGAGGAAAGTTTTGTGTTTTGTTGCCAATTCTAGTTAAACCCTTCAATAAAACGTTCCACAGGAGTCTTTACTATATATTGCAGTAGTCTGAGCGTTTTTGGTAACATATCACAAAAAGTCCTTTTTAAGAGAAACGCATGCCAATCTACTGATTTACATTGAAACCCGTTCTCACGGCCTGGTTTCCAATGCATTTCCATGGGTCTACTCTGAGTAGGACTATTTTCATGTTTCTTTCTATACATAACGTAAGTTTTGTGTTTTGTTGCCAATTCTATTTACACTCTGTAATAAGGCACTCTATTGGAATCTCGACTATACTGCAGGAGATTGAGCGTTTCTGAAGTCACTGGTAACATCTCATTAATAAGCCCTTTTTAAGAGAAAAGCATTATCTGTCCATCCCCATCAAAACAGGCCAATACGCGTATACATTGAAACATGTTCTCCAGGCCTGGTTTCCAATGCGTTTCGATGGGTCTACTCTGAGTAGGACTATTTTCGTGTTTCTTTATAAACATGAGGAAAGTTTTGTGTTTTGTTGCCAATTCTAGTTAAACCCTTCAATAAAACGTTCCACAGGAGTCTTTACTATATATTGCAGAAGTCTGAGAGTTTTTGGTAACATATCACAAAAAGTCCTTTTTAAGAGAAACGCATGCCAATCTACTGATTTACATTGAAACCCGTTCTCACGGCCTGGTTTCCAATGCATTTCCATGGGTCTACTCTGAGTAGGACTATTTTCGTGTTTCTTTATAAACATGAGGAAAGTTTTTGTTTTGTTGCCAATTCTATTTACACTCTGTAATAAGGCACTCTATTGGAATCTCGACTATACTGCAGGAGATTGAGCGTTTCTGAAGTCACTGGTAACATCTCATTAATAAGCCCTTTTTAAGAGAAAACCATTATCTGTCCATCCCCATCAAAACAGGCCAATACGAGTATACATTGAAACATGTTCTCCAGGCCTGGTTTCCAATGCGTTTCCATGGGTCTACTCTGAGTAGGACTATTTTCGTGTTTCTTTATAAACATGAGGAAAGTTTTGTGTTTTGTTGCCAATTCTAGTTAAACCCTTCAATAAAACGTTCCACAGGAGTCTTTACTATATATTGCAGTAGTCTGAGCGTTTTTGGTAACATATCACAAAAAGTCCTTTTTAAGAGAAACGCATGCCAATCTACTAATTTACATTGAAACCCGTTCTCACGGCCTGGTTTCCAATGCATTTCCATGGGTCTACTCTGAGTAGGACTATTTTCGTGTTTCTTTATATACATAACGTAAGTTTTGTGTTTTGTTGCCAATTCTATTTACACTCTGTAATAAGGCACTCTATTGGAATCTCGACTATACTGCAGGAGATTGAGCGTTTCTGAAGTCACTGGTAACATCTCATTAATAAGCCCTTTTTAAGAGAAAAGCATTATCTGTCCATCCCCATCAAAACAGGCCAATACGCGTATACATTGAAACATGTTCTCCAGGCCTGGTTTGCAATGCGTTTCCATGGGTCTACTCTGAGTAGGACTATTTTCGTGTTTCTTTATAAACATGAGGAAAGTTTTGTGTTTTGTTGCCAATTCTAGTTAAACCCTTCAATAAAACGTTCCACAGGAGTCTTTACTATATATTGCAGTAGTCTGAGCGTTTTTGGTAACATATCACAAAAAGTCATTTTTAAGAGAAACGCATGCCAATCTACTGATTTACATTGAAACCCGTTCTCATGGCCTGGTTTCCAATGCATTTCCATGGGTCTACTCTGAGTAGGACTATTTTCGTGTTTCTTTATGAACATGAGGAAAGTTTTTGTTTTGTTGCCAATTCTATTTACACTCTGTAATAAGGCACTCTATTGGAATCTCGACTATACTGCAGGAGATTGAGCGTTTCTGAAGTCACTGGTAACATCTGATTAATAAGCCCTTTTTAAGAGAAAAGCATTATCTGTCCATCCCCATCAAAACAGGCCAATACGCGTATACATTGAAACATGTTCTCCAGGCCTGGTTTCCAATGCTTTTCCATGGGTCTACTCTGAGTAGGACTATTTTCGTGTTTCTTTATAAACATGAGGAAAGTTTTGTGTTTTCTTGCCAATTCTAGTTAAACCCTTCAATAAAACGTTCCACAGGAGTCTTTACTATATATTGCAGTAGTCTGAGCGTTTTTGGTAACATATCACAAAAAGTCCTTTTTAAGAGAAAGGCATGCCAATCTACTGATTTACATTGAAACCCGTTCTCACGGCCTGGTTTCCAATGCATTTCCATGGGTCTACTCTGAGTAGGACTATTTTCGTGTTTCTTTATAAACATGAGGAAAGTTTTTGTTTTGTTGCCAATTCTATTTACACTCTGTAATAAGGCACTCTATTGGAATCTCGACTATACTGCAGGAGATTGAGCGTTTCTGAAGTCACTGGTAACATCTCATTAATAAGCCCTTTTTAAGAGAAAAGCATTATCTGTCCATCCCCCATCAAAACAGGCCAATACGCGTATACATTGAAACATGTTCTCCAGGCCTGGTTTCCAATGCGTTTCCATGGGTCTACTCTGAGTAGGACTATTTTCGTGTTTCTTTATAAACATGAGGAAAGTTTTGTGTTTTGTTGCCAATTCTAGTTAAACCCTTCAATAAAACGTTCCACAGGAGTCTTTACTATATACTGCTGTAGTCTGAGCGTTTTTTGGTAACATATCACAAAAAGTCCTTTTTAAGAGAAAGGCATGCCAATCTACTGATTTACATTGAAACCCGTTCTCACGGCCTGGTTTCCAATGCATTTCCATGGGTCTACTCTGAGTAGGACTATTTCGTGTTTCTTTATAAACATGAGGAAAGTTTTTGTTTTGTTGCCAATTCTATTTACACTCTGTAATAAGGCACTCTATTGGAATCTCTACTATACTACAGGAGATTGAGCGTTTCTGAAGTCACTGGTAACATCTGATTAATAAGCCCTTTTTAAGAGAAAAGCATTATCTGTCCATCCCCATCAAAACAGGCCAATACGCGTATACATTGAAACATGTTCTCCAGGCCTGGTTTCCAATGCGTTTCCATGGGTCTACTCTGAGTAGGACTATTTTCGTGTTTCTTTATAAACATGAGGAAAGTTTTGTGTTTTGTTGCCAATTCTAGTTAAACCCTTCAATAAAAACGTTCCACAGGAGTCTTTACTATATATTGCAGTAGTCTGAGCGTTTTTGGTAACATATCACAAAAAAGTCCTTTTTAAGAGAAACGCATGCCAATCTACTGATTTACATTGAAACCCGTTCTCACGGCCTGGTTTCCAATGCATTTCCATGGGTCTACTCTGAGTAGGACTATTTTCATGTTTCTTTCTATACATAACGTAAGTTTTGTGTTTTGTTTGCCAATTCTATTTACACTCTGTAATAAGGCACTCTATTGGAATCTCGACTATACTGCAGGAGATTGAGCGTTTCTGAAGTCACTGGTAACATCTCATTAATAAGCCCTTTTTAAGAGAAAAGCATTATCTGTCCATCCCCATCAAAACAGGCCAATACGCGTATACATTGAAACATGTTCTCCAGGCCTGGTTTCCAATGCGTTTCGATGGGTCTACTCTGAGTAGGACTATTTTCGTGTTTCTTTATAAACATGAGGAAAGTTTTGTGTTTTGTTGCCAATTCTAGTTAAACCCTTCAATAAAACGTTCCACAGGAGTCTTTACTATATATTGCAGAAGTCTGAGAGTTTTTGGTAACATATCACAAAAAGTCCTTTTTAAGAGAAACGCATGCCAATCTACTGATTTACATTGAAACCCGTTCTCACGGCCTGGTTTCCAATGCATTTCCATGGGTCTACTCTGAGTAGGACTATTTTCGTGTTTCTTTATAAACATGAGGAAAGTTTTTGTTTTGTTGCCAATTCTATTTACACTCTGTAATAAGGCACTCTATTGGAATCTCGACTATACTGCAGGAGATTGAGCGTTTCTGAAGTCACTGGTAACATCTCATTAATAAGCCCTTTTTAAGAGAAAAGCATTATCTGTCCATCCCCATCAAAACAGGCCAATACGAGTATACATTGAAACATGTTCTCCAGGCCTGGTTTCCAATGCGTTTCCATGGGTCTACTCTGAGTAGGGACTATTTTCGTGTTTCTTTATAAACATGAGGAAAGTTTTGTTGTTTTGTTGCCAATTCTAGTTAAACCCTTCAATAAAACGTTCCACAGGAGTCTTTACTATATATTGCAGTAGTCTGAGCGTTTTTGGTAACATATCACAAAAAGTCCTTTTTAAGAGAAAGGCATGCCAATCTACTAATTTACATTGAAACCCGTTCTCACGGCCTGGTTTCCAATGCATTTCCATGGGTCTACTCTGAGTAGGACTATTTTCGTGTTTCTTTATATACATAACGTAAGTTTTGTGTTTTGTTGCCAATTCTATTTACACTCTGTAATAAGGCACTCTATTGGAATCTCGACTATACTGCAGGAGATTGAGCGTTTCTGAAGTCACTGGTAACATCTCATTAATAAGCCCTTTTTAAGAGAAAAGCATTATCTGTCCATCCCCATCAAAACAGGCCAATACGCGTATACATTGAAACATGTTCTCCAGGCCTGGTTTGCAATGCGTTTCCATGGGTCTACTCTGAGTAGGACTATTTTCGTGTTTCTTTATAAACATGAGGAAAGTTTTGTGTTTTGTTGCCAATTCTAGTTAAACCCTTCAATAAAACGTTCCACAGGAGTCTTTACTATATATTGCAGTAGTCTGAGCGTTTTTGGTAACATATCACAAAAAGTCATTTTTAAGAGAAAACGCATGCCAATCTACTGATTTACATTGAAACCCGTTCTCATGGCCTGGTTTCCAATGCATTTCCATGGGTCTACTCTGAGTAGGACTATTTTCGTGTTTCTTTATGAACATGAGGAAAGTTTTTTGTTTTGTTGCCAATTCTATTTACACTCTGTAATAAGGCACTCTATTGGAATCTCGACTATACTGCAGGAGATTGAGCGTTTCTGAAGTCACTGGTAACATCTCATTAATAAGCCCTTTTTAAGAGAAAAGCATTATCTGTCCATCCCCATCAAAACAGGCCAATACGCGTATACATTGAAACATGTTCTCCAGGCCTGGTTTCCAATGCGTTTCCATGGGTCTACTCTGAGTAGGACTATTTTCGTGTTTCTTTATAAACATGAGGAAAGTTTTTGTTTTGTTGCCAATTCTATTTACACTCTGTAATAAGGCACTCTATTGGAATCTCGACTATACTGCAGGAGATTGAGCGTTTCTGAAGTCACTGGTAACATCTCATTAATAAGCCCTTTTTAAGAGAAAAGCATTATCTGTCCATTCCCATCAAAACAGGCCAATACGCGTATACATTGAAACATGTTCTCCAGGCCTGGTTTCCAATGCGTTTCCATTGGTCTACTCTGAGTAGGACTATTTTCGTGTTTCTTTATAAACATGAGGAAAGTTTTGTGTTTTGTTGCCAATTCTAGTTAAACTCTTCAATAAAACGTTCCACAGGAGTCTTTACTATATATCGCAGTAGTCTGAGCGTTTTTGGTAACATATCACAAAAAGTCCTTTTTAAGAGAAACGCATGCCAATCTACTGATTTACATTGAAAACCCGTTCTCACGGCCTGGTTTCCAATGCATTTCCATGGGTCTACTCTGAGTAGGACTATTTTCGTGTTTCTTTATAAACATGAGGAAAGTTTTTGTTTTGTTGCCAATTCTATTTACACTCTGTAATAAGGCACTCTATTGGAATCTTGACTATACTGCAGGAGATTGAGCGTTTCTGAAGTCACTGGTAACATCTCATTAATAAGCCCTTTTTAATAGAAAAAGCATTATCTGTCCATCCCCATCAAAACAGGCCAATACACGTATACATTGAAACATGTTCTCCAGGCCTGGTTTCCAATGCGTTTCCATGGGTTCTACTCTGAGTAGGACTATTTTTCGTGTTTTCTTTATAAACATGAGGAAAGTTTTGTGTTTTGTTGCCAATTCTAGTTAAACCCTTCAATAAAAACGTTCCACAGGAGTCTTTACTTTATATTGCAGTAGTCTGAGCGTTTTTGGTAACATATCACAAAAAAGTCCTTTTTAAGAGAAAGGCATGCCAATCTACTGATTTACATTGAAACCCGTTCTCACGGCCTGGTTTCCAATGCATTTCCATGGGTCTACTCTGAGTAGGACTATTTTCGTGTTTCTTTATAAAACATGAGGAAAGTTTTTGTTTTGTTGCCAATTCTATTTACACTCTGAAATAAGGCACTCTATTGGAATCTCGACTTTACTGCAGGAGATTGAGCGTTTCTGAAGTCACTGGTAACATCTGATTAATAAGCCCTTTTTAAGAGAAAAGCATTATCTGTCCATCCCCATCAAAACAGGGCCAATACGCGTATACATTGAAACATGTTCTCCAGGCCTGGTTTCCAATGCGTTTCCATGGGTCTACTCTGAGTAGGACTATTTTCGTTGTTTCTTTATAAACATGAGGAAAGTTTTGTGTTTTGTTGCCAATTCTAGTTAAACCCTTCAATAAAACGTTTCCACAGGAGTCTTTACTATATATTGCAGTAGTCTGAGCGTTTTTGGTAACATATCACAAAAAGTCCTTTTTAAGAGAAACGCATGCCAATCTACTGATTTACATTGAAACCCGTTCTCATGGCCTGGTTTCCAATGCATTTCCATGGGTCTACTCTGAGTAGGACTATTTTCGTGTTTCTTTATGAACATGAGGAAAGTTTTTGTTTTTGTTGCCAATTCTATTTACACTCTGTAATAAGGCACTCTATTGGAATCTCGACTATACTGCAGGAGATTGAGCGTTTCTGAAGTCACTGGTAACATCTCATTAATAAGCCCTTTTTAAGAGAAAAGCATTATCTGTCCATCCCCATCAAAACAGGCCAATACGCGGTATACATTGAAACATGTTCTCCAGGCCTGGTTTCCAATGCGTTTCCATGGGTCTACTCTGAGTAGGACTATTTTCGTGTTTCTTTATAAACATGAGGAAAGTTTTTGTTTTGTTGCCAATTCTATTTACACTCTGTAATAAGGCACTCTATTGGAATCTCGACTATACTGCAGGAGATTGAGCATTTCTGAAGTCACTGGTAACATCTCATTAATAAGCCCTTTTTAAGAGAAAAGCATTATCTGTCCATTCCCATCAAAACAGGCCAATACGCGTATACATTGAAACATGTTCTCCAGGCCTGGTTTCCAATGCGTTTCCATGGGTCTACTCTGAGTAGGACTATTTTCGTGTTTCTTTATAAACATGAGGAAAGTTTTGTGTTTTGTTGCCAATTCTAGTTAAACCCTTCAATAAAACGTTCCACAGGAGTCTTTACTATATATTGCAGTAGTCTGAGCGTTTTTGGTAACATATCACAAAAAGTCTTTTTTAAGAGAAAGGCATGCCAATCTACTGATTTACATTGAAACCCGTTCTCACGGCCTGGTTTCCAATGCATTTCCATGGGTCTACTCTGAGTAGGACTATTTTTGTGTTTCTTTATATACATAACATAAGTTTTGTGTTTTTGTTGCCAATTCTATTTACACTCTGTAATAAGGCACTCTATTGGAATCTCGACTATACTGCAGGAGATTGAGCGTTTCTGAAGTCACTGGTAACACCTCATTAATAAGCCCCTTTTTAAGAGAAAAGCATTATCTGTCCATTCCCCATCAAAACAGGCCAATACGCATATACATTGAAACATGTTCTCCAGGCCTGGTTTCCAATGCGTTTCCATGGGTCTACTCTGAGTAGGACTATTTTCGTGTTTCTTTATGAACATGAGGAAAGTTTTTGTTTTGTTGCCAATTCTAATTTACACTCTGTAATAAGGCACTCTATTGGAATCTCGACTATACTGCAGGAGATTGAGCGTTTCTGAAGTCACTGGTAAACATCTCATTAATAAGCCCTTTTTAAGAGAAAAGCATTATCTGTCCATCCCCATCAAAACAGGCCAATACGCGTATACATTGAAACATGTTCTCCAGGGCCTGGTTTCCAATGCGTTTCCATGGGTCTACTCTGAGTAGGACTATTTTCGTGTTTCTTTATAAACATGAGGAAAGTTTTGTGTTTTGTTGCCAATTCTAGTTAAAAA